>NW_023458560.1:20622758-20633594 GCF_013731165.1 Rhagoletis pomonella
ATCGGGTTTGGCCGGTAGCTTACAGGTATATACATGTCCGCTCATTTCCTACAATAATGTCATAACTCAAAAAATCAAAACCCGAGAAGGACGGCTTTAAAGTTTTGAATTTACATATACGCCGATACTAAAAATGAATACATATTTTATTCTAGTGAGATTCTGGTAAAGGCCTGTATGCAGCTCTCAAGAAAAGCAAAAACTCCATATAAAAGGACGTACAAGAAACGGCTAAGAAATTTTCTTGAGTCAGATTTCCTTAAGGCAGTACGCAGTTCTTAAGAAATTTACTACGCTTTCTACTACGGTTTTCTAAAGTTTTTTGTGAAGAAAGAGCATAAGGCAACCCAGTTTTATCCCATCAAACATAGAGTCATTAAACTCCATAACTACATTTTATTTGAAGGGTTATATCATCAAGAGTGGGAAACTGCTATTATTATTCCTATTGCCAAACTAAATACGCTAATGATATTTTAATTTTTTCTAAGACTAAGGACTTGACTTCTAACATACTAAACGATCTAATTAATTGGTCCAAATCTTCAGGAGCTCAGATTTAAGCTGAAAAAGTAATTCTTTCACATATGCAGAAAATACAAATAAATACATACATCCAACCCTCTCCTTGTCTAAAACCCCTCCCCTATACTGATACATTGAAAATATTTGGAATGATTTTTTACAATAAACCTACTTTTAAGCAGAACTGTCATTATGTAAAAGTTGACTTTGGGCTCGTAATTTATGGACACTGCGCAAAAAAACATCTTAAATTGCTAGAAACACCTTACTATGTAGCAGAGGAGAAAAAGCATCCGTGCATTTCCCACCTCGCCAATAAAAGCTATCTCTCACGTCGAATCCTGCTTTCAACAAAAAAACCGATGTAGCAAGCAATCACCTTTATTTCGTATATTAAGCTACATCAAAGATTTCGACATCATCCGATGCTTACTAAAGTAAAAACTCTACCGCAAGGGCATTTGCCCAGTTTGATACTCATAAATTACCTGGGAGCTTATTTTCACAGACGGTTCCAGATATGGTGGTAACAAAAGGGCTGGGTGTTGCAATTGTCTTCAGTGCTTTTCCCCCGTACTGCTCGGCATTTACAGCCGAATCAGCTGTACGTTTCGCCTCTATAAACGAAGGAAATTTCCTCATCTGAACGGATAGTAAACCAGCCAGCGAAGCCTCTTTTAACAGTGTTAATGATTCTCATATAATTTCGAAATCACATGAAATACTCTTTTGACACAAAAACACATTTAAAATTATGTGCTTACCTGGGCACATCGGAATAGAAGGGAACGAATTTTCACACCTATGATTTCTGCATTAAAATCTTAGTTTAACATAGTATTTACGTCTAAGGAACTGACATTTTCATTATTCTGCAAAACCCTCTATCAGCAAATTTTTCTATATAAATAGTTATAATTCGAATTGCAATAACCTCTATCTGATCTTTAAACTAAAATTAAATGAATTAAAAGTAAAAAACTAGTTTTAGTATATTGCGTGAATATTTAAGACATGCGTGTGTACTTAAAATTATTAACACTTTTAAAAACAGCTGCCAAAAGAGTTTTTTTGCTCTCCTGAAAAATTGAGTTTTTGCAGATAGGGGGTATTGAATATAAGCCCTCGTTATACTGCCTATATTCGTCGACTTTTACGATCTTTCAGAGGAACTTTACCATACGGGCAATACGATCCTTCCACACGGTGTCGGCGACGTCACTCCTGGCGATTTTAGGTTTCATGCCACTTCATCTAAAGATTAGCGAAGTTATGAAAACTGACAATATCAAATCCAGCGGATCATACCCGGGTGTCTCGAGAAAAGCTGCACCCCACAGAAAGACAAACAATTAAATACGTATTCATAGAGTCGCAGGAGCTGTTGTAGTCCTTGCATTTCAATGACGCAACACCAATACACACTGATGCCAGAAAAATGGAAAATGGTGGATGCGGCGCGGCTTTTCTCATCATTCATGTACGTCACGTGCGATATAGCAGCAGTCTTCACTTATTGCATCATTCATAGAATCCATCAAAATATCATAAATTGTATAGTTAAAAAAAAACTTAATTGTTAATTGCATAAGTCAAAAATTTTATACAGCGGTAAATTAGCCTGAATCCATTCGCAGGCATTTCGCATATTATTTCAAACCAATGATACAAATAACTTCTAATCAAATCTTTAAATTTAAATAGTTTTATTTCGCGTACTACTTAGCTTTAAATAGTTCTCTCACATATATACAAAAAAGTCATTTAAGAAATAGGGTACACGGTACACGGTACAGAAAAAACGCGATACTTAGACAGCAATCTCACTAGAGACGTGTAAACACTCAATAGAGCTCTACGAGAGACTCATCTTTAGCGAACCTTTTTCGACGTGGGCAGTGTAAGAGTGGAAATAACAAAATTCCTATACACTGAGGGAAAAAAATATTAAAATCAAATAGAAACGTAATTGATCTTACTATAAACGTCAACGAAAGTACTGTATATTGGTAAATATTCAATTCAATTACGCGCATATTAAAATGACCGCGTTCGTACTGAAAAAGCAAAAAATAAATTTAATTTGTATGTTGCCTTCAGTGGAATTCGAACCCGACCATCTGCGGATATCAGCAACTTGTGGCAAGTATCTGCGCACTCAGCTACACCCAGCCATATAAATTTGCTTTCAAATGTTGAATATCCATCAAATCCACAGCACGCGATTTGTACGGATAAACATATATGTACTATGTATGCATGTGTGTGTTGTCAACGCTCTCAGAGCGGCTCTCTGCATGCTTGGGGTGCATTTGTACACTTACATATACATACTCAGATGTGAACAGTCAAATACGTGCGTAATAAATTTTGTATGATAATATTATTTTTAAATACGAACATTTTTAAACGATAATCAAATATAAAGTGTTCATTTTTACAATGCATTATTTCCCTCAGTGTATCTATCCTTATCTCTATCTTTCTTTCTACATTTACCTCTCGTTAGCAAGCTATCTCATTCCAAAGTTTATGCTCGTATTTCTTTCTTAAATCCACACATTTGGGACACGGCCACTTTGGTAAATTGTTACCAGGATTGGTAGAAAAAATTTGGGTCGGTAAAATGGTAAATTTTTTCTTATTTTGGTAGATTTTTGTTGAATTATTTAGTTTGAAAAACAAATAAAACATTTCCTTCCCGTTTTATTTTTCGTAGTTATCTTTTTATTAGAAATTTCTTTCCAAAGTGAAGTGTACTTTATTGCACTAATTTTCGAACACTTTAATGCACACTTATATACACTTATGTACATGCGAATAAATGTATATCGATAAAAGGCGAACATTCAAAACTCTTTTTACTGGAATTCCGAGAAGCTTTTGAATGCCTAAATATTTAAAATGATTATTTAAATAAAAAAAAGAACGGACAAGTATGTAATTGCCCACTTCGAGCCTTCGGAAAAAAAATTAAATCAACGCATATTTTTATCAATAGCAATTGTAAAAAAAAAAACACAAAAGACTGGCGGCAAAAAAATTAAAAACTGCCATTGGGAATTTTTAGCTGCATATTGTTGATTAGTCTCAAGTATTATGGGCTATAAAACTCCATACCTTAAATTGTTAAAAAAATTTAGATTCAAAATTTCGAAATTTAAACGATTTTTTTTTGAATCTTTCTAAATGTTGTATTTTGCTTGAATCCTTGATTTTTAAATGTTTGGCTAAAGCGTAAACAATATTCTTATAAAATAATACCAAAAAAATTTGGCTTGAAAACATATGTTGAACATTAAAAAAAATCACCAAGCGTTTTTTGAGTCACTGTATTTATCTATAATAACTCCATAAGTTAAGTTAAAAATTTTTGATTATAATAACTCCAGTTTAAATTTTTTCAAATGATGAAGTTTCGTTGTTGCCTTTAGTTTAATCACTTTCGCTTTTGGTTGAAGGAAACTGAGAAGATGCCATTAATATGATCTCTTAAGTAAAGAGTTCCTTAAACACAAATTGAATTCTTATGGAATTAACTGAAAAAGTAACAAAATTATAGTTTTCATTAAAATAACTAAAAATTATTGTTGGTAGATATTTTCCACAATTGGTAGATTTTTTTCATGTGGATGGTAAATATTTTTTTTCGTCATTGGCAACCCTGGACACAGCAGAACAAATACGAGTGTGCGCTGTTATTGGCAGCTTTGTGGCAAACACTTAAAGCGAAAGTGATAGAGAATCAATAAAAATGCCAGATAAATGTGACGCCGTACTGCCAAGTATTCGAATCGCTGAGTAGCTTTGTGGCTGAATACATTATTAAAGTGACACGCGTATGGTATGCGGAGAAGAGGCACCACTCCGAAAGACAACAATAAAAATCGAACTAAAATTGTCATCATTTTCTATAAATTTTTGCCCCGGGGAATCTCTGTTCATTCGCTTGTACTAGTGCGGGGATGGCTAAATAATGCTTGTCGCAAATTCCACGCCAGCCGCAATTTGTCATTCACTCAGCCAACATTCTGTGGCATTTTGCGCGGTCGTTGGCAGCTTCTTCATCATTTCGAATTGCGGTGCGAAATAAAAATAAACCGTCGAAAAGCAAGCTGACAGTTATTAAAAAGTGGCAACAAAAGACATCAAACATAAATATATCCAGCGCATCAATGGTGGCTGTGTCAGCTAGATGACGAACGTTCAAATGAAACGATCATTCCGCGTGGAATACTTATGTCTATCTGAATAAGAGTAAGTGTGTAAGGTGGCTGCCTGCGAATGCTAGGTGGAGTTCCTTGGAGGGTAACGCTAAATTTAATGCGCTTATTTATTTATGTCTAGGCACTGCTCAAAACCATAATCGTGTTGTGTGTTGGAACTGAGTGTCCATAAAATTTTTAAGCGGATAATGCTTTTTCCAAACTAAGTTTGCTTTTTAGGTAAAAAAAAAATCTGCTTTATTGGCTTTTGCTTATTATTCAACTTTGTGAGAAAATCCAAACCCACTGTTGAGATTACAACAAGTGAAAAAGGCTAGCTTCGGGCGGACTCGAACATGAAATACCCGGCGCAAGTATTAAATATAGTTTGTTCACCTTTCCGAAAACTACCGCTACATGGTAAGCGGCGGTGGGTTTTCCCCTATTTCAAACATCTTCCATAGAACGTTCAGTTTTATACATAATGAGATAAACTTATATGGGGGCGGCATCGCGCCCATTTTTCAAAAATTCCCTAATTCCATTTCCGAAAAATTGATAATACTCTTATTTTTCGTTTAAAAATCATTGTAAATATCAATTTTGAGTGAATAAGCTTCGGTAGTTACTAAAATATCGAAGTTTGCGTATTTCTCAAAACTACTGTTATATGGAAGGTAGGTGTGGTTATGCTCGATTTGGCCCCTTTGCAATACCGTCCGTCCTACGTTGAAAAGAAGTACACTCGAATTACCGTGTGAACAGACGGACGGACAGACAGGTAAGAATAACTTAGAGAAAACCAAGGACTCGGTTGGATTAAAACTGATTCCGGATTCTCATTCAGAGCATCAAAAACTTTTGTGAAAGTATACGCTGACCAGGATGACTGAAAAATTTTGGTCAAATGACCACTGTCTGTTTTTCAAGGTACACACATATGTCGATTTTTCCGTAAATATACACAATTTACAATGTTTACCCATAAATAAAATGTGAACATTAAATAAGAATTATGCAGTGCAGAAAGCTCAATTTAAATCGCTCGAATTTAACGCACTTCCTTCATTTCAACATAAATGTCACTCATTCGCCATGGTATTTTTTTTGCTGTTTTTTCATTGTAGCAAATTCGAAAAATTTGCATTAAGTATACTCGATTTCAACCGGAAAGTGGAAATGAATTTGTTTATGCTTTAAAATTATACATGCCGAGTGAAACGAACAATAGCAAAAAAACATGTGTTTGCCCACATTTTTTAAAGCGCGTGCGTTTTGCTGTAGACAATGCATACATACCAGAGCTGTAAAATGATTGAATCAACATAGTCTGCATTCACTCGGCATTCCTTTTAAAATGTTGATTGTTGGTTTGTATAAATAAAAACTTCATTCCTGAGTGGCTTAAAATATTTGAAAACAAACAAACTGTGTTTTGTTATTGAATGCTAGATTGCCATTCAGTATAGAATGTGAATGTTCAGCAGCATTCGCACTCACACATGATTGTATATTTAGAATGAATGCACACTTTTTTTACCATTCAGTACCAATAATTTGTTCCCAGGGTTGATATATTTTATACTTTAAAGTTTGAACATATCTGGAATTGAAACAAAAACAAATATTTTATTTCAAAGTATATGTACTTATGTATTGAAGTTTTCTGCCACTAACCCAAAGCCAATGACTCGTGCAATATTATTTATTCCAAAGCAACTTATCGCAACCGTAGAGCAAAACAGACACATCTTGATATGTATACATATACATCATCGATTGTAGACATTTTTTCGCAGAAGAATATACAAAATTGATTTATCACAATTATTTTTGTACTAAATATTTTTTTCACAGTATACAGTGATCCAGGTAGCCAAAACAAAAAATGTAAACATGCTTATTTGACATTTTGTTTGAATGTATTGGTTGATATTTTTTCACAGTTGTCGTTTTCGTTAACCCAAATGAAATCCAATTTAAATATTTTCTTATAGTGAAAAATATTTTCAAGTCACATAAAATAAAATAACGAGAAACACGAAATTCCAAGCAAATGAAGCGTGAAGCGTTAGCAATTATGACCGGATGCAGTTCCTACATAAGTCAAACCGTGTTCTGAACACAACTTTGAGTGAATAATGGTGGGCTGACTTTGTAAAATGGTCCCATCGATTAGGCGGTAAAAGTACTTAGCTTATGGTACAACTCTCCAATTTTCAAATGCACGTAATTTGTGTGTATTTGTTCAGCCGATTATTCACATTTGAAAGAGGATAATGCATGAATTAATGCAAGTAAAGACGGTTTATGCAGATAAGCAAGCGCGTAGGTTAACCGTATAAAATGTATGTACATATATACACATATGCATACATATCAAAATATTCAGAATGACGAGATGAACTAGTTCAGCCCTCTCTGTTTGTAAACACGCTAACTCGAACAAAATTTAGTTATTTTAACGAAAGTCGGTGTCGAAGTTGCCTTTGGTATAATTTAGGTTAGTGTTAAATTTTGTCGAAATCTGCCAATAACCACGCCCACCTCCCACGTAGTAATTAACAATATTTTTGTTTTATTATAATTTGTTTTACGAATTTTGCTGTTCAAATTTACATTTCAAATATATCAACAAACATTTGTAGGTACTTTTGCACCAGTTGTTGCCTATGGGTTAATGACAAAAAAATCCTATATATTCACAACATTTCATGTATTAGTTTTCAAATAAGCATATTGTCAATGGCTGGTTTGCTGTATACTGTGATTGTTTTCAGTTTTCAAATATGAAAACTTTCAAAACAAAATTTCAGAAGGGTTCCTGTTTTTATTTAAGGGGTTGAGGAGTTCCATTACTTTGAGCAACTTTTTTAATTAACTATTAATTTAAATGTTTCCTAAACATATTTACAACGCAGTTCTGCAAGAGGGTACCATAACTTTTTTTCAAATAACGTATATTTGGAACAACCAAAATTAATCGATATGGATACATACATTTACGTTCGTATGTACTACTTATGTATGTATATATACATAAAAATGCTCAGAAAAAAAGAGAAGATGATTAGTCCATGTCCGTTTATTTGCGTACACGAAAACTCTAGCAAAAGTTGAGATATTTCAACCAAATTCTGTACCAGGGTTTTTTTATCTAGACCTGGTCCCTCTCATAAAATGGTAATTTCGAAAAATGCCAAAACTACAATATTTCCTTAATTACAGGAACCAAATTGCTAAAAAACTGCCATGTTTATTATTATAGTTTTGGAAAATGGACATGGGATATATTGCTAGCTTTAAACATCAATTTGCTCAAAACATACGTTTAGAACAGTGTGCAAGCTTCTACCACATGTGTGGTACATCAACCACGTATTTTTTTTTTAATTTGGGTGTCTACCACATCTACCACACAAGGCTTAAAATCTACCACATTTTTAGACACAACATTTGTTTACAATTTTCACATAACTCTAGAATTTCAACTCAATTGTAATTCGAAATATAAAAATTAATCAATAGATTTTTAAAAAGGTACATCATAAATTTTGCTTTAAATATATCTGTGCCTTAACTTTCTAATATTTCAAAAATACGCCTATTTATATTTGCTAAAGTATTATGCAATGGGAAAATAATTTGGTCGACTTTTTTGCATACAAATAAAATATTCTTTTCTTCATGATTATATTCTCTAACTAGAAAACTAATGTTATACTTGTTTTTGCACCAATTGCGTGGAATCTGTACGATCCACTAGCAATTATATTTCCCGATTTAATTTTTGAGTTGTGCTTCTTTTGACGACGGTGTGCGATATGTATACCCAATAAAATATGAATTGGAAAATCTACCACATCTTATTCAAATCTACCACATTTTTTTCGATTCTACCACACTAAAATAAAAAGGGGTTTGCACACAGATTTGTTAAATCTTTTTTTGAGAAAAGTTTATAATTTGCAACTTATTGTAAATGGTAGAAACCACCACAAACCCACAAATCAGGTTTTAGAATCTTTATTAAATGCTTGACCCAATAGCGAAGAAAAAAGTACGAAGAAACTTGTATTAAGAATTTTTTAAATAAAGAATAAAATGTATATATCTAAAGTTAGAAGTAGAAGCGCTTAAATTTGTTTACTTATTTTAACGTAGATATATAGGTATGTACATATGTAATAATTTCTGCACATACCTTTTATTGGTACATTGGTAATACTTATTTAGAAAGCTGACAATTTTCGAAACAGAGATGTAAAAATCGTTAATAATTAACATTTTTCATAATGACATTCTTGGCAGAAAAATATTTCTCTAATTAATATTTTCATTTATTATAAATATTTGTACAAATTTAAGTGAAACAAATTAATGATAACGCTCAATAAACTATTTTTCGTGTTGCAATTTTGAAATCTGTTCAATAAAATTCAACCTTGCGTATTTTTCAGTGGGTTTTGTGTATTTAGAATATTTATATCGATTGTTTGGTACTGAATGAATGTGTGCACACATAGCAAAAGCTGCATTCATCTGAATGCTTATTCAGTGTTAAAAGTTAATGTTTCGTCATTCAGTTTTTTCAATCTTTCTTTGAATATGTTAATGTGTGCAATCGTATCTACTTTGAGTGAATGTAGAATTGGAAAATTATAAGCCACATTCCCCAACAAGGAAAAATTCAATGAAAACATAATAACATAAAATTGATGATTTTTAATTTCATATGATTTCACAGTTTTACAGCTCTGATACATACATACATACATACATACATACATGCGTGCGTGCATATCGCATACATCTATGTATATGTACATAGATATGCACATAAAATGATGTGTGCGCCGAGGAATAATTTATATTTGCAATATGTTCGCTGTACAAATGTTCAACAAGCAATAAGTGCAAAACAACAACGCAACAAATATAAATTGTAACATTTACCTGCCGAATTACATATGTATGTACATAAAAGAAAAAATAAAATTATGTAAAATTTCACTAAAGGAGCATACGATCTGGTTAGGGGATCAAAAACTTTCATGTATTGTATAAAATAAATGCAAGTGTGTATACTATAGCAACAAACTGCAGCATATGCGTTGAGCGGCGGAGGCGGAGTGATGTAGAAACTTATGCATACAAATGCATGTATAACATTGTATGCAGTAAAAATTGAATTGCAAATTAATGTTTTATCATTAAATGCGCTAACATTCACAGTGAGTGTCATAAAAAGAAACGAAATATGTTTGGCGAAAATATATTTAATAAAATTTTTAATATTATTTTTTATAGCAAATTAGTCAACTATAACTATTCATAAGCGTGCATAGTTACATGCATGTTTTATATGCATGAATGGCAACAGTTAACATAACAACCGTCATTAATAATATTTATGCAAAAAGCGCATTGGGTGCCAAGGGTGTGGAGTTCATATAGTTTACAGATCTCATGCCAGTCCTCAGCAAGTATTCAAGTACGCACACGCCCGTACGCCTGTTGCGAAACTTCAGCAGGCTTTGCTTGTTGTGCCACTTGGCTGCGTGCCACTTACTTACTTACTTTTTGTTATTGTAGGCTTTGTAGCTGCTTATTGGCTTGCTTATCGCACTACACCGCATGTCATTTGCCAAGCATTTGTTCAACATGACTATTAGTTGGAGGTAAGATATACAGTATTGGTACGGTGACCAGAAATCTGTGGGCAAAAATCAAGACATTTCTAAAGCATCGAATCAAAACATACAATTTTGTTTTTAAACAATTTTGTTTTTGTTAAAGCGAAGAGCAATAAACTTGAAAAGTTATCCCAAAAATTTACACATATGTTTATAATATACTGCTCGTGTTATAGTATAGAAATGTAAATAGAAATTTAGGTTTTTGGAGATTTCGTCACACAATTAATCGGCTTGATAAAGAGAATAAGTTCATCCTAACCAATGACTAAACTTCCCGAAAATGGCAAAGATATATGTCATTCCATCTATCGTTTGGTATATCAACTGTATGACTTTATCAAACTTTGAAAACGTTTTCCAACAAATTTTAAATTTTTCAATAATTCTGTATGCTATTTAACGTGCGA
>NW_023458560.1:20633694-20646349 GCF_013731165.1 Rhagoletis pomonella
AAATATATGAAGGACAGGACTGGTCGTTAGCGCACTTTTAAGATCTTTTAGAGCTAACGTTTCTGTCTTCCCAAGTTCAACATGGTGTACCCCTTTCTTAATAAGTTCTGTCAATGGTCACGCTCGTATCGCGAAATTCGGAATAAATTTGCGAAAATAACCCGCAAGCCCAAGAAAGCTTTGTAGCTGCTTTACCGTATTGGGAGTTGGAAAGTTAATTACTGCCTTGGTCTTGGTAGTCGACGGCATGACTACCCCCTTAGAAATTCGGTGTCCCAAATACTCGATTTCCTCTTGCAAAAAACAGCACTTGCCCCACTTAATATTAAGTCCATTGGTCGCAGCCACATTTAAAGTTCTTTTCAAATTATTTAAACCTTCGGAGATAGTACGTGATGGTACGACAATATCGTCCATGTAGATCAACACAATATTTTCTCTTATAAGATCTCTAAATATATAGTTTATATATTTTTGGAAAACGCTCGGCGAATTACAAAGCCCGAACGGTGCTTTCAAAAATTCATATTGCCCGCTTTGAGTGACAAATGAAGTGTATTTGCGACTATCTTCTTCTACACTAACATGAAAAAAGCCATTTACCAAATCGAGGGTACTGAAAAATATGGCGTCTCCTAGTCGGTCGATTTGGTCCTCAATTACGGGCAACGGATATCGATCTTTATAAACCTTCTTATTGAGGTCACGATAGTCTATACAAAGCCTATAGCTATCATCTTTTTTTCTTACCAGCACCACTTGACTTGCATACTCGGACACACTTTCCCTTATAATGCCAGCATTTAGCCAATCTGCAACCTGCTCATTGATTATTTTACGTTCTGGAGGAGCGAACCTCCTCGGAGGACGATAAACCGGTTCGTTGTCCATTAAACGAATCTTCATAGTGATTGGCGACTCTTCGGGATACTCAGGATTGTAGTTGGAGATTAACTGCTGAACCTCTTTACGTACGTTTGTACTGTGAACGGATAGATTTACGTTGATTTGTTCGTCTCGGAATACCTCATCATCGATACATGCAAGAAAACAGCTAGTTGAAGTATCAGAGGTGTCTGTCTGTGGGCACGTTATATCCTTCGCTGGGGTTATTGTCAATTTTCCATTGGCAATATTTAAAACTGCTTGATTCAGTAGATTCATGCCTATAATAAGATCGGGACTAATAAAATTGTTATCTATAATACAAAACTCGATATCATTGAATGAAACGCCATTGATGCAAACATCCGCACGGCAAAGTCCTTCAGTGACGATATTCGCTCCGATTCCTGTCAGTGAGCACCGTGAAGATTTCGACAACAAATGTGGACGGATTTTGTGAACACAACTTTTCTTCATAACGCAGACATCGCTTCCAGTGTCGATCAACCCAGAGAAGGTTACTCCATTTACTGAAACTGGGCAGTACGGACTACCAGCCTTTCGCACCCAATTAGTCGAAACCCTCGCCTTGGTAGTAGGACAATCCGGCCGCTTGTGACCAAAACCGTTGCAGCCGAAACATTTTGGCCCCTTTGTCTTATCTGGACAATTGTGGAACTCATGATCAGAGGATCCGCAATTGTAACAGTGTCGGGACTTTCGATCTCTTTTTTCGGATTTGCCGGAACGTTCATCGTCTTTCGTGCGACGCAGGGAAGTGCTGTCGTTTTTCATTTGTTCGTATATGGACAATTTTTCTTTAAATTCAGCTATAGTTTTTGCTCCATATAAAACAGTTTTGTTGATGGCTGTATCCTTTATACCATCGATCACGTAGCGAAAGATTGATTCATTATCCACCTGCCCTTGGTTCCCAATGTCAATCATACGGTAGAGATATTCGCGGTAAGATACGCCGTTTGCTTTTGATTCTTCGCGAAGCTTCTTGTGTACATCGCAACTGGATAACTTTTCGTGAAATTCTTTTATTAGCGCTGCTTTGAGTTGTTGATATGAGACCGGTTTAGCCTCACATTCAACAAAAAGTTTTGCTGCACCCGACAGCGATTTTTTAAGGAATACAAATTTCTGGATTTCGCCCCATCGGAATGCAGTAGCGTATGACTCAAATTCGCTTAACCATGTTTGGACATTAATAGTATTTGCTCCAGAAAACTTGCGTATAATACTCTCGACATCGGCGAAGTTAAATTTATGGGCACCGCTTTCATCGGCATCCACAGACATTTGCCTTCTCTCATCCACGTCCACGGGAAAATCGCTTCGTTGCAAATGTCTTCTCTGCCTGGACCCCATATTTAACAAAAATTGGAGTTATACGCTTACTTTTAATGAAAAAAACGTACTGATCAAACGCTGCTTTTTTCCGCGAGCACCGTTCGAAATCTAGTAACTTCTTTTTCTGTTCTTATGTACGTCCACTTATGTACAAGGTACACAATTTATTTATTGCTTATTTCTTCTTTTCCTTCGTAAAAACTAGATGCTTAACTTTTCCTTACCGCAAGCAATACTTTTGTTATTGCTGAGTTGGACGATGTCTTTATTCGCTTATGCTGTGCTCAATCCCGGTTGAGCCCCCATGTGAGATGTTGATTTATTCAATTTAATTTATTACAGTATGGGATTGGGATTTAAAGCGAATAGTATTCTCAAAAATATAGATGTAAATTAATACAATACGAGTATAGTTTATACTAAATGCTATCAAAGACAGTTAATCTACGTAATGGTATATTCTCTGATCCTCGGTAAAAAAATGCTCGTTCTCCACGTCTATACACCACGGCTGTCTCTTCTCGATTGCCAAATCTGTTCTCCACGTCTGTACACCACGGCTGTCTCTTCTCGATTACCACATACATACATAATGAAATAAACTTATATGGGGGCGGCATCGTGCCCATTTTTCAAAAATTCCCTAATTCCATTTCCGAAAAATTGATAATACTCTTATTTTTCGTTTAAAAATCATTGTAAATATCAATTTTGAGTGAATAAGCTTCGGTAGTTACTAAAATATCGAAGTTTGCGTATTTCTCAAAACTACTGTTATATGGAAGGTAGGTGTGGTTATGCTCGATTTGGTCCCTTTGCAATACCGTCCGTCCTACGTTGAAAAGAAGTACACTCGAATTACCGTGTGAACAGACGGACGAACACACAGGTAAGAATGATTTAGAGAAAACCAAGGACTCGGTTGGATTAAAACTGATTCCGGATTCTTATTCAGAGCATCAAAAACTTTTGTGAAAGTATACGCTGACCAGGGTGTCTGAAAAATTTTGGTCAACAGACCACTGTCTGTTTTTCAAGGTACACACATATGTCGATTTTTCCGTAAATATACACAATTTCGAAGTTATGCGTGTTTACCCATAAATAAAATGTGAACATTAAATAAGAATTATGTAGTGCAGAAAGCTCAATTTAAATCGCTCGAATTTAACGCACTTCCTTCATTTCAACATAAATATCACTCATTCGCCATGACATTTTTTTTTGCTGTTTTTTTCATTGTAGCAAATTCGAAAAATTTGCATTAAGTATACTCGATTTCAACCGGAAAGTGGAAATGAATTTGTTTATGCTTTAAAATTATACATGCCGAGTGAAACGAACAATAGCAAAAAAACATGTGTTTGCCCACATTTTTTAAAGCGCGTGCGTTTTGCTGTAGACAATGCATACATACATACATACATACATACATGCGTGCGTGCATATCGCATACATCTATAGGTACGGTGACCATCCGTCCTGTATTATACGGGACAGTCCTCTTTTTTGACCAATTGTCTTGGTAATTTCTTTATTTTATACGGGACTGTTCTGTATTCCTTTTCACGCCCTGTATTTGTCCCGTATTCAGTGTTCGGCATTTCGATGCCTTAACAACCCATTAAAATGGCATGTCTATGAAACAGTTTTAAGTGATGTTGGAATATGATTGTAATTTTCTCCATAAATAGTTATTAGTTTCTAATCTGAATGCCTGTGATTCGAATAGAAAAATGCATACAGTGACCAAAATATAAATTAGGACTCGACATTTTAGTAACGTTTGGCTATTTTCATTTTGTTTATTTTATGTTTCTTATTTTTCTATGGAAGTAAGGCTTTTTTCCTAACAAAAACCATATAAATCCAAATTTCCGACTTTGTGCAAAAACTATAAAAATTAATTCTGCAAAGTTTCACCAAACTTTCAAACTTTTTGATCTTTTGAAGGTTTGTAGCTCATTAAAATTCATTATAATAAAGTGCAAGTGCAATGGATTCTGCTCATTTGCTTCTCTTTTAAAAATATTATCGAACATACTTCGTACGAAAAAAATGCGTAACACCGTAAAAAAAATATAAATCCAAAAATTAACGGTATATCCTAGCTACTTCGAACTTGCATTTTATTGTATTAAAATTTAAGGAATTTTTTGTACCAAATTTTGTGGAGAAAAAATCTCGAGAAAAATATCCTATAGGTTTGAGATGTTACTTTAAGGATGCTCTTTCAGCTCTAATACACTTAGGATCATTGAAGAAGGTTTTAAGATCTGTTAGCTTGTGTGGAAAAAATAGCAAAATTATTTTTTGACCCGTATTCGGCCCCCATAAAAATGGTCACCGTATCTATAGGGGTTGTCACGATCCGGTGCATACTGCCTAGCATGGATGATAGATAGCATAAATAGCATGATTGTTGTTGTTTCATGTGTTCAAACAACAACAAAATTTGCCAATCATGCTATTTATGCTATCTATCCTCCATGCTAGGCAGTATGCACCGGATCGAGAATACCCCTTATGTATATGTACATAGATATGCACATAAAATGATGTGTGCGCCGAGGAATAATTTATATTTGCAATATGTTCGCTGTACAAATGTTCAACAAGCAATAAGTGCAAAACAACAACGCAACAAATATAAATTGTAACACTTACCTGGCGAATTACATATGTATGTATGTACATAAAAGAAAAAATAAAATTATGTAAAATTTCACTAAAGGAGCATACGATCTGGTTAGGGGATCAAAAACTTTCATGTATTGTATAAAATAAATGCAAGTGTGTATACTATAGCAACAAGCTGCAGCATATGCGTTGAGCGGCGGAGGCGGAGTGATGTGGAAACTTATGCATACAAATGCATGTATAACATTGTATTCAGTAAAAATTGAATTGCAAATTAATGTTTTATCATTAAATGCGCTAACATTCACAGTGAGTGTCATAAAAAAGAAACGAAATATGTTTGGCGAAAATATATTTAATAAAATTTTTTATTTTATTTATAGCAAATTAGTCAACTCATAACTATTCATAAGCGTGCATAGTTACGTGCATGTTTTATATGCATGAATGGCAACAGTTAACATAACAACCGTCATTAATAATATTTATGCAAAAAGCGCATTGGGTGCCAAGGTTGTGGAGTTCACATACATACATACATATGTATGTTTTTCTAAACTTTCAGTGCTACATATAGTTTACAGATCTCATGCCAGTCCTCGGCAAGTATTCTCAAGTACGCACACGTCCGTTCGCCTGTTGCGAAACTTCAGCAGGCTTTGCTTGTTGTGCCACTTGGCTGCGTGCCACTTACTTTTTTGTTATTGTAGGCTTTGTAGCTGCTTATTGGCTTGCTTATGGCACTACACCGCATGCCATTTGCCAAGCATATGTTCAACATGACTATTAGTTGGAGGTAAGACATACAGTATTGGTACGGTGACCAGAAATCTGTGGGCAAAAATCAAGACATTTCTAAAGCATCGAATCAAAACATACAATTTTGTTTTTAAACAATTTGGTTTTTGTTAAAACGAAGAGCAATAAACTTGAAAAGTTATCCCAAAAATTTACACATATGTATATAATATATTGCTCGTGTTATAGTATAGAAATTTAAATAGAAATTTAGGTTTTTGGAGATTTCGTCACACAATTAATCGGCTTGATAAAGAGAATAAGTTCATCCTAACCAATGAATAAACTTCCCGAAAATGGCAAAGATATATGTCATTCCATCTATCGTTTGGTATATCAACTGTATGACTTTATCAAACTTTGAAAACGTTTTCCCACAAATTTTAAATTTTTCAATAATTCTGTATGCTATTTAACGTGCGAGATGTATACAGATTTTTTCATATCCATGAATTTTTGAAAGAAAAAAGTATTTTTTCTTATAATTTCACTAAACTCAAATTTGTATCGTTTCATTAAAAAAACACAACAACAAACTCAACAAAGAACTATAAAAACCTTAAAGGAAATTAAAACAGCAATGATATAAACATAACCAAAGATCATAGAAAATAAGGATGTTTATGGATGACTAGGTATATTTCGGCTGCTAGTTTTTGGGCTAGAGTACATGGATACTTCTATTAAATTAAGAAAGAAAACACTGAAAATCGGGATTTAAGCGGTACAAATTTAAAAAATATTCAGCGGAACAATTTTCTCTAAAAGTATTGACCATATCTATAGCGCCTTCGCCTCGTGTAGAGGAGATATAAGTTAACATGTTAGTTGTCCAAATAACCTACCAACAACATGCGCATATGAGTTCTTAGGCTGCAGAGCAAAAACACCTTCACATGATTTCGCTCATGTGAAATCAACAACAAAACCCGAAAGTGTCGTCACTAAAAAAGTACCTAAGGTTTGCTAATACAATACAACAACAAAACTCGAAAGACTGGTCAGGAAAAAAGTACTCAAGCGATGTCAGTTTTCAGTAAGAGCAAAAAAAAAACAATGAATGGAAATAAGTTCATTAAGTTTAAAGTAAAAGTAAATTGTGAAATAAGTAGTGCGCTAAAAGAAATATATTAGTGAATAAATATGCTTAAAATAATATCAGAGTAAATTGATCAAAAATTTTACTTGAGATTGACTTATACTAGCAGTATTGGGCCCATAATATTTCATGCTATTCAAACTGTGCTATAGCTTGTGTGACGAAGAAATAGCGCTCTTTTAGGCAGGAATAAATACCTTGCAGAAAAATAATGGCAATTGAAAAAAAATAATAACAAACTTGCGTTAGATTTTTTGCAGGACTTCCATTAAATATATAACTTGTAGTTAGCTATAAAAAGCTAACTTGAACCTAGTTGAATATTATTGCAGGGTTAACGCAGATGTATTCGGATTTTTTTTTTCTTTCAACAAATTTCTATTTATATGTATACCCATACCAATTTTACTTTCAATACACTTTCTTTCTGCATCTCATAAATACTTTTTCAAGTTGAAGACAAATAAAAGGAAGATCGAAATTTCATATTAATATACCTTTCATGAGCATAACTTTGGTCCGATGTTTGTAAGTACCAGAATAAGAAGAGATAGACCCGTTAAAATGTATACTTAAATGATCAGAACGGCGAGCTGTCTGTCCGTCTGTTTGTATGCAATCTAGTCTCTCAGTTTTCGAGATATCCGGATCAAATTTGGTACGTGGGTGTATTTTTAGAATGTATTAATCATTTGTCGGGACCGGAAAAATCGGACCACTATAACATATAGCTCCCATACAATTGATTGTTCAGATATGAGATTTTTCGTTATAACTCGGAACATGAAATTTCGCAATAATTCCACCCGTTATCAAGAGAATACTTACAGTGAAAATGGCGAAGATCGATCCGCTATAACGAATAGCCTCCTTAAAACTGATTGTTCAGATGTACGATTTTTGGTATAACTTCTCCATTTATGCAGCTAGAAACATTAAATTTCGCCTTATTTTCACTCATTATCAACAGAAAGTTTACAGTAAAATGGCCAAAGATCGGGCGACTATAACCTATTTATTGCCTCCATAAAACTGATTGTTCAGATATATGGTTTTACTGTAAAATTCCTTTATTTGGACAGCTAAAACCGATAAATTTCGTAAGCTATTTTTTAAATAATAATACAAAGTCTTCTGAGAAAATCGTCAAAGTCTATGCTGTATAAGCTTTATCTCCTATTTTTATGGGATTTTCTCTGTTTTCTTGAAATAAGTCCAGGCGAATTCATATAAGATGGTAACGATAGTAAAAAAACAAAAACTCACATGTATTTTGTTTTCGCTTTCGGTATACAAATTTAAAATTTCAGCTATTCCTCGCTCAAAGAGGAAGAAGGAAAGACAATTCCAACACTCTTCCTTTCGTTTTGACATACGTGTACCGAAGCGAATTAAGGCAGTTGTTCTAACAACACCATCTTCTATGAATCCGCTTTGAATTAAATAACACAGTATTTCTTTTCTAGTTTAATACTAATGATGATAAAGAAAAAAAAGAGACAGACATACAAACATATATATTTAAGATTAAAACTATAAAAATTTTTCATATATTTATAAGTAATCTAAGCAGTTTGTACTAAAAAGGAGAATAAAAAACTTCTATTTAACTGGAAGAAAATGCCTCGAAATGTCAGAAAAATAAAAAAACTAACTTAAAGCTTGCATAGTTATAATTTGCAGAATTTTTGTAAATTTTGTACGAAGTTTCAAATGCGGATCTACATATATGGCGGTTGTTTACTCGTATGTTAACTCTTTCTTGTTAAGTCGTTTAGATAGTGAAAAGACAAAAAGTGACTTAATTACAGTTGCAAAATAATAGCCCGCGGTCCTAAAAGCTATTGCTTTGATCGTTACACAAAATTTTCTTAAAATAAACACAATTATACTAAATTTAATTACCCGCCCACCCCTGCGAAATATTTTGTTGTGTACGGATGCTTGGCGATGAGTTTGGAATTTAATTTTAGCTTTGGATATCACACGTAATTAGAGATGATATTATCCAAATAATTTGTGTGTGCCCACAGGTGGATTGAGGTGGTTGTTCAAGCGAGAAAACAAAGTTCGCCTTTTGGTGGAAGGTGAACAAACAAGATGCCAATCGCCTAAAGAAATATGTGGCATATATACCTACATATGTACATATAAATAGATATAATTTTTCGTTGTACATAAGGTAATTATATTGGCAAATCTCAAGAGTGCCACTTCCTTCTCACGTCAGAAAAAATACCCTAAGGCAGTGTTTTTACATTTATTGCAATCAATGGAGTTCCAAAAACAAGCATAATCCAAAATAAATCAAGGATGCGAACAATTTTAGCTTTAAAATGAAACGAACAAATCTAGTGTAATAAAATATGCCACCAAATGAACAAAAATTACATTGATTATGATTTGAAGAACTAAAATTCCATACATGAAGAAAATAATACATATGTATGTGTATAAGGAAAACTATGGAAAAATCTTTAACACCAATTGTTGATTACTTTAAAATAATATAAATTTTAAGTAGTAAAAAAGTTTAAAATAATATAAATTTTAAGTAGTAAAAAATAGCGGTGAGACATTTTTACCAGTTTTCACAATTTTTATTTTGACTGGGTAATAACAAAATCCATAAAAATGCAAAGTTCAAACTTCGGAAAAATTTCAAATCTCAAAAATTGAGCGAAAATTTCAATCAAAATTGAAAACTCTTTAATACGAAAGTTTTTTTTTAAGCAGGCTTATAGTCTATTAAATTTTAGTAAAATGCAAGTTTGAAGTTTCTAAGGAAGCCGGTTGATTTTTGACATATTTTTTGCTGAGAGGATTTCTAATTTTTTACCTCCAAAGTACGTATCGTTGCTTGGATAAAAGATTGTCGTACACTGAAAATAAAATCTGCGTTAATATAACGAAAACTTGCGTACATTTTACGAAAGTTTTCGTCATTTTGAGCCACGAAAGTTTTCGTTGATTGTATAAACACGTTTTCGTACATACTACGAAAATATGAGGCATCGGATCTTAGTGCATTTTACGAACGTATTCGTACTACTTACAAAAGAATTTCGTACTATTTTTTTATTTATTTACGAAATTTTTGTAAAATGCACAAAAATAGTTCGTTTATTTAACGAAATTATTTGCCTAAAATCTGCGGTTGTTTCGTAGAACTTCCGATTGCTTTCATTCACCACACTGTAAGAAACATAAGGCGAATTATAACACAACAATTTTATTTTGTTTTTATTCCTAATATTAAGCGCCTTTCTTTAACAAAATGTTTTGCAATGTTTTTATGTGGAGGTACTAGGCAGATTCGAGGCTTCTTCGATGTTTGTTTCCTTTCTCGACTATAAATTAAAGGAAAATTATAAGGCGTCTGAATGGCAAGTTTCAGTGAAAAATCATACATGTACTTACATACTTAAAATTTCATTAAGTAGTGCGTCTGTTCCTGGCTTGGGCTTGCCGTTGATAACTAACTGATCGAATTGCCTATTTATGAAGTCCCACATTGCAGAGCAAGGCTCAGCGTGGGCGATGTTAAAAACATTGTATGCTTAAAAGCATTTATCCACAGCTTTAACTTTTAATTTTATATTTGAGGGATTCACGAAGGTGTCGTAAGTGTCGTATTGTTGTATGTCGTAAACTTTAAAAGCTTAAATAAATGCTTAGAGCACTTGAAACGACAACCAACTATTATTTAACCCCGAAAAAATTCATAATATGACTTTGATGGTACTTTACGGACCCCTTTAATATATTTTTTAGGCGTTTAAAGTTTGCGACGTACAACCATACGACACTTACGACACCGTTGTGAATACCCCAATTGTATTTTTATCCAGCCAAAGCTTCTTAAAACTTTTAAAATTATATTATACGTCTCACAGTAGCCAACCAGTAGTTTCGCAATGAGACGCGGTACATAAAAATATGATGAAATATTAAACTGACGGAAATTTAGTATATTGTACAAAAATATTCGTGTGTTGTACGAATTTGTTCTAGGTACGAAAGCATTAAGTAAATTGCACGAATACAGAGCTGAAAATTTCGTAAATTTTAATACCATACTTAAATATTGCGAATGCCTTCGTACAATATAAAAAATTATTCGTACAGAGAGTTGTAAATTGTACTGAAAAAAGGCTTTACGAAAGTCCTTTCGTTATATTTACGAATGGTTCGTAAAATCTTGTTTCGTTGTGAAAAATGTGTTCGTATTATGAACGAAAGCTTCGTACATTGTACAAAAACTAAGACTACGAAAATTTTTCGAAATTCTATTTTCAGTGTATGTTACCATTGGCTGGTTGAAATTTGAAGTGCAAATTCTTAAAGACGCGACCGTAGATTTTATCTAAGGTCTCGGAAAATGTTACTAGTTCACGATATTTTTCAAGCATATACAGACGGCACAGTTGACCTGATCAAAATTGTGTCTTGACAGACTTCAGTAATGCGGATTAAGGCAAGGTCGTGGGTTCGAGTCTCACGGTCTGTAGAGTTTTCATATATTTTTTTGTTCATTAAATTATCACTTCTATATTTTTTAACTTTATTTTCAGTTAGTTGTTTTTGACTTAAAAAAAAAAAATTATCTCTAAAAATTTCAATGAACTAATAATAAAAGAAATAATGTGAAAAAAAATAAAAGAAAATAAAACAAGTAAGAAAGTCGAAACTCGGGCGGAGCCGAACATTAAATACCCGGCGCAAGTATTAAATTTTATTTTTCACCTTTCCGGTAAGCCGGGTAATGGTAAGCCGGGGTGTATCAATTTTGAGTAAATTAGCGTCCTTAAATTTCGAAATATTTAAGATTCAAGCATTTCTGAAATTTACCGTTATATAAAAAGCGGCCGTAATTTTAGTCCGATTTCAATAATTTTCAACGTTTTGCTTTAATGTGGCAAGCACAATAATCGTACCGAGTTTGGTACAAATTGGTAGAACGGTTACCGTTCAACATACCGTTTTCCCAAAATTTATAATATTCTTATTTTTCGTCTAAAGATTATTGTAAATATCAATTTTGAGTGAATAATCTTCAGTAGTTACTAAAATATCGCAGTTTTCGTATTTCTGAAAATTACCGTTATATGGGAGGTTGGCGTGGTTATTGTCCGATTTTGCCCATTTACACTACCATCCGTCCGACGTGCGACGAAACAAATTGAAAACTTCTAACTCTAGGAAAAATAAAATAAATTTGTCAAGTGACTAAATTTAGAATTCCTTAACGGCCAAGTAAAAATGCTATTTGAACACACAAAACTCATAAATCGAAAATCTGTTAAAATCTACAGCCAGCACGGCTAACCATTATTCGCTGCATGTCGGCGCAGGGGTTAACTAGAAAGTTTAAATGCGAAGTTCAGATTTCAATTTGCCACTCAACAGCACTAATGGACATTGCATGCGGCACACACCTGTGGTGTACGTCGCCGCTGTTCCAACGTAAAACTGTTGCCACTGATGGATATAACGATAATCATGATGGGGTTGAAGGTGATGATGCGGTCCACAGCAGCGCTTGTTCTACCTGACACTCATGCCGGCAATAATATCCGAATGCAGTCAAGCCACAGCTATGGTGGTTTCATGCGCCGCACATGTAGCGATAATAGCAACAATTGTAGAAACACATAAAGCTACCCACATTAATAACAGCAACAAGCCAGGCGACTGCAGCGTCTACGACGCCAATGCCAACGCCAACGCCAACTGTACTCCGCATGACCGCCACACAATTTCCGGTTCAGCACACTTTGTGGTCTGCTATTCGTCGACGTCCTGGCTGTAAATAGCCAACCTGGCAGCTCATTGCATTACATTGTGGCGCTGTGTCTGTGTTGGTGCCTTAAA
>NW_023458560.1:20646449-20647781 GCF_013731165.1 Rhagoletis pomonella
CCTTATGTTTCTTACAGTGTGGTGAATGAAAGCAATCGGAAGTTCTAGGAAACAACCGCAGATTTTAGGCAAATAATTTCGTTAAATATACGAACTATTTTTGTGCATTTTACAAAAGTTTCGTAAATAAATAAAAAAATAGTACGAAATTCTTTTGTAAGTAGTACGAAATTCCTTCGTAAATATTACGAATACGTTCGTAAAATGCACTAAGATCTGATGTCTCATATTTTCGTAGTATGTACGAAAATGGTTTTATACAATCAACGAAAACTTTCGTGGCTCAAAATGACGAAAACTTTCGTAAAATGTACGCAAGTTTTCGTTATATTAACGCAGATTTTATTTTCAGTGTACGACAATCTTTTATCCAAGCAACGATACGTACTTTGGAGGTAAAAAATTAGAGATCCTGTCAGCAAAAAATATGTCAAAAATCAACCGGCTTCCTTAGAAACTTCAAACTTGCGTTTTACTAAAATTTAATAGACTATAAGCCTGCATAAAAAAAACTTTCATAATAAAGAGTTTTCACTTTTGATTGAAATTTTCGCTCAATTTTTGAGATTTGAAATTTTTCCGAAGTTTGAACTTTGCATTTTTATGGATTTTGTTATTACCCAGTCAAAATAAAAATTGTGAAAACTGGTAAAAATGTCTCACCGCTATTTTTTACTCGCTGGTGCATGTATTTATTTATTTTACGCTTTTGAGCTAGCTATATTAGTAAATCTCACGAGTTGTTACATTTTTCGGCAAAAATGTATCTTTGATCCAAAATGGTGGCATACTTATCTTAAACTATGCATTATTATCTTTGCATAAACAAAAAGATTCCATTGCGAAATTGTATTTACATAAAATCTTAAAAAAATATATACTAAAACAAGTAAGAAAGTCTAAGTTCGGGCGGAGCCGAACATTAAATACCCGGCGCAAGTATTAAAGATATGTTTTCCACCTTGCCGAAAGCTACCGCTACATGATAAGCCGGGGTGTACACATTTTAAGTAAATTAGCGTCCTTAAATTTCGACATATTGAAATTTCGAGCATTTCTGAAATTTATTGTTATATGAAAAGCGGCCGTAATTTAAGGCCGATTTCAACAATTTTCAACGGTTTGCTTTTATGTGGCAAGCACAATAATCATACCGAGTTTGGTACAAATTGCTAGAACGGTTAGCGAGATACATATGTATATGTAATCACAAGCGGGCGGTGCCACGGCCATTTTATCTTAAACGTATTTCTTGGTAAAGAATTGTTGCAACCATCAATTTTGAATAAATTAGCTTTGATATTTACTGATTTATCGAAGATTTTGTATTTC
>NW_023458560.1:20647881-20650648 GCF_013731165.1 Rhagoletis pomonella
TTTAAGGCACCAACACAGACACAGCGCCACAATGTAATGCAATGAGCAGCAATGTTGGCTATTTACAGCCAGGACGTCGACGAATAGCAGACCACAAAGTGTGCTGAACCGGAAATTGTGTGGCGGTCATGCGGAGTACAGTTGGCGTTGGCGTTGGCATTGGCGTCGTAGGCGCTGCAGTCGCCTGGCTTGTTGCTATTATTAATGTGGGTAGCTTTATGTGTTTCTACAATTGTTGCTATTATCGCTACATGTGCGGCACATGAAACCACCATAGCTGTGGCTTGACTGCATTCGGATATTATTGCCGGCATGAGTGTCAGTTAGAACAAGCGCTGCTGTGGACAGCATCGTCACCTTCAACCCCATCATGATTATCGTTATATCCATCAGTGGCAACAGTTTTACGTTGGAACAGCGGCGACGTACACCACAGGTGTGTGACGCATGCAATGCCCATTAGTGCTGTTGAGTGGCAAATTGAAATCTGAACTTCGCATTTAAACTTTCTAGTTAACCCCTGCGCCGACATGCAGCGAATAATGGTTAGCCGTGCTGGCTGTAGATTTTAACAGATTGTCGATTTATGAGTTTTGTGTGTTCAAATAGCATTTTTACTTGGCCGTTAAGGAATTCTAAATTTAGTCACTTGACAAATTTATTTTATTTTTCCTAGAGTTAGAAGTTTTCAATTTGTTTCGTCGCACGTCGGACGGATGGTAGTGTAAATGGGCAAAATCGGACAATAACCACGCCAACCTCCCATATAACGGTAATTTTCAGAAATACGAAAACTACGATATTTTAGTAACTACTGAAGATTATTCACTCAAAATTGATATTTACAATAATATTTAGACGAAAAATAAGAATATTATAAATTTTTGGAAAACGGTATGTTGAACGGTAACCGTTCTACCAATTTGTACCAAACTCGGTACGATTATTGTGCTTGCCACATTAAAGCAAAACGTTGAAAATTATTGAAATCGGACTAAAGTTACGGCCGCTTTTTATATAACGGTAAATTTCAGAAATGCTTGAGTCTTAAATATTTCGAAATTTAAGGACGCTAATTTACTCAAAATTGATACACCCCGGCTTACCATTACCCGGCTTACCGGAAAGATGAAAAACAAAATTTAATACTTGCGCCGGGTATTTAATGTTCGGCTCCGCCCGAGTTTCGACTTTCTTACTTGTTTTATTTTCTTTTATTTTTTTTCACATTATTTCTTTTATTATTAGTTCATTGAAATTTTTAGAGATAATTTTTTTTTTTAAGTCAAAAACAACTAACTGAAAATAAAGTTAAAAAATATAGAAGTGATAATTTAATGAATAAAAAAATATATGAAAACTCTACAGACCGTGAGACTCGAACCCACGACCTTGCCTTAATCCGCATTACTGAAGTCTGTCAAGACACAATTTTGATCAGGTCAACTGTGCCGTCTGTATATGCTTGAAAAATATCGTGAACTAGTAACATTTTCCGAGACCTTAGATAAAATCTATGGTCGCGTCTTTAAGAATTTGCACTTCAAATTTCAACCAGCCAAAGGTAACATACACTGAAAATAGAATTTCGTAAAAGTGCTACGAAAAATTTTCGTAGTCTTAGTTTTTGTACAATGTACGAAACTTTCGTTCATAATACGAACACATTTTTCACAACGAAACAAGATTTTACGAACCATTCGTAAATATAACGAAAGGACTTTCGTATAGCCTTTTTTCAGTACAATTTACGATTTCTTACGTTTATTTTACGAAACACATTCGTCAATTACTGAACAACTTTCTGTACGAATAATTTTTTATATTGTACGATTGGCATTCGCAATATTTAAGTATGGTATTGAAATTTACGAAATCTTCAGCTCTGTATTCGTGCAATTTACTTAATACTTTCGTACATAGAACAAATTCGTACAACACACGAATATTTTTGTACAATATACTAAATTTTCGTCAGTTTAATATTTCATCATATTTTTATGTACCGCGTCTCATTGCGAAACTTCTGGTTGGCTACTGTGAGACGTATAATATAATTTTAAAAGTTTTAGGAAGCTTTGGCTGGATAAAAATACAATTGGGGTATTCACAACGGTGTCGTAAGTGTCGTACGGTTGTACGTCGCAAACTTTAAACGCCTAAAAAATATATTAAAGGGGTCCGTAAAGTACCATCAAAGTCATATTATGAATTTTTTCGGGGTTAAATAATAGTTGGTTATCGTTTCAAGTTCTCTAAGCATTTATTTAAGCTTTTAAAGTTTACGACATACAACAATACGACACTTACGACACCTTCGTGAATCCCTCAAATATAAAATTAAAAGTTAAAGCTGTGGATAAATGCTTTTAAGCATATAATGTTTTTAACATCGCCCACGCTGAGCCTTGCTCTGCAATGTGGGACTTCATAAATAGGCAATTTGATCAGTTAGTTATCAACGGCAAGCCCAAGCCAGGAACAGGCGCACTACTTAATGAAATTTTAAGTATGTAAGTACATGTATGATTTTTCACTGAAACTTGCCATTCAGACCCCTTATAATTTTCCTTTAATTTATAGTCGAGAAAGGAAACAAACATCGAAGAAGCTGCGAATCTGCCTAGTACCTCCACATAAAAATATTGCAAAACATTTTGTTAAAGAAAAGCGCTTAATATTAGGAATAAAAACCAAATAAAATTGTTGTGTTATAATTGGCCTTATGTTTCTTACAGTGTGGTGAATGAAAGCAATCGGAAGTTCT
>NW_023458560.1:20650748-20662672 GCF_013731165.1 Rhagoletis pomonella
AAAAAAAACGATTGTATATATCAATTCTGAATAAATATTGATGAATTCCTTAGTCACACTGTTCAAAAAATCTGAAAGTTCGGTACATAAACAATATAAATTCAAGGCCGTATTTAAGAAAAGTCGCCTAACTTCGACAATTTTTATGTGATAGGAATAAATTTAATTATCGATGGTCAAAATTAAAAAAAATAAGAGAAATATGGGGTTTTCTATATTACCCGATAAAGAATCCCAATAAGCCAAGTCCGAAATAGGATTATAATATACCATTTTAAAGGCTCATAAATATATCATCTTCTCAGATCATGTTCGATCTTTGAAATCGAATCAAAAATAGTCATTCAAAAACTCATAAATCTACAAAATCGTATTTTCTTCCTAAAATCGGCAGGTCGTTACCTCGAAATGACCTTTAAAAAATCTATTAAAATAAGCAATAATATTTCTCATAAAAACGATTAAAATTAGGGGGTAGGGTCTTGAAATTTCCAAAAAAAAAAAAAACATTTTCGATGGGCACCCTAGTATGTATGTCTATATGTAAATATGTATGTGTTTGTTAGTTTATTTTCTTCTGCATTTTTCAATTCGATGGCATTGCATGACACAGCAATTTTTTCAACTGATTGAACGCTACTCACCAAGTCTCATTTGGGAATTAACACTGACACCTTCCTCGTAGTTGAGATAGCCAATAGGATGACGATGATGGAAAATGTTTCAACCAAGACGTGCTTGGCAACAGAAGTAATTTTTTAGTCCCGAAAATGCCAAGGGAAAAACTGGCATTAGTGAGAGACAAAAGGGTTAGGCAAGGCATAGATATGAGTTGCAATTTTGACAAGAAATTGAACACCAGAATTTGTGCGGAATATTCATGTAATTGAGATTGGCCTGGAAAGTTTTTTTTTCCTATGCATTGAGTCTGCTTTAGGTACCTACGAAATTTCAATTAAACCCCAAGGCATCCACTTGACGTCAGAAAATACACGTTAGCCACACTAGTCTAAGAACAATTCTATATAAATACCTTGTCTTAAATGTTAATAATATTAAACTATTTAAATAATTGAGGACTAAGAAACACGGCTTAGGTCCGAAATTTCGCATTTGTGTTAAAAAAGGAGCCACAGCCGCTAAACTTAAACGAAGAATTAGTACATAAGTACATAAAATATGCGTTTTGATTTTATTGAATTGAATTTAATAAACCAACAGGAATACAAAATATTGAAAATTAGCAATAGAGAAGCAGACCCACATTTGCCTTCGGCTAATAAATAATAATTAATAATTCGCATGAAGAATATCACACATGGAGTTTCGAGTGATCTGTTTAAAAATAGAGCTGACCTTGATAGTGGTAGTAGGTTTAATAAGGAAGTAGTAGTAGGTTAGCGTTTTTGACTGTGCACATCGATGATGCGCTTTCGAACCCTGCTGAAGGCTGAAAAAAGAAGTCTGATGAGGAGATGTAGCTATCTCCAAAATAGCAGCTACAACTACTACCACTTAGACTTTGTTGCTTTCTTCATTCTTCTTTAAAAACATAGTCGTGGTACAAACAATGTAGAATAAGAATTATGTTAGTATTATCATAAATATTTAAGCCCTTTATTATCCTTAATTAAAAAAGACAAAAACATAACTTTGACTTCAAACTTAAAGATAAAAAAATGAAAAACTTACCACCGCCATGGTCGCATTGGGTCTTTACTCAAGAGAGAAGAAATGCGTCTGTATGCGCTATTTTTTTTCAATTTGAAATAGCCGTGACTCCATGCGCCTAATTATGGCTTAAGTCGCTGAGTTAGCAGTTTTTTTTTATATTCTCCTCTAGAGTGCCAAATTTTTTATCTACATAGTTTGAAATTTTATAGTCCGCAATGGACAACAAAATACACACAGCTTGTAATTTTTTCGCTCTTGATACCTTTCCAATGTGCATTGATTACATTGTATAGCAGGCGAAAGCTTTAGTCATCAAAGAGACATTACGTAGCCTTGCTCAAATTTCTACCGGAAGGAAGTAAGTTTTCATCTTCTCTGGCAGGCATAGCTAAATGACTCTCTTTTACACGTGCGGATCTGGTCAGCGGAATGTTTGTCGTTATTTCAAAGCAGATGACTTGTCAAGGGAAGGTTCGAATTCCCACATCCTTCAGGGATTGTCGTGGCAGGTAACCAATGATCACCTTTCGACAGTTTGTTAGAGTTCACACTGTGTACTTACTTCGGTAGGCAAAAAATGTTGGAGTAACCTTTCATTCTGTGAAACCTCTAGAATGCTCTGGTCTGCCAACAAGAGCAAATCCACATCCTGCATAGAAATTGGCTTAAACGCTATGAGATTAGAGGTGGTCGCATCGGATTATTCTTCGTAGTGGCAATAACATGGAAGGAGAAGAGAATAATAAACACTTTTTTGCCACTATCTGGCAAAACGATTATTTCAAGGCCCGGCTAGGGTCTTTCAGGTGGCAATAAAAGCTTTGGAAAATTTCTCAATGTCAACAAAGAGGTTTGGAAAAGGTTGGACTTTTTAATATGGAAGTGGATCGGTAACTCCATACGGTATCACAAACGGCCTTAATTGATCTTCACCCATTTTAGCTGAATTTAATTAAATTTTGGCTTATATTTGTACGTAGGTATGTACGAGAAAACATTTCTAGCTAATCAAAGCTTAGTCAGACACAAACAACAATCAAATCTCTCTTTAGAAAACTGTCAAAATATCACTTATTTAATATTTGTTTTTCATTTGAAAACTCGATTTAAAAGGATTCTTTCTTGGCATTCATTAAGACAACATAAAAGAGGAGACTCGTTTTGTGCTAAACACGTCTATAGAAGGGCAAACATTTTCATGAATAAACTTTCATAATATTTTCACGCCTAAAGACACTTTCTTATCAAACACACTCTATTCAATTTCAGCAAATCTTTAATTTTAATCCCAAGTAAGATTGCATCTTTACAAATTTTGTTGAGCAAACTTGCTTTTGTTTTGTTTTTTTATGTGCAGAGGATGATCCAAAAAAATATGGGTATATATGTATGCTTGTCGCAAGAAGTAGATGAGAGTTTATATGTATGGACATTAGTATGTTTGTGCTCGGGTGTACGTACGTGCATCCACGTGTCTTATACGATGTAAACTTTGAGATATCCAATTTGCTGCAACACAATTTACCGCAATTTCAGCACATAAATAATTCTGCAAGCGAGGTAAGTAAGTGCTATTCAAGCATGTCTGTAACTGTGTGTATGTATGTGTCTGCCTGCTTTTATATGTACATACATACGTTTTTTACAGCAGTGTCAGCTGTCAGAAGCAACGTCGCATGCGCGCGCATTACGTTCTTAATAGTTTTCATACTTTCGTGCAACAAAATAAACAACACTTTGTTGTTGCAACAAAAGAAGCAAAAAGGAAAAATTCAAGCAAGAAAAAAGGTAGAACACTTACTTACTATGCACACACAACAAAGCAATAATGCATGCTGTAAATGGCTAAGATGAAGAATAAGGAAGATAAAAGAGAGGAAAATAATTCACATTCCTGCATAGAATTCACATACCATGCGCTAAAGAAAGTTGCAAGCGAAACAGGGTAACTTGCAAATGCACCGCAATGTATGCAACGGAAATTCATCTAAATTTCCGACGTGCACGCTAAAAACGATATAAACAAAGAAACCGCCGCCGAGGCTTCTTTGCCAAAGTCTGTTAGGCAAGATTGTTTGCGTTTTGTTGCACACATGAACAAACACACATACATATGTATATGTACGCGTTTTTGTTTCGTGCCCCCCCAGGACCTTATTAGAGATGCAAAGAAGACGATAAACTTAACCAAAGCCAAGTAAAAGCATGCGGTAAGTGTGCGCCAGCCGCAGGCCGCAACTAAGCAGGTGAGCCGCTAAGAAAATTGCAAGAAAAGCCGATTTTTCCACAGCTTGTAATCTCTAACCGCACTACACTCCGCATATACAGACAAAGACACAAGCATAGGTACGATCGGCAACAATGGCGGCTATTGCCGAGAGACTAAACGGCAGCAGCACCATCACCATAACCACCACCACCACAACCACCATCACCAAAGAAATGGTGCATACAAATTTTGATTGTAAACAACGATTAAGCAGCTGATTACGCGTTGAATACTGCATGAAGTGTTTATTGTGTTGACACAGTGCAACAGCACGCACTTACCAAATAACAGGAATAGCAATAACAAAAACAGCAGCAACAAAAGTAATAAATAAAAGTAGCAGCATCAGCAACTAAAGTGAGCGAGCGAACAAGGCTAAAGGTGAGTACTAACGTTCGTGTAAGTGTCTGTTGAGGTAAGTGAGTGCAGCTGGTGCCAGTGTTGCAAGGGTCGTGTGAGCAAGTGCAAACATTGGCGTAGCTCTAGTGCAATTTTATATGTGTGTATATTAGGGACGTTAATCCCGGGATCCCGTCCAAGAATCCTGGGATTTTCGGGATTTGTAATTTGCAATGGTGGCAATAATAGAATAGTTTTTGCTATATTTATTTCTTTTGTTTATTTAATACTTAATATTTTTATATAAATGTCTAGCTAATTATACATACACATAGCACCGTGCGACAGGCAATTTTACACACAAAAAAAAATCATTATATTCACGAAACCATGAGCCAAATATACATACGCAGTAAAATTGCGTTTTAGTTTTTCTCTCTGATGACAGGACTTTTAAAAGGACTTTGCAAATGGAATAATATGATTAATTCAGAAAATGGTTTAAAAACTTTAGTGCAATGTACATAGGAAAATAGTATGGGTAAATTCTATAGAGAAAGAACAGATTAAATTTTTTGGTGCATAATGTATAGAAAATGTCCTTAGAAATTTTATCCTTGAATATCCTTGAATTTTTGCAATATTTGTTTTGAAAAAATTACATTTTAAGGACTAACATAAACTCCACAGCGCCCTCGAATATAGTCTTTCTCATTTTATTAGCTTAAAAAAATAAAATTGATTGAAAGGGCATTTCCAAATACCTATTCGTCCTTGTGAACCCAAAAAATTTTAATTTTTTTACGTCCTACAGAATATTGTCTTTCATATGGTACCCATTTTTATTCTACATTGCACTGAATTCTTTAAATAATTTTTAGAATTTATCATATCTTTGAAATTTTAAAGTTCTAATAAAAAAATCCTAAAACTAAAAACGCAGTTTTACTATATTTGGCCAATAGTATGGTGAGTATATTGATTGCTTGGTGTGTTTTGAAATTATTTTTTCAACCTGTTTCAATCTTTTTACTCAGAATTTTTAGAAAAATTAAGTACGCAATTTTAGTGTAGTCCATTAAATTACAGGAGGATAAAGTGCAAGTCTCAAGTGACTAAAGGTAACGTTGATTTTTTATAATTTATTTGCTGGAGGTGTCACGCATTTTCTTCCATAGAAAGCATGTTCGAAAATTTTTTTATATGGAAGAAAATGTCCAGCATCGTTTACAAAAACCCCAAAAATCAATTTAATTTCGTGTACTATAAAACCGCGTAGCTCAAGTTTTTCTAAAAATGCTGAGTAAAAAATTTGAAATTTTGGCAAAAAAATTTGTACAAATTTTGAAATGTGCATTTAAATGCAGTTAATTTTATGTAAAATAAGGTAGATTAAAAAAAATAAATAAATAAATAAGGCGTTTCTTTTATCTCTGCCACTAGATATGTAATGAAATATTTTTCAGTTTAAATAATAAAGTAGGTTTCAAACCCATTTAGTTATTATTTATTATATGGTAGAACAACTTCTCAAACTACATTGATGCAATGTTAAGTTGTTGGAAAATAATAAATATCTAAATCCCGGGACCAATGCCGGGATCCCGCGATTGTATGAACGATTTCCCAAAAAGCTCGGGATCGCGAAAATCGAAAAAATTAACATCCCTAATGTATAATATGTATAAAGGACGATGGAAAAATAGAGAGCTAAAAGGGGCCAGCAGTACATATAAATACTTGTTGTAGATAGTGTACACAGTTGCCTCATTAGATATTTCTTTGATTATGTGGAAATTGTGTTCGGCGCGTAATTATCGCACCTGCTTTGCTGACCCCATCGCCGAGCTGATGCCCCGCGGTGCGCCGACCATCTACACCAGCGTATGTACCTGCTTTTGCATCTACTGCAAAAAGCCAAATAATAGTAATAACAGATTGGCTCTTACAAAATATGTCAATGTTTGGCCGAGCTTCTCATCCGATTTGTGGCGCGCCTTGATGTTGTCACAGAAAGGGAAGCAGACAGTTTGAGAAGCTGTTTTTCATGGCACTTGGAGTTTGGCCGTTGCCTGGGCGATCGCTTTTTTATTTTTTGATGTTGGTCGGAAAATGGGCTTGAGCCGAGGCTTGCGGAATGGTAGCGCGCACTGCTAACCACTACAGCATAGCGGCCGCCTAGTAAAGCCAAGTAAAGAAGTGATAATAACCACGCCAGTAGCAGCAGAAAAGTGAGAAACTGTGTCATTTTTTTAACGACTTGTTGTACTTGCAACTTTTATGCTAAAGGAGAGTTACATGCTTTGGTTTGATGTGCACTGGGATATTTTTCCCAACACAACTCAATGTATTTTTTTTTTCTAAATTGAAGATTAAGCCACAATTTTAAAAATATGTATGTTTCTACATACATACATATATAGAAAATACTATATAACAGATAATTTTACATTAATTTAATTTCTGTCACAATTTTGTGATGAATTTGAGATTGCGTATACGCACCGGCGTACATTGGACTCGTAATCCGCGTTACGGTTTGGCTATATGTAATTATAAAATGAAAAGCTATAATGCTACATCATTTCTAAAATGGCTGCCTTTTCTCAGCTTCAACAATTTGTTTGCATGTTAAAAAAAAATAAACCTGCGAACGAACGCTTTAAATGTACTAAATTTAGAAATATTATTATGTTCATAGCTTTATTTAGTGTATTGAATTTTACCTTTAATGGATATTTCAATTACTCATCCCTATCAAAGTGCTCATCTCCGTTCCATTATTTAATAACATAAAGTTGTAGCAATCGTAAAAAAATAACATTTACCGTTTTTAATAAACATGGTTGTATCAAAAACAGCTGGTTTTCTTTGTTTACGTAATCATATTCGTGTAGATAAGTATACCCTGCAAACCATGCTTTCAGAGTATTTTAAATGGTAGAGAAATTTTAAACAATTCATAAGGAAGTCATTATTTCCATACCGATTATTCGCCGAGTCTTCAGAAATTAAATATACTATGCACACTTCAAATCCTTTAGGAAATATCGAAGGAAAAACGGTAAATCTATGAAATAATTATAATAAATGTAATTGATGCGCCTTGTCCCTATCCTAAGTCAATGTCAAAATTGCTAAAGTGCGCAAAGCTGATAGTTACGAAACCAATAAAAAAAAATTACATTAGTAAAGTTTTGCAGCATTAGATAAGCTAAGTCTAACAATATATTATTACACATCATTTTAAAGGTTTATATATCCTCTTTTCAGAGCATGTTTGGTTTTTAAAATCGGATTGAAAATAGTTAAGCTGTTAATAGAAAAGTGCATGAAGTACGAACATAACCGTAATTTTATGTGTTTTTTTTTTTTTTGAAAAACGAGCAGGTAAGGATTTCAAGAAAAGCAGTTTTTAGATCTAAAAATATTTATCGAAAAACTGATGAACAAATTTTTTGGATCCATTTTCATCGAACCTATGCATGCCTGAGGATCACTGTGGTACTCGTATAAATAAATACGTGTGTATAGAATTTGCATAAAAGCACCAATAAGTCTTTCTTTCCATCCACTTTAAAAAAAAAATCCAAGCCGATGCCTTTCACTCCATTAAATATATTCCATTTATTCAATATAAGTTTTCAATTTTCCCCTTTAGCACTTCGATCTGCGAAATGTTACACCCTCATAAGTATACCCAATTGATTTTATTTTACTATCTGTTTATTTCTCTTTGTACAATGCTTTTATGCCAATGCTCACAACTAAACAATATTCAGAAAAATTTTATAAAAATAATATGTGCTTGTGCACCGGTTATTCTTAGTCTTGTTATGCTTCGATACTTGGCTATATTCAGGGAAAGAACTGGCTAGTTAAGTGAATGCATGCATATAAAATTGGTACTTTGATGTTGATATGTACATATGTATAGTACAAGCCGAAAATATGTACTTAGACTCGCACATATACAATGTTTTTACTGGGCCATTCCATTGTGACCGGTGGGAGATTTTACTCCAGAATGTGATCAATTGTGAATTATAACTATGTCGTCGGAACTTATACAACTGCGAGTAATATTTGTTAACATAACTAATGTATAAAATTGTTTTAAAAATATACCAAATGATTTTTTTAGTTTTATGTAACTATCATTTGAATGAATGTGAATGGTGGGACACTGAAAAGGACTCTATTTAACCCTTGTGCACTCAAGGATGAATTTTAGCCAAAACACTCATGACCTTATTCATAAAAAATAAAATAGGTTTAAAGAGTTCTTTAAAGTGACGTTTTTATACAAATTTTAGATTTGCAGCTGAAGTCTTCAATATTTTTTGAGAATTTGGGTGTTAATCTTCACGAACGATGTTTTTGTGTTGTAACTGTACGCTTTCGTTTTCAATAAAAATTAGGTTTATATAATCTTCATAGAAATATTAAAAAATATTTAAAGTTGTGACTGGTGGGACATCTCCTTGTGACAGGCGTAAATAAAAGTTTCCATAGACAAAAATTACAGCTTCTGTTTATTTTTTTAATATTTTACAAGAGTTTAATGAAGTCTAGTTTTTTACATGTAATGACCCTACTGATTAATTTAAATTGCATAGAAGAACAGAAAAAAACACTGAAGTTAACTTCCGTGGTTCGAATCGTGAAGCTATGGGCTTTTTTTATAAAACAGCCGAAATCTAAATTTTGTACTAACTTGTTTCTTATGACTCGATTTCAAAGTGTGGTATATCATTGAAAATGTATTTCATAGTACTAAACATCCTCTTGTGATCCTCTCGACCAAGAGGCGACTAACGGGCCTTTTCTGGCAGGGAGAGAATTTTAAAATAAAATTATTTGTAGTTCAGGTATTGCTGAGAATTACTTGTTACCCCCCCCCCCCCCATTCGAGGTAAGGAACAAGTGACCCAGCTCTGCTACGAACATGTGGCTATAGGTTATATGGACCCGATCTTTGTCATTCTCACTGCAAGTGTTCTGTTGATAATGAGTAAAAATAGTGCGAAATTGCATCTTCCTAGCTGCATAAATGGAGGAGTTATAACGAAAATTCTAATATCCGAACAAACAGCTGCGTGGAAGCTATATGTTATAGTGGTCCGATTTTTTCCGTTCCGACAAATGGTTAACATATTATAAAAATAAACCCTCTTACCAAATTTCAGCCGAATATCTCGAAAACTGAGAGGCTAGATTGCATACAAACAGACGGACAGACGGACATGGCTAAATCGACTCAGCTCCAATTTGACACATTGCGATTCTACTAATACACGAGCTGTGTTGTCTTTCCCTTGCTTCCCCATATGATAGAGCCATCGTGTAACCTTAACGTATCGTTGAGGATCGCGGACGTTCACAGAGTCGAGGTCAGCTTAACACCGAAAAGCATATTAATTAAAAATAGCAAGTCTGGACCTCGCCAGAGCGGGACAGTGGCTGAGATAGTGTTCTACACTCCCTGCAGGCACGACAGAAATCATCATTGTTAACGATTTTTAGCTCCAAGCAGCATCTTCGCTCTAAAATTATTTGCTCTTCTTTGCTAAATGTCCCTTCCGACTCGCAATATCAAGCAGGTACCGGCGGCTTTTACTCTTACTGAATAATATATGTATGAGTGAAAACTATCGACAGTGCTTACAAAACCATCGAGGTTTTCGATAGTCAAATACCATCGATAGTTTTCCAACTCTAGTCAGCGGAGTAACCCACTCGCATAGCATGCGCTCCCATTAGGCAGTGTCCTGTAATTATACCGACAACTATGCTGATAATAGGGTGGTCGATTTGTGTAATAGGTTTAAATCTTTTCTTATTAATATATGGCAAGATCTGTTTGTAACGGAACATGTTGGTCCTTTCGCCCATCGTTCGTTGGCCAATTCAATGAAAATAGATTTCAGTGCGTTGCTTATTCGAAGACAAGGAGACGCCTGCATCGAGCGTAGAATTTACTGGGCGTAGATGCATTTTGAAGTTTTATCACAGCGTTTTCATTAGATTTTTACGAAGAAAAGCCTTGAATGTAACATTTAAAACTTTCATATTATCAGAAATACAGGCTTTTCCTTTCCCTTTACAGTTAAAGGTAGAAAAGGCAAAAAAGGCAAATATCTTTAAAAACGCAAAAAAGGGCAACATCAAATGTGTATATATGGAATCAGGGAAAGCTAAATCGTGGACATTCTTTATTTATTTATTTATTTATTTATTTTTTACAGTCTGTTAGACTTATATTGCAACAAAGATTTAACATTCTTATAACTAGATTTTAGATTTAAAATGTAAATATTAAATATTAAATACAAAATACAAAATGCTCTACAGAAATTTTTAAATAACATTATTTCTTTATCACTGCAATTATTTTATGTCAATATAAACGCATGCAATTTCCTGGAAGTTATGTAGACGGTTGGAAAGGCCGAGTTTCCAATCCGCGCTATTCTTTTTGGGTTACTCCATTTATTGATATCTCCTGGGTGGTCAGAAAGGCCGAGTTTCCGATCCACCCAATCGCGCTTTCGTGACGGTTGACGGTTGGAAAGGCCTAGTTTCCAATCCGCTCGTTTATTGTTTATTATCAATGGGTCTAGGTAGTCGGAAAGGCCGAGTTTCCGATCCGCCTAGTCTCGATATCTTGGTGGTTGGAAAGGCCTAGTTTCCAATCCACGCTATTGTTGATACATCACTATCTTGTAGGCTGCGTTCTACAATAGTCAAATAGCAGCCGCTTGAAAAGAGTGATAGTATCACAATTTTGTATAGCCTCTGGTAATTCATTGAAGCACTTTAAGCCTTTATAGAAAATATTTTTTTTGTCCACTTCTGTTCTATACTTCGGGAGTCTGAAGCTGTTATTCTCTCTCAACAAATATGTATGCGTCTCATTTATATATCGGAGATTATCGCTAAGATAATCCGGCAGGTTGCCCTTTTTAATATTGTACACAAATTTCATAGCGTGGTAAAAAACTTGTTACTTCACGCTTAACCAATTCAAGGTTTCAAGCATACATCTTGTTGGTGTGTCATACGGTTTGTTGAGGATGAATCTCATCGCTCGGTTTTGCATTTTTTGCAGCTTATCTACATGGGAGTCCCCCGCTAGGAAGAAAATCGTGGGGCAGTATATAAAGTGCGGTTCTACTATTGACCTGTACACCAACGTTTTATATCTTCTTCCCAAGTACTTACACGATCTCTTTATAAGGCCAATTTTTTTAGCAATCTTGTTGACTGTATACTAGACTGGGTCGGTCCCCATACAAAAAAAAAAAGTTGCTAATGTCCGCCCCTAAATTTAAAGATTATGTTGAGAGGGTTCTGGAAAAATTTTTTTTTTTTTTTTTAACCCTCCGAAATACAGCCGAAATGGTTTTTTCGTTGTAACTTGGTTATTTGACGGCCGATTTTTAAAATTGATATGTCATTATTTTTGTCTTGAGAAGCTTCACTTTTCGTTCTTATGTCTTTTTAAGCTTTGAAGTCGCGTTCGCATGATAAGGGCAGAAACAAAATTTTACCCCCCCTAAAGTATATTTTTTTCCTTACCAAACGAAAGTACTTAAAAATTCAAGAAAATGTTGCCTTCAAACTATATTACTAAAATAAT
>NW_023458560.1:20662772-20686850 GCF_013731165.1 Rhagoletis pomonella
GCTCATTGCATTACATTGTGGCGCTGTGTCTGTGTTGGTGCCTTAAACTGGCACATTGCTTTTGGGACTGGTTGTTTTGTAAGGACTTCAGCTGCCTAATTGCCGCAGAGTATAGAAAAAATAATAATTTTTCTGCCTTTCCGCCTACACAACACGCAAGTAAATGATAACCCTTCACGTACACAACGTCCTTCGTTGTTCCTCGCTGGAATCTACCTTTAAAGTTGCGACGTCGGTAGCGTAGCTAGCTTAGTGCAGTTCGCCAAAAATTTTACAACTTTTCCTGGGCAGCTGGCTATCCACACACTTAGGTGACGAAAAATGTTTTATTTTTTCGTTGAGTATTTTGTTGCATGCCTATTCGGCTCCCGCCACAGTTGCCCTCTTTTTGCACCTTTTTTCTGGGCTAAGGTTACGAGAGAAGTGGGCTAGAGATTCCCCAATCTAGCTTTCTGCTTGCAACATGCAACACGTTGCGATTAAAATGAGCCCCAGTGTGCAAGGCAGCTTTCGCTTTGTGATTACGTTGACGTATGAATGTGGCGCTTGAGCGAGCGATGAACATTTTTTTACTTTTTGTAAATGCCTGCGTAAATGCCTTAGCTATTGGTATGGGTAAAACTTGCGTTAATCCAACAGAAAATATATAAATGCTTCTTGTATGTACAAATGAATATTTCTGGGCAGTTTAGGGCCATTTTGGGAGTAGTTTACGACTAGCTTAGGACCATTTCGCGCCTAGCTCGGGAACTCTTCGGAACTACTACGACTGTTTGAGGACTATTTTGGTTCATATCCAAACCAGTTCAGGACTACTTAAGGAATATTGCGAAACTGTTTCGGGATAATTTCCGGCATGGTTCAGGGTTATTTTGGAGACATTTTCGGACTTGTTCGAGATTATTTTTGGAGAAGTAAAGGATTATTTCTGGACCGTTACAAGACTTGTTAGAGATAATTTCGGGAACATTTAGGATGAATTCGGGATAATTTTAGGCCTATTAAGGGTCATTTCGGTACTGTTTCAAGACTTGTTGGAGATCATTTTGAAACAAGCCCACATCTTTTTCAGAAAATTTTTAGGCTTAGTTCGGGATCATTCGAACCCATTCACGAAATTATTCTGAAACAGTCCTGACCTATTCCCATATTTGTTATGAAAAAGTCGTACACTGTTCCCAAGAAAGTAAATAAAATGAAATGAAATTAATGTTCAATTCCTAGTGTAACCACTTTATGTATGTACATATGTATCTGAATCCCCCAATGCTTTCAAAAGTCGTCCACAAATGTTTACAAATCAAATTTCGGGTAACTGACATAACTTCCATAGTCCCGTGGAATTTATTTCAGGCTTAATTTCCACGAAGATCAGACATGACTTTCATGGAAGTTATATCGTGACATAACTAGTGGACAACACTCACCATCACCGCCGTCGTATGGTGTGCAATAACGAAAATGTGGCTACTGTAGCTGAGAGTTTGCGAATCAGTCTTGGATCATAGACTTGTCGATGATCTCAACAGCTCAACATTTCACGTACCAGACTTTTACGAATTTTGCACAAAGACCTCGCATTATTCGTTTATAAGGTCCAACTGACTGAGCAATAGAAAGTAAACGACCGATCGCATCGTTATCGCTTCACAGTGTGTGCCTTAGAGCAGCGAAATTGAGAACGATTTTGCTCGAAAATTCATATTTTCGGAACAAGCGCATTTTCATCTCGGCAACTATGTATGTTAACATCGGGTACCCAATGCATACTCAGAGACAGGGCCGTAGCCAGGATTTTTTTTGGGGGGGGGGGGGGGGGGAGGGGGTTCTAGCAAAATATTTTTTTTTTCACTTTTATTTCATCATATTTTGATTAAAAGAAAAATACTGAAAAAAATAAAATATTTCACACAAACAACAAAAAATATTATGATAGCATGGCCGAGCAATCATAGCCAACTTATGTACAGTAGACTGCATCACTCCGCATACAAAAAATAAAAATCGGAATTTTTTTTCAACTGGAATTATAAAATCCACTATATTTTAAGACTTCCACAAAGACATCTCGCAAAAATATTAAGGTTTACGTGAGCTGGACCGATTTGAAAATACCTCCAAAAATTGAGTTTTTTTTATTGATAAATGCAGTTTTTTTAAATACTTTTTGAAAAAGTTACTTTAGATGAATAAACAGTTTAAGCTTAAAAAGTTTGCATAAAAATATTTAAAAAAAAATTTCTACGGAATCATAATAATGGAATTTTTGATGGTGTTTTTGAACTTTTTTCAAAGACTGGTTTAAGAATAACTTGAATAATTTAGCCAAAACTTTATTAATTTAGACTATGGGCTGTAAAACAAAATTGCATCAAAAAGTGAATTTCGTAAAAAATAGGGGTATTCTCTGAGTCTTGCAAGGCCCTTGCACGGTGCACGGATTGCACGGTTTGCAAAGCTGTCCCATACGAAAACCGGTTTTAACCGTGCAATCCCAGCAATCTGTGCACCATACAAGGGCTTTGCAAGACTCAGAGAATACCCTTAATGTAAAATACGATAATTTTGCGCAAAGGGGTCGATATAAAATATTGTACTTTGACTATTTTCTCTTTTCGAGCTTTTTATTCACAAAACTTTACTTCTATAGTTGTAGTAACATTGAACCACAAAATGCACTTGGAATTTTTCTGGCAGCATTTTCATTCCATTTTTGCGAAGAAAAACATTGAATATAGTAAACCTGAGCTCGACGTGGGCTGATACAAGTGTCACCCAATTTAATTAGGGAACTTTTAAAACATTCATATTACCAGCAATAATGCCTTTTTCCTTGCCTCTTACAATTAAAGGTAGAAAAGGGGAAAAAGGCAAATATCTTAAAAACACATACAACGCGATACTTTGGAAAATGTTAATGCATTTAGATAACTTATTCTTGATCTACATTTCTTAACGACTATAGCAAGCTGCAAGTCAATACACAAAATTAAAGCGTTGTAAAATAGGCAACATCTGGCTGACTGAACAAACTGATGGCTGCGTTGTTGCCTACTCGCACACTTTCCTACACATTTTGTTTGTCGGGATTGATAAAAGTTCTGCTTGCTGTAGCAACTAGTTTGGTTATTGTTGCTTTTAATGTTCTGTGGTTTGTTGTTCTTGCAACATTGTTTAGCACATATTTGTAATGCGAACGCATGTCGGAAAATCAGCAAGCTCAATTCTACCACACTGGTAAAAGATGTACTTGAAATGCAAGGCATTTGTGTAAGTGCTAATTGTGTGGTGAATGTACAGCAAGGTACGTATGTATGTAAACGTATTTTGATTTCGCATTTAGATATGTATGCACATTTGTTTTCATATCGAAAACTAGAACAGTCAGTAAAGCGTTTTGTTTAATGAGGCCAATGGGTAAATACATATGTGGCTGAGATATACATATGTATGTCCGAAATGTAGCAGTAATAAAGTGAATTTTTATACAATTTTGAAAATGTACAGACAAATTTCACGCGGTAAATATAGAAATTGCGAATTGCACTCAATCAGATAGTAAGCTAGTTTCTGTAAAAAGACTTAAAGCATGAACGAAGCAAATTTCCACATAAGGTCATATTAAAGCCGTTTACGAAACGTCTGATTAGGTCTTATCGGTGTGTCCTCAGGATAGGAAAATCAACCACTGATCAGATTTCGAGAATAAGACAAATACTGAAGAGAAGCTGCTTCAATGACACACTAATGTGGCTAAGTGGAGCAGAATAGGAGAGAATAGTATGGAGAAATTGCCGGAGTTTTTTTTTCTCCGTCCACACTCTCAAATGGTTGTAAAGCTAAATTACAAAAACTTTAGAAGAAAAAGTAGTAAAATAAACAGAAAATATACACTTTTAACTTTTTGTTTCCCTGTATTTACTATGGGCGGATGAAATATTTTCGGTTAAAGTTTTTTTCGGGCGAAACTCAGGATAAGGCTGAATATAAAAAGATAATAAAATTGTTTTTTTTTTTCTAGTTGGTAGTGTAATCTGATTAAAGGAAGTTTTTTATAGTCAACATTGAATGGCTTGGTCGGAGATAGGTATAAGGGAAAAACAATGTACAGTAAAAAAATAATAAAGGCCACACAACAAAAGAAGGAGAGGTTATACGGACTTTTGATACCCTTAACTTTCCTGAAATGAACAAAATATTATTATTTCTGTACAAATTTGCAGTAAACGGGTGTAAGGTCGAAATGCTCTCGCAAATGCAATGAAACTATCTAAAAACGACCGATTACAAAAGTGATTATCTTTTTCTATAAATTACAGAAATTTTATATTCAGAGGCAATATGTGTAGAGGATTAAATTAATTTTTCTTCAAAGGTAGTGTCTACTTATCACTTGAAGTTAAATAGCAAATTCTTCTGACAAATTTCACAAAATCACGCGAAAATATAACTTCGGAAGATCCCTGATTAGTGAGAAATTCAGATTATCTACTCCCGCGAAAACGACTTCCGAAGCCCAAGAGCCGACAAAATAAATAAGATTTTGTCACTATCGGACACATGTGGGCGTTCGTGGACAAGCCTATCAATTTATTTTTTACGTAGCGGATCCCAAGCCCAATACACAACCCATTGCTCTTGGTTTGCTTCCTGGCAGCAGCTCGCTGCCCAACTGATATTCTATTGCTAACCAGAGGATAAACACCTGATATCATGAGTTGATAGTACCGGAGGCAAAATAATACTTTTTAGCCACTGTCCGGTGAATGGCGATCTAAAAGTTTTCCCACTACCATACATCGTTTAAGAAATGACTTCATGCAGAAAGTAAGATTAGATCTGGTCAAACCGCTTTTCGATGAAAATATCTATGCAATTTTTATTGAATCTCTAGGAGGATTTTCATTTTGTGCAGTTAAGTCGAATTCGAATTCCAAAAAATTGGGCTGAGAGTGAGCGGTTTTGGGATATTCGTCCATCGTAATTAATTATCTGTTTGCGATGTTTTTTATGAAATTTTAAAATAGAATTCATGGAATAATCAAAGCAGAAGGTTTTCTGCAATTAATTTAAAAGATTTTTCTATTGCCAAACTATTTAAAAAGCCGTGTATTTCAAAGAATTTAAAAAAGCACTTACATATGTGTATACAAGTTGATATAAATATATGTATGTATTGTACACAAACAGGCCAAACACTTAACCATGTTTATATTGTCCACGCCTAGCTCAAAGATGCTGGTCATTCAATATTAATTTCCGCTTTTAGCGAAAATTTTCTTTAGATTTTTATTTCTCTAAGTCGCGTGCAATATTGCCCTCTTTCTGTATGTATGTGCTCGTACATATACATGTATGTACATTAGGCTGGTCCAAAATAAGTAAAGTCGGAATTTTAATGCTCTCACCTCCTAGGATCTATGTCGAAAAATATACCATTTTTTTGTTTTGAAATCAAAAAATATTCAAAGGTCGCTTAAAGTTTTCCATGTATGTATTTCGTATGGGGAAGAACCACTTTTCTTAGAAATGGTAGGTAGGGACTTTTTGAAAAACAATATTTTTCGGTCGGAAGACTCAGGGTGACTTCAGGAGACTTCCAATAATAATACCCTATTGTTTATTTAATAACCCTTTTTTAATACTTAAGATTTTTTTTGTTTATCCACCCATTGCATTTTCGGCGGATTTTGGCGCACCTATACAATAAAGTTACGTCAGGGAGAAAAACCCAAAACGAACTTATATTATATCCCCTTAGCTTCGTGGAAACTGATATATAGAGCCTCTAGTTTGGACTGGATTTGTTCAATTTTTATATGAATATTTAGAAAAAGTGGCAGCATCTCCTAACAGTAAAAAAATAACGAAGATCAAAAAACAACAAATTTACCAAATCGGTTGAGATTTGAAGAGTAGGCAGCTTTTTGACATAAAGGGATTTTTTTACCACCGGGCATATAATACACTGAAATTAGAGAGAGTATGAATAGAAAATAAAATTTAGTTAAATTTCAGGTCTTAGAGAGTCGGAAAGAAAATATGTTTGCGTGTCATTACTGCTCTGAATTTTAAAAGACCTCAGTGTAGATTTAAAGTAATACATATGAAATTCATGAAACTTTACTTTTAGCTTTTGATAGACAAAATTAAGCAAACGAAGAAAAATTTAACATTTGAACAGTCAGTAAAAAGTTTACAAATTTTACTAAAAATTTAAGCAAAACCGCAACGGGGTTTGCAGTTCTCAAGAAGTAAATGCTTGTACCTTTATTTCTACAAGAAAATATTCAGCAAAGAAATAATGAAAAATATTTCGTGGAATTTTTCTTGAAATCTATAAACTATACTAATTAAGTTGCCTTGGAAGCGTAACAACAAATTATAAAAACAGCATCATGAAATATATACTTTAGTGGACTAAATGTTGATGTTCATATTAGATTTCGTTCTGGTTGGCTAGCAGACCTTGGGATTGGTGATCAGTTTTGATATTTTTTTTTAGTGTATGATCAAAAAACTTGTAATACAATATTCAAGCCAAAATGCATGTACCTGATTACCTGCCTGTCAGCCTACGCCAGCCTAATTACTCGCATGCCATGGCGTATGAGTGACACAATGTTTGATATTTACATCAATTCTAAGTCCGGTCCTGACATTGAAAATGTATTAACCTCCATGCATAAACTCGTCGAATGTTCGCGATATGACTTCACTATTTGGGAATAAATTGGTTGGCATTGGAGAACTTGAATAAAGATAATCCTACCAAACGAAGATTTGTTTATTTTCGAAATTAAAAGGAAAGTATTCTAAGCAAATATACAAGTATTTATGTGCACTGCATAGACGAATATTTATCAAAGCATGTGTTACCTATTCCCTAAAAAAAATTGTTCTACCGTAATTTCAATTTAGTTTTTAATTTTTACCAATGAAAGTTTTGCTTTAAATACTAAAATAAATTGGATGGCAACTTTTTAAATAGATAAAACTCTTATTTATATTGCGGCGTAGCGGAACTTATTGCACAAAGAGTATTTAATTTACTATTTACGTTTATGTATTATGTGAATTGTTTTGTGTGTTTGGCTATAAAGTTCATTCCTTTTATTGCTTACCAGGTTTTTACGATGCTTGCGTGCTGGTTACCTATGTTGAGATGCTGTGCCCTCTCCTGTGAATCTTATACTCGTACGTAGTTGTTGGTATGTATATGACACACGCAAGTATAAAATAATTAACCGCTATAAAATGTTTTATTTCTTACTTTTGGGGTATTAAGTATACTTGTGCTAATCATTTCAGCGCCGAAGTAAGGAAATTAATTACTCATGTATGGAAATAAACACACATTCACATTAGGGTGGTTCAAAAAAAGTTTGCGAATACAGGCGTTTAAGGTCAGATAATTTTCGTCCTTGGCGAATCGTAAAAACAGCCAAATCGAAATTTGTTCCTAATTGTTTTACTTACTACCAGGGCACTAATTTTATGGAAATTGCCTTTTTTTCTGCTAAAGAGATAGAGAATATTCGATTAAGAATGTCAACGATTTAGCTTTCCCCGATTCCATATATACACATTTGATGTTACCCTTTTTTTTGCCTTTTTTAAGATATTTGCCTTTTTTTGCCTTTTCTTCCTTTAACTGTAAAGGGAAAGGAAAAGCCCCTATTTCTTATAATATGAAAGTTTTAAATGTTACAATCAAGGCTTTTCTTCGCAAAAATCTAATGAAAAAGCTGTGGTAAAACTTCAAAATGCATCTTGTGGTTCAATGTTACTACAATTATAGAGATTAAAGTTTTGTTAACAACACGAAAGTAGAAAATAGTCAATTAGGGTGCTCACAGTTCTATATTACCTATTGTGTAAACTTTGCTACCCGGTAACTTTAAAACGTTTTACCATGTAGTAACTTTGTTTGTTGTTGGTTCCCATACTAATAAGAGATAACACTTTTGGGCAAAATTACTCGACTTTTTCTCATGTTTTTGTTTTGTGTTAAACTGGCATCTCTGATCAGCTGATAACTCGCGCTAAGAAAAAATGGAAAGTGAAGCAGAAAAACTTAAGGTGGACGCAACTTGAAAGATTTTTTAATATGTATCTGACTACATTAGTTTTACTGACAATTTGAAACACACGTGCAAAGGGTTCCTCACAGTTCGAATGTGTTATCTTGTTAAAGTTGCCACTTTTTAACTTTAGAAGTAAACTGTGTATACCCTAAATGATTCAAAGTGCAAATTTTTCATATAACGAAACTAGTTCATAGTTTTTCTCTTTTTACTTGTAAAATAAACACTACTAAAATTATTTTTTATTTGATTAGTTTTTGTCTTTTTTTACCGCCCAATTCTGTGTTTTCTTGATCAATTATTTGTTAAGAAATTTTATCAAGATTTTTATCAAGCAAAGACTCCCATCGCATTCAGTGTCAATATTTTTCTTTTTTTTAAATTTACTTTATCCTTTTTGATTATTTCATTAGTTTTTAGATTTTAATGTTTTAAAAAGAAAAATATTTTCTAATTTCATTTCGTTTAAAAATTTTCTTTTTTAATTTCGTTTATTTGTGTCTTAATTTAGTTTGTAGATTTTATTGTTTTAAAAAGGAAAATATTTTTATTTAATTTATTTCTTGGAAACGTTATGTATTTTTTAATATATTTGTATTTCGTTTCTTTAATTTAAATTTCTTTTAACTTTAAGATTTTCTTGTATTGAGGTTTTCTACCAGAATTGCAGACAGATGCGACTGAATAAACCGCTCCGGGATCTACATATAGCTATCTTTACGGACAGGTCGTAGATCGACAATAAAGTTGAAAGCGGAATCTATTCTAAAGACCTCTCGCTAAAATTAAGTAGGCGGTTCCCTGACCACGCCCAGTAAATTCTGCGCTCGATGCCGGCGTCTCCTTGTCTTCGAATAAGCAACGCACTGAAATCTATTCTCATTGAATTGGCCAACGAACGATGGGCGAAAGAGCCAACATGTTCCGTTACAAACAGATCTTGCCATATAGTAATAAGAAAAGATCTAAACCGATTATACAAATCGACCACCCTATTATCAGCATAGTTGTCGGTATAATTACAGGACACTGCCTAATGGGAGCGCATGCTATGCGAGTGGGTTACTCCACTGACTAGAGCTGGAAAACTATCGATGGCACTATCGTTAGTATCGATGGTTTTTGACTATCGAAAACCTCGATGGTTTTGTAAGCACTGTCGATAGTTTGCGCTCATACATATACATATTATTCAGTAAGAGTAAAAGCCTGGTACCTGATTGATCTTGTGAGTCGGAAGGGACATTTAGCAAAGCAGGGCAAATAATTTTAGAGCGCAGATGCTGCTTGAAGCTAAAAATCGGTAATAAACTTTTTTCCCTTAACAAAAATATCTTAAAACTATCTCATTTTCAATGAAAGTTTTTATGTCTAATTTTTGAAATTTTTTAATCAAAACTATCGATAGTGTAGACATTTTCGACAGTATCGATACTATCGATGGCTGCGATTATCGACCATGGAAACTATCTATGGCCACGACCATCGATAGTGTTACAGATCTACCACAGACGATTTCTGTGACGATGAGGAGGTGGAGAGTGTAGAACCCTATCTCAGCCACTGTCCCGCTCGGTCGAGGTCCAGACTTGCCATTTTTAATTAACATGCTTTTTGGTGTTTAGCTGACCTCGACTCTGTGAATGTCCTCGACCTTCAACGATACGTTAAGGTTACACGATGGTTCTATCATATGGGGAAGCAAGGGAAAGACAACAGCTCGTATTATAGCAGCATCGCAATGTTTCGAATTAGAGCTGAGTCGATTTAGCCATGTCCGTCTGTCCGTAAGTTTGTATACCATCTAGCGTCTCAGTTTTCGAGATATCCGGATGAAATTTGGTAAGTGGGTGTAGTTTTATAATGTATTAACCATTTGTCGGAACGAAAAAAAATCGGACCACTATAACATATACATAGCTCCCATACAACTGATTCTTAAGATTTTTCGTTATAACTACCCAATTTATGTAGCTAGGAATATGCAATTTCGCACTATTTTTAGTCATTGTCAACAGAATACTTGCAGTGAGAATGACAAAGATCGGGTCAATATAACCTATAGCCACATGTTCGTAGCAGAGCTGGGTCACTTGTTCCTTTCTTCGGGTGGGGGGTAACAAGAAATTCTCAACAATACGTGAACTACAAACACTCTTATTTTAAAATTCCCTATCCCTGCCAGAATAGGCCCGTTAGTCGCCTCTCGGTCGAGAGGATCCTAAGAGGATGTTTAGTACTACAAAATACATTTTCAATGATATATCACACTTTGAAATCAAGTCATAAGAAACAAGCTAACACAAAATTTAGATTTCAGCTGTTTTATAAGAAAAGCCCATAGCTTCGCGATTCGAGCCTCGGAAGTTAACTTCTGTACTGTTTTTGTTGTTCTATGTAATTTAAATTCATCAGTACGGTCATTCCATGTAAAATACGTAAATGACATACATTTAAATGTGCCATAATTATCCCTATTTCAGCAATAACCTCTTTATAAAAGACCAGATTTTATTAAGCTGTTGAAAAATATTAAAAAAATAAACAGAAGTTTTAATTTTTGTCTATATAAACTTTTATTTCATGCATAATTACTTTACACCTGCCACAAAGAGATGTCCCACCAGTCACAACTTTAAATATTTTTTAATATTTCTATGAAGATTAACCAAACCTAGTTTTTACTGAAAACGAAAGCATACAGTTACAACACAAAGACATCGTTCGTGAAGATTAACACCCAAATTCTTAAAAAATATTGAAGACTTCAACTGCTCCATAAATCTAAAATTAGTTTAAGAACGTCACTTTATAGAACTCTTTAAACCTTATTTTTTATGAATAAGGTCATGAGTGTTTTGGCTAAAATTCATTCTTGAGTGCACAAGGGTTAAATGGAGCCTTTTGAGTGTCCCACCAGTCACATTCATTCAAATGATAGTTACATAAAACTAAAAAAATCATTTGGTATATTTTTAAAACAATTTTATACATTAGTTATAGTTCTATGTTAACAAATATTATTCGCTGTTGTATAAGTTCCGACAACATAGTAATAATTCACAATTGTTCACATTCTGGAGTGAAATCTCCCACCGGCCGCATGGAATGGCCCAGCAGAAACATTGTATGTATATGTGTGAGACTAAGTACGTATTTTCGGCTTGTACTATACATACATATCAACATCAAAGTACCAATTTTATATTCATGCATTCACTTAACTAGCCAATTCTCTCTTTGAATATAGCCAAGTATCGAAGCATAACAAGACTTAGAATAACCGGTGCATAAGCACGTATTATTTGTATACAATTTTTCTGAATATTGTTTAGTTGTGTGCATTGGCATAAAAGCATTGTACAAAGAGAAATAAACAGATAGTAAAATAAATTCAATTGAGTATACTTATGAGGGTGTAACATTTCGCAGATCGAAGTGCTAAAGGGGAAAATGGAAAACTTATATTGAATAAATGGAATATATTTAAAATGGAATATTTTTAAAGTGGATGGAAAGAAAGACTTATTGGTGGTTTTATGCAAATTCTATACACACGTATTTATTTATACGAGTACGTACACATTTCTGCTATCAAGGTCTACCAGTAACCACAGTGATCCTCAGGCATGCATAGGTTCGATGAAAATGGATCCAAAAAATTTGTTCATCAGTTTTTAGATAAATATTTTTAGATCTAAAAACTGCTTTTCTTGAAATCCTACCCCCTCGTTTTTTCGGAAAAAAACTCAAAATTACGGTTATGTTCGTGCTTCATGCACTTTTCAATTAACAGCTTGACTATTTTTCATCCGATTTTAAAAACCACACATGCTCTGAAAAGTGGATATATAGTCCTTTAAAATGATGTGTAATAATATATTGTTAGACTTAGTTGATCTAATGCTGCAAAACTCTACTAATGTGATTTTTTTTATTGATTTCGTAACTATCAGCTCTGCGCACTTTATCAATTTTGACATTAACTTAGGATAGGGACAAGGCGCATCAATTACAGGTGACAACGATAGAATCCATGCTTGAGCAAATACATAGCTTGCAAACCAGAGCTCCCAAAATTTTTAAATAGAGAGATAGATGAGTAGCGTAACCACTGCGACCAGTAGGCCTATTTCTTTAAGAGTATCGGAAGCTTGTTGCGATTTTTTTTACGAAACTCTAAAGAAAACCACAAGAAGCGGTTGACATGAACCAATAAGGTAAATGTTGTTTTTCTACGATTGCTACAACTTTATGCTATTAAATAATCGAACGGAGATGAGTACTTTGATAGGGGTGAGTAATTGAAATATCCATTAAAGGTAAAATTCAATGCACTATAGCTATGAACATAATAATATTTCTAAATTTAGTACATTTAAAGCGTTCGTTCGCAAGTTAATTTTTTTTAACATGCAAACAAATTGTTGAAGCTAAGAAAGGACAGCCATTTTAGAAATGGTGTATCATTATAGCTTTTCATTTTATAAATACATATAGCCAAACCGTAACGCGGATTACGATTCCAATGTGCGCCGGTGCGTATACGCAACCTCAAATTCATCACAAAATTGCGACAGAAATTAAATGAATTTAAAATCAACTGTTATATAGTATTTTGTATATATGTATGTAGATTAGGGCGATTTTTTTGCGACTATTGTTTTTTTTCACTCCTATCTCAAAATTTTGTGGAAAACACCTAAAAAAAAGCTCTCTGAAAATTTGAACCCTTAATATTAACACTAAGTACTCGCCCAAGGCATGCAAAGATTTCCCATATAAAATACACGTAAACTTTGAGTTTTTTTCTTAAAAAGTCTACAGCTCAGAGGAATTTTATAGTATAATCTTGGTTAGTAATGTGTTTTCTTCAGAATTGAATGCTCTACAAAAGTGTCCATTGCGGTGTAATCCTAACTCCCACCAGCGAGGTAGTACGGGTCACTGAACGAAATTTTTTCATGAAATTCTGTTTTTTTGCCCCTATCTCGAAAATAACAAGAGCTATAGAAAAAATATAATGACTAACTTCTAGGACTTTCAATTTCCTACAAAAAAATTCCGAACACAAAATCGCTAATATAGATATTTCTTGAGATATTGTACTTTGGAGTGGATCAACAATTTCTACAATTTAGCTTAATAGTCTAAGAAAATTCCACACTACCTCAATTTAAAAGCCCAATATCTCAAGAAATATCGATACTACCGATTTTGTGTTCTGAAAGTTTTTTGTAGGAAATTGAAAGTCCTATAAGTTAGTCATTTATATTTTTGCTTTAGCCCTTTTTATTTTCGAGATAGGGGCAAAAAAACGAGAATTTAATGAAAAAATTGCTTTCAGTGACCCGCACTTCGTCGCTGGTGGGAGTTAGGATTGCACCGCAATGGACACTTTTGTAGAGCATTCAATTCTGAAGAAAACCCATTTTTGACCAAGATTATACCATAAAATTCCTTTGAGCTGTAGACTTTTTAAGAAAAAAACTCAAAGTTTACATGTATTTTATATGGGAAATCTTTGCACGCCTTGGGCGAGTACTTAATGTTAATATTAAGGGTTAAAATTTTCAAGGAGCTTTTTTAGGTATTTTTCACAAAATGTTTAGATAGGAGTAAAAAAACATTAGTCGCAATAAAATAGCCCTAATGTAGATATATACATATTTTTATTATCGTGGCTTAATCTTCAATTTAGACACAAAAAAAATACATTGAGTTATGTTGGAAAAAATTTCCCAGTGCACATCAAACCAAAGCATGTACCTCTCCTTTAGCAAAACCGTTGCAAGTACAACAAGTCGTTAAAAAAAGAACACAGTTTCTCACTTTACTGGTGCTACTGGCGCGGTTATTATCACTTCTTTACTTGGCTTTACTAGGCGGCCGCTATGCTGTAGTGGTTAGCATTGCGCGTTACCATTCGGCAGGCCTTGGCTCGAGCCCAAATTCCGATCAAAATCAAAAAATAAAAAAGCGGTCGCCCCTCGGCAGACAACGGCAAACCTCCGGTTGCCATGAAAAATAGCTCCTCATAAAAAGACGGAGTAAAACTGTCTCTCGCTTCCTTTTGTGTGACAATATTAAGGCGCGCCACGAATCGGATGAGAAACTCGGCCAAACATTGACATATTTTGTAAGAGCCAATCTGTTATTAATATTATTTGGCTTTTTGCAGTAGATGCAACAGCAGGTACATACGTGGTCGGCGCACCGCGGGGCATCAGCTCGGCGATGGGGTCAGCAAAGCAGGTGCGATAATTACGCGCCGAACACAATTTCCACATAATCAAAGAAATATCTAATGAGGCAACTGTGTACACTATCTACAACAAGTATTTATATGTACTGCTGGCCCCTTTTAGCTCTCTATTTTTCCATCGTCCTTTATACATATTATACATTAGGGATGTTCATTTTTAAGATTTTTGCGATCCCGAGCTTTTTGGGAAATCGTTCATACAATCGCGGGATCCCGGGATTAGTCCCCGGATTTAGATATTTATTATTTTCCAACAACTTAACATTGCATCAATGTAGTTTGAGAAGCTGTTCTACCATATAATAAATAATAAATAAATGGGTTTGAAACCTACTTTATTATTTAAACTGAAAAATATTTCATTAGTAACAAAACAAAAGACAGTAATTAAATTTATACACATTTAACAATACTTTAGCGTGTACATATCTAGTGGCAGAGATAAAAGAAACGCCTTATTTATATATTTTTTTTTTGAATCTACCTTATTTTACATAAAATTAACTGCATTTAAATGCACATTTCAAAATTTGTACAAAAATTATAAAAATGCAAAAAAAATTTGCCAAAATTTAAAATTTTTTACTTAGCATTTTTAAAAAAACTTGAGCTACGCGGTTTTATAGTACACGAAATTAAATTGATTTTTGGGGATTTTTTGAACGATGCTGGGCATATTCTTCCATATAAACAAACTGTCGGGCATACTTTGTATGGAAGAAAATGCGTGACACCTCCAGCAAATAAATTATAAAAAATCAACGTTACCTTTAGTCACTTGAGACTTGCACTTTATCCTCCTGTAATTTAATGGGCTACACTAAAATTGCGTACTTAATTTTTCTAAAAATTCTAAGTAAAAAGGTTGAAACAGGTTGAAAAAATAATTCCAAAACACACCAAGCAATCAATATACTCACCACACTATGGGCCAAATATAGTAAAACTGCGTTTTTAGTTTTAGGATTTTTTTATTAGAACTTTAAAATTTCAAAGATATGATAAATTCTAAAAATTATTTAAAGAATTCAGTGCAATGTAGAATAAAAATGGGTACCATATGAAAGACAATATTCTGTATTTTTTGGGTTCACAAGGACGAATAGGTATCAATTTTATTTTTTTAAGCTAATAAAATTAGAAAGACTATATTCGAGGGCGCTGTGGAGTTTATGTTAGTCCTTAAAATGTAATTTTTTCAAAACAAATATTGCAAAATTTCAAGGATATTCAAGGATAAAATTTCTAAGGACATTTTCTATACCTTATGTATCAGAAAATTTAATCCTTTCTTTCTCTACAGAATTTTCTCATTAATTTGATACACATACTCTTTTCTTAAGTACACTGCTCTAAAGTTTTGAAACCATTTTCTGAATAAATTATACCATTAAATTTTCAAAGTCCTTTGTAAAAATCCTGACATCAGAGACAAAAACTAAAAACGCAATTTTACTGGCTCATAGTTTCGTGAATATAATGATTTTTTTTTGTGTGTAAAATTGCCTGTCGCACGGTGCTATGTGTACGTATAATTAGCTAGACATTTATAAAAAAAATATTAAGTATTAAATAAACAAAAGAAATATAGCAAAAACTGTTCTATTATTGCCACCATTGCAAATTACAAACCCCGAAAATCCCGGGATTCTTGGACGGGATCCCGGGATTAACGTCCCTAATATACACACATATCAAATTGCACTAGAGCTAAGCCAATGTTTGCACTTGCTCACACGACCCTTGCAACACTGAGACCAGCTGCACTCACTTACCTCAACAGACACTTACACGAACGTTAATACTCACCTTTAAGCGAAGCGCACATTGGCGCGATTCTGTCGTTGCGAATCCGCAAGCCCAAAAATTACAACAATGCCACCCATACATTTTAATGCGCTAGCGCACACTGGCACGATTCCGTCGCTGCGAATTTTTCGAACATTCAATGTTCCTCTCTATTGACGCGTTCGAAACGCGGCTTGCAGCGTTTTGAAGGCGTCAAAGAAGAAGAAGAAAGGTGTCACAGCAATAAAGGCAAAGAAAAAAAAACGTGTAAAGTACAAAAACTAATAAAAACGTTCGTAATAATAGTACTTTGTACGATTTGGGCACGCCGAGTGCGAAAATACACGAAATAAAGGGAAAATTGAGTGAATTGTACATCGGAAATCGACGCGAAAAAATCGCTCAAGTGTGCGCACGTTTGCGGATTCGAAGTTAACAGCCGAATTCGCAACGTATTCGCAACGATGGAATCGCGCTAATGTGCGCTTCGCTTTAGCCTTGTTCGCTCGCTCACTTTAGTTGCTGATGCTGCTACTTTTATTTATTACTTTTGTTGCTGCTGTTTTTGTTATTGCTATTCCTGTTATTTGGTAAGTGCGTGCTGTTGCACTGTGTCAACACAATAAACACTTCATGCAGTATTCAACGCGTAATCAGCTGCTTAATCGTTGTTTACAATCAAAATTTGTATGCACCATTTCTTTGGTGATGGTGATGGTAGTGGTGGTGGTGCTGCTGCTGCCGTTTAGTCTCTCGGCAATTGCCGCCATTGTTGCCGATCGTACCTATGCTTGTGTCTCTGTCTGTATATGCGGAGTGTAGTGCGGTTAGAGATTACAAACTGTGAAAAAATCGGCTTTTCTTGCAATTTTCTTAGCGGCTCACCTGCTTAGTTGCGGCCTGCGGCTGGCGCACACTTACCGCATGCTTTTACTTGGCTTTGGTTAAGTTTATCGTCTTCTTTGCATCTCTAATAAGGTCCTGGGGGGGCACGAAACAAAAACGCGTACATATACATATGTATGTGTGTTTGTTCATGTGTGCAACAAAACGCAAACAATCTTGCCTAACAGACTTTGGCAAAGAAGCCTCGGCGGCGGTTCTTTGTTTATATCGTTTTTAGCGTGCACGTCGGAAATTTAGATGAATTTCCGTTGCATACATTGCGGTGCATTTGCAAGTTACCCTGTTTCGCTTGCAACTTTCTTTAGCGCATGGTGTGTGAATTCTATGCAGGAATGTGAATTATTTTCCTCTCTTTTATCTTCCTTATTCTTCATCTTAGCTATTTACAGCATGCATTATTGCTTTGTTGTGTGTGCATAGTAAGTAAGCATTCTACCTTTTTTCTTGCTTGCATTTTTCGTTTTTGCTTCTTTTGTTGCAACAACAAAGTGTTGTTTATTTTGTTGCACGAAAGTATGAAAACTATTAAGAACGTAATGCGCGCGCATGCGACGTTGCTTCTGACAGCTGACACTGCTGTAAAAAACGTACATATGTATGTACATGTAAAAGCAGGCAGACACAAACATACACATAGTTACAGACATGCTTGAATAGCACTTACTTACCTCGCTTGCAGAATTATTTATGTGCTGAAATTGCGGTAAATTGTGTTGCAGCAAATTGGATATCTCAAAGTTTACATCGTATAAGACACGTGGATGCACGTACGTACACCCGAGCACAAACATACTAATGTCCATACATATAAACTCTCATCTACTTCTTGCGACAAGCATACATATATACCCATATTTTTTTGGATCATCCTCTGCACATAAAAAAACAAAACAAAAGCAAGTTTGCTCAACAAAATTTGTAAAGATGCAATCTTCCTCGGGATTAAAATTAAAGATTTGCAGAAATTGAATAGAGTGTGTTTGATAAGAAAGTGTCTTAAGGCGTGAAAATATTATGAAAGGATATTTGTTTATTCATGAAAATGTTTGCCCTTCTATAGACGTGTTTAGCACAAAATAGTCTTCTTCTTTATGCTGTCTTAACGAATGCTAAGAAAGAATCTTCCGAGTTTTCAAATGAAAAGCAAATATTAAATAAGTGATATTTTGACAGTTTTCTAAAGAGAGATTTGATTGTTGTTTGTGTCTGACTAAGCTATGATTAGCTAGAAATGTTTTCTCGTACATACCTACGTACAAATATAAGCCAAAATTTAATTAAATTCAGCTAAAATGGGTGAAGATCAATTAAGACCGTTTGTGATGGAGTTACCGATCCACTTCCATATTAAAAAGTCCAATCTTTTCCAAACCTCTTTGTTGACATTAAGAAATTTTCCAAAGCTTTTATTGCCACCTGAAAGACCCTAGCAAGGCCTTGAAATAATCGTTTTGCCAGGTAGTGGCAAACAAGTGTTGATTATTCTCCCCTCCTTCCATGTTATTGCCACTACGAAGAATAATCCGATGCGTCCACCTCTAATCTCATAGCGTTTAAGCCAATTAGGCAGTAACCCGTAAGAATACTTATAAGAACCGACATTTCTATGCAGGATATGGATTTTCTCTTATTGGCATACCGGAGCATTCTAGAGGTTTTACAGAATGAAAGGTTACTCCAACATTTATTGGCTACCGAAGTAAATACAAAGTGTGAACTCTAAAGAACTGTCGAAAGGAAGGATGTGGGAATTCGAACCTTCCCTTGACAAGTCATCTGCTTTAAAATAACGACAAACATTCCGCTGACCAGATCCCCACGTGTAAAATACAGTCATTTAGCTATGCCTGCCAGAGAAGATGAAAACTTACTTCCTTCCGGTAGAAATTTGAGCAAGGCTACGTAATGTCTCTTTGATGACTAAAGCTTTCGCTTGCTATACGATGTCAGGGATGATAAATGAGTTTTTAATTTTTGTACCAAATGGACAAAAAGAATGTACAAAATCAGCCGAAAAAGTACCAAAATTTAAAAGACCAGACAGACATACATATGTATATGGGTAATTTCCAAACAAAGTGTTCATGGCAGGTATTTTATATATTTTTTTTAAGATTGATAATCTTATCCTCTAAAATCGTTTACTGACGCGAATACGAAACTGCTTTCATGCTCTTCAAAAACTAATTTTTGTTCTTATTTTTGCATTTTTGCAAAATATTTTCCAGAATGTAACATTTGCATATCACTTTTAAACTCATTTATCAGATAAGCCAATGTTGGAGGTTTTTTGCGCCTTCTTCAAGACATTAACGTGACGTTTTTCTTGGGAGGCAGGTTTTTTGTTTAATCTTTCTTCAGCAACCACTTCCCATATATGCCATTTGAACACTTTTGGAGAAACAAGCGAATTAAATAAAAAAATACTTTTCCACCTAAAAGTAAAGTTAAGCCTTACTCGTTAATATTAAATACATTTTTTTTGGTTCGGCCAGTGTGTACTGCACCAAAAATCTGGAAAAATTTCGTTCGTGGACTTGGATGCGTAACGTTATATGTACTTGTACATATGCATAGTTTAAAAAGGCCATAAAAACCCTAAGTTTCCATTACAATCAATAATTCAAGTTAATCAACAAAACCATACAAGTATGTTTATTAAGTGCGAGTAACACAAAGAAACAGTTGCTTATATCATAGCAACAACTTTGTGATGATTTTAAAAAGTCTTTCGTTTTTAATAAACACAACGTACATACCTGTATAAAGTAGGAAAAAGATGACTGCATTTTTATCCACAAGTCGTATTTGTCGTAATGCTGTATTTTGACAAAATTGTATCAAAAATGTCGATGTAGTACCAATGTACTTTTGGGACCCAAAATGTATCAAAAAAGTACAATTGTACCATCAATTTCATCACTGCACGATGTACTCAATGCACATTGGAAAGGTATCACGAGCGTAAAAATTACAAGCTGTGTGTATTTTGTTGTCCATTGCACTATTAAATTTCAAACTATGTAGATAAAAAATTTGGCACTCTAGAGCAGACATGGGCACTTTTTTGCCCGCGCAGTAGCGAAAGTGCGAGCGCGGGCTAGAGAAAGGGAAAAACAGTTTACGGGAGGAAGGGTATGAAAAGTTGCGAAAAAATTATTTATATCCCACCGACATCATGTTCATCGCAACACGGCTGCGGTTAGAGCTGTCAAACTATCGACGATACTATCGATAGTATCGATAGTCTGGTCACTTGAAATAACTATCGATAGTTTTAGTACTATCGCCACAATCGTTTCATTGATATCGTATTCTCTTTCCTAGCGCTTTTGACATTTGCACGTATTGGTTCAAAGAGAACAAAAATTGGCAGCATTATTTTATGAACGAACGAATAAAATAAAGATCACCCAGGACGTTGTGCGCGCGAAAAGTATGTTTTTCGCAGTGACGTCATTTTTTCGCCACGGAATAAAACCATGTGTGTGAGAGAAACAACCGATTAAAAATTACGTTATCAACTATTATTTTTTTCTCAAATGCAATTTTAAATACGCGGTTGCCGCGCTGGGTGATCAGTTTAGTTGGTTCATGGCATTAGTTGCGTTCCTTATCTCCCAGAAATAGCCAGAAAAAGTCCGAAGTAGTCAGATTTAGTCCAAAAAGCGTTCCTTAACTCTAAATAACAGCAAAAATGAGAGAGCAACACTCAGTGAGAATGACTCTCTTCAGTCCGAAGTAGTCAGATTTAGTCAGAAGAATTTTTGCTGGCAAAATCTTGAAAAGTGTCAAACTCAACTGAATTTAAATTAACGGAAATTAAATAATACGCGAAAAGTGAGAATAATGTAAAAAGTAAAAAAAATGAATTGAAATTGGAAGGAAGCAAAAAAATAATTGATATAGTAAGTGTTTATTGTGCTTGTGCTTGTGTGAATGTGTTTTGTACATACATTTCTATTCTTGTTTGACGTTAGTTTTGTTGTTGCCATTCTTTGGACTAAAAATTTGGATTTTGCGTTCCTCTACTTTTTCCTGTTATTCTCTTTTAGTGAGCGCATTTTGCTTACGCTCTAACATTTTGACACTTTTCAGATTTTAGTCAAAAAAGATAAGGAATGAACGTATTATTTCTAAAAGCGCAATTTTTTATTTTAAGCGTGGGAATAGCAAAGGTTACATTGACGTCTTAAGAGCGTGTCAGACCGGGCAATGCAGTATATTTCAAAAGACTGTCAGATTGACAAATTTCAGAAAGCAGTTGAATGAGCAGTGGCACCTTGCATGTATGTATGTAAAGTGTCTTTCGCTTTTTGACTGTTTACACGGCGAATGAATTTCTAGCAATATTTCTCAATACTAAAATGCAACCGTGAGCCGCTAAAATAAACAAATTTATAAAAACAAGATAACGAAAAATAAATGGATTTAGAAAAACATATGAAATGGGTCGATACTATCGATAGTCACCCTTAAGACTATCGTAAAACATCGATGGACTTGACTATCGATAGTTTCACAGCTCTAGCTGCGGTAATACTGACTTTGTGTACTAAACAAAGAGCATACATTTTCCTCATATACACAATAAGCCATCGTTCGGACTTCGCTCCGATAGGAGTAGATTTGTTCCATTTTGTCGAAAAAATTTGAAACCTAGTCCTCTACTTCGCTCAACTGAAAATCTGCTCAATTTTGTTGCTTCAACAAATTTACTCTTCAAATAGAAAGGAGGTGGGGTTTTTAATAGCAAACTAAAAGTTATATTTTACCTTTTTATCGACACGATTGTTACATTGGTGAGCTACAGCAACTTTGCAAATACACTTGAATTCGTGAATAGGCCCTCATAATCGCCCGATTTGAACCCGATCGAAAAATATTGCTCTGTCTAAAGTTCTGTAATTGCGTCGTTGCCCACCGATGTAACAATTGTCCCGGTAAAGAAAGAATGAAATAACTTTTTATTAATTGTAACCAAGGCATTTTAACATTAATGATAATTGCTCGTTGGATTAAGGCGCCTTTACACGGGTCGATTTTCTAGTAGATTTTTGTCATCGACCCGTGTAAATGACACCTCAACCACTAGCTGGTCGATTTTCCAGTCTACAGATATCGACCCTTATAAGGCCGCTTTAGCTCCTTATTTATACAAACGTTTAAAACCGTTTCGTTTTTCAAAACCAAAACCGAAACCGTAACCGTTAACTTGACCTGAAAAGGAACGATACCGAAACCATTTCAATCACAGGTTTCAATCGGTTTCCAGAAATTTACAGAAATAATAAATAAAAATTTCTTTGAAATAAATGATTTATTTAACCAAAATCAGCAACATTTTGCTAAAATTCTTGAAGTATGGCAAGGTAACTTTTCGCAAAAATCTGCTGATGACTTTGTTGTTGTGAATCGATAATCGATTAATTATATTTAAGTAGTTTCTTTCCCGTACGCAATGCGAGATCCCGCGTGTGCCAAAATAGCCCAGAATTAGAGAGCGAAAATTCGAGCGTATTCGATCGTAAGTGTATTCTTCTTCCTGCCCGAAACAGCCCGAAATTTTCTCCGAGTAAAAATGGATAAAGTGTTAAAGTGCATATCAGCTGTATTGTGTTTACATGTTGCCTGCATTTAGTTGGTGCTTTTAAGGAAAAGTAAATGGCCTGTTGATGTATTTTCAATCTATGTACTTAAAATCAAATTTGTGAAACCAAAATTCAATTTCTAAGTGTTTGCATTTAATACCATATTCTGACCGACAACCAAAACATTTTTCCTTCATTTTCTTTTCATTTATAACCTTTAACTTTCATTCTTATTTTGCTTTGGCCAGGCAATTAACAATAAATCCGAAATGGCATATTAAAGATGATAAAATATGACTTCCACTTCGATAAATAATCGAAAAAGCTAGTGAAGACACCGATTGGAATGAGTGGAAAGTGAGTTTTCAAGTAGTTTTCTGCGAAAACTGGTTTTCGTTTAACAGATTTTATATGGACGAAAACACAAGTTTTAGGTCGAAAACCAGTTTTAGCAACGAAAACATGTTTCCGATGTCGGTCAGAACATGGTATAAGTGACAAAAACAAGAACAACGTGAATCAGCTGTTTCTCGACTTGTGGGCACGAAATGTGGGTTTTTGCGTTTCCGTACTTCTGAACTTTGTTCCATTTTTGAAAGAAAATGTTTCTCTTATTCTGTAATTACCAAATCCGGTCCGGATTGTTAGGGAAAGAACCTAGTGTTGATATTATCAGTGAACTGTAATTTTCGATTTTCTTTCCTCAACGTTTAAGACATTGAGATTTAAATAATATCAACAAAATTTCTGTGAAAAACCGAAACCGGAACGAAACCGAAACCAAAACCGAAATAAATTTTGAAGAACGAAACCAAAACCGAAACCGAAACACTTGGCAAAACCGAAACCCAAACCGGAACGTTATTTTGAATCGGTTTCATTCCTTGCTTTTGACTATACTTGGCTTTGTGAATGCGTATTTACCCACTGGGAAAATAGGTAAGCACCTTACGAGTTAAGCCATGTTTTCTTTCAGTTTTTAGTACTAAAATTGTCATCATGGCCAATGTCATCTACTAGTAAAGCACAAAATGAACACCTCCGACGACACATTACGTTGTCAGTTGCAAAGTAACGTGCAGCCGAAGTTATCTCCAATTGCCGAACTACTCCGAGCGACTTCTCTGCATTACACGTAACTTACTTTGTAAAGCGGCTCAGAAGTATGTCTGATACCAAATGTACATTCTAAATTCCTACTTACATAAGGCGGCCATGCCTTTGTAAAAGTAAGGGACGTTCGGCAGGGAAATGGTAATGACTGCCAGGTGAAGAGTAAGTTGCTATAAGGTATTATTACGTGCTCCTAATTCCCACTGGGTATGTACGTACACATTTAAATGCACACATACGTACTAGAGGTCTGCATAAATCGTTTTAAAAGGTTGTTAATTTTTTTTTGTTGTTCGCTGTACTTCAATTTATATACTCACAGCTAGAA
>NW_023458560.1:20686950-20693434 GCF_013731165.1 Rhagoletis pomonella
TTCTAGCTGTGAGTATATAAATTGAAGTACAGCGAACAACAAAAAAAGTTAACAGCCTTTTAAAACGATTTATGCAGACCTCTAGTACGTATGTGTGCATTTAAATGTGTACGTATATAAATACGCATTCACAAAGCCAAGTATAGTCAAAAGAGTGCATATGTATACATAAATATGTATATATCTCCATGCATACATGCAGTAAATGCAATACTACGAGTGAGAATACATATATTTATATGCATACATCTTCAATGATTAATACATACTCGTATGTACGTATATTACCATGCAAATCATTAAGGTGCATACAACAAAAACTATGCTATGACAATGCCGGCATCAAAAACAATTGGACAAAGCAAATAGACCGTGGCAATGCCGCTAGTGACTTGCTGGCATACAAACAATACAAAGCTAAATGTAAATTTACAGACATACTTATGTATGCACATATATACATATATACATAAATAACCCACTGGGAAAATAGGTAAGCACCTTGCGAGGTAAGCCATGTTTTCTTTCAGTTTTTAGTACCAAAATTGTCATCATGGCCAATGTCATCTACTAGTAAAGGGCAAAATGAACACCTCCGAAGACACATTACGTTGTCAGTTGCAAAATAACGTGCAGCCGAAGTTATTTCCAAGCACCGAACTAATTTGAATGCGGGCTTATTTGTATGTATACATATATGTCACGTGCAGCGCAGTTTTCCCCAGCGATGGCAAAATATTAAAGAAAAAAAAAGCTACGAAAGAAAAATTTTGTTGCAGTATAGTTTCTCCAAGGCCAGACGGCTACACGGTGTACCGGAAATGTCAAGCGCAAGAATTTGCTGTAGGAATTCTTATTGTTGGCGCATATTTTTGTACTTTTTTTGTGACTGCATATAATTTTGTACCGCCAAATTTGTGTGTCGGAAAATATCAACCGACGAGCAGCAACAGACAAACGCGAAGTAAAAAGTCAAATGCAATGCATACATAGTTTTTGTTTGCGGTCTCACAGGTTCAAAAAATTACTATTTGCGTGTAGTATATGGAAATTTATTGTATTCAGTATGCTGTTGTATGCTGCATGGAGTTGATGACATATGGCGGTGCACTTCTGGGACGTATTTTACACGCATATATTCGTACATATGGATATGTAGATAAATAAATATTAAAATATGAGATATTTGAGTTTTTGTATGAAAAATTTGCTAACTCATGCTGTTTATTAAGTATAATGCTGGATTTCCACTTAGCATTAAATGTTAAAAATTGTAATGACAAAGTTGGGGATTAAAAAATAATCGTGTCATAACGTAAAGTTCATTTCCGATGGCATTTTTTGTCATTTCAATGCCTAGTGGAAATTCGTCATTATTATTTCGAATTCGTTGTGCAATCGGCTAAAGTTTTCCTGCGGTTGTCTTGGAGTACAGTGAAACCTCTGTGTATGAAATTAAAATTGTTTGGGTACTTAGTTCCTACTTTTTCACCCACATGTATGCAGCAATGGGCAATGTGAGCAACTCAGTTGCAAATTGCTATAGCCTACCCCTCCCGTAGCTTGGAGTCTTCTTCTCCTTCTAAACTGCCACTACTCACGTTGGTCGGTTTGCAGCAAGAAAAGAACGAACGGGGGACTTGTAGGCAGCCTTGCCATAAGTCAAGATTTATCTTGAAAATGAAGATTTTTTGGGCTGCTTTTTATTGAAAATCTTCAACAGAAGATTTTATAAAAAGCAAAATTTTACACTGAAAATATCTTCAAAATGAAGATTTTTGTGTATGATGTAATATATTTAATGTTAAAGTTAAAATTGTTAACTTATTTATGTCGAATTAAAAACCTCAAAGTTGTTATGGAACTTTGTGTTATGGTTTTTGATAGACAACGAGCTATTCTTTCATAACAAAAAGTAATTTTTAAACAAAAAACACAAGCGACTTCAATTCTCATATAAAACTTGATCGCCAATTTCTTCATGATCCAATGATCGTATCTAAACCAAATTAGTACGGGACCACCCTTGATGTACCACCTCTCCGATAAAAATGAATTATCGAAATCAGTTCAAGTAGTCCAAAGTTTTGCGGTCACATATATACATAAAGAAAATATTCGCACGATAAACTCCTCCTTTTTTTGTAGTCGGTCAAAACTTGCAAAATGTCGCGTCCCTATTTATGTTTTCGCCAGTGTATATGTACATATGTTAACTGTGCTACAAATTTTGTGATGATACGAGGCAATATTCATTTTAAGTTTAACTTGAAATTGGTAATTTTTTTCAACCAACATAATAAGTGCTATTTACAGCCGTAAAGGCAATATCGAATTTTGTGTTTCTTTTTAGGTTATTTTAAATGAAGATTTTTTGGGATCGAAAAGATTTTTTTAGCTTTTAAATCTTATTTTGAAGATTTTTTGGAAAAAATTAAGATTTTTACGGGACTTTCTCTGGCAACACTGCTTGTAGGGTGTAGTTTTTGTTCGTTGAGAGAGGGCTGTTCCTTTCAACTGCATACCCCTTTCGCTTCTTTTTCTTAACAGGAAGATGCTCGCTGATGTCCTTGGGTCACAATATCAATATCATCTGCGTACGTCGAAAAGTGGTAAAAACGGCCAATCTAGATGGACATAGTTTCTAAAAAAATTTTCGAAATCACTTGAAAAGGTATGAGTATCTTCTTAAGATACTTAACAGTACTTATATAAGCTAAAAAATAGTTATTCGAAAGTTGGTATTTTTTAGAACGCAATTGAATAACTCAGTGAGAGGGGATACCAGTATGTTAACATTTATGTATATAAAAAAATATTTATTGGACCAAAAAGTAGTGGGTAGGAACTGTGGCCAATGTTAATCAACTATTACCCCCTCTGCATGGTTCTAAGCCATGCAGAGTCCGCAAAAGACTCCGGAAGCAGTGTCCGGAGGTTGCATCAGACTAGGCCGAGCATACTTTGAAGTGCCATCTAATCAAAACTTAAGAAAGTTCAATTACATGGAAGTTGAGAAGTGCATGTGCAAAAGTTTCGTAAATTGCATGAACGAAATTTTTGCACATGCAGCAGCACATAGCATGTATTTAGGGGCCTGGTGTAAGCAGGCGCTTCAAAAACATCTAGAATTATAATATCTAAACGAATTTTTAGCTTAATGACTACCTTCATACTCTTCAAGCTTCACTTATAGAAACAAAAAAAATAGTAAAGAAAGGTGCTCCTCCAAAAATTGAGATTTTTACAACAGGCGATTTTTTGTCAATCTAAGTTGTAAGTTCTACAAAGGCTACGAATTCATGTTTAATTGGGTTCAGTTTTGAAAATATGTCTCTATTTTTTGTCAGCCGATATTTAATATTTATAGGAACGCCTCTTTTCAACTTTTAAGAAAATTCACTAAAAATCTAATTAACAGCTCCGTTTGCCCCCGGTACAAAATTTGTATCATACTATTTGCTGATGTACAAAAAAAAAACATATAAAATTGGGGCCGTAAACTTCCCGGTTTCTGATATATTTAACAATTAAGTTGAAAACTCGAGCGTAGATTATTAAAATATATATAAAAAAGATAACAAACTACGTTTGTCAAATCTGCAGTTGACAGTTTCAAGAGTCAATTGATGAACGACTTTCAATTTTTCAATTTTTCCTAATAAACAATCGTGGTACAAAGCTCCATAAAAATATTAGAAATAAAATGTTAATAAGCCACAATAACATTGACAAATACGACGTTAAAAAACTTATTTTTTTTTTTTGCACCGCTTTATACTCTACTCTACTGTTTGTATACACAAAGTTAAAGGCAAAAATTAGTGTAATTTAGGGTATTGAATTTAAGCCGATTCATTGTGATCAATAGTTAATTTTCGCTTAATTTTCACCTTCAACTTAGTGGCCGCCTCCGTATGCCAGTATTATTTATGAGAAATTTGTATCACAGAATAGGAAGTTTGCCATTGGCCAGGCGTATGACGACCGCCATAAAAAAAACTTGTTTCCAATGTGGCTCAAAGCAGGGATCGAACCCGAGATCAGCAGTAGGGTAGCGCGCACCTTTAGCTACTCGACCACAGGGACCGCTAACCTTTATTGAAACTCAAAATAAGGTTTTAACAACCAAATCTCAGCTAAGGAATTTCGACAGATCGACTTCGACTTCAGGAGACATGGTCGTGTGGTCAGGGAAATAAAGAGAAGCGGAACGGTATGAGAAGGAGGAGCTTGGGAATTTATTCGGCAAAATAACACCCGATAATTCCATCAAAAGGTTAAGCGGTTTTTGTAAGCTTTTAAGATCGTAGTGAAGACTTGCAAGAATAGGAATGGTGACATTACTACCCACCAAAATGCTTAAATTTCTTCTCTATTTCACGTGACACGGAAAAGTGTAAAGCATTGTGGAGAATTAAAACCCTGAGAGGCCAACTTGGACTAATTGATTCGATGTGCCACCATCTGAACTTAACGAAAGACAATAGATCCGCTTGACAGGATTGGCTACTAAGTGTTCCACATTCTCGAATTGGCCCTCATATGGATTATTTACAAGTTGGCTTTAACATATCCACAAAAGCAGCCATGGAAATTCAAGATCATTCCAATCTAGAATTCGTTAAAGAGTTTAAGACGATATCCATGATTGTATTATTATTGCGTCTGGCACGAGGAAAATTATTCCAAATGCATTGAATTCTCGTATTTTTGGAAACCCCCGCCTTTACACAGACATTATCTATTGCAATGAAATAACGCTCGCGGGCTTTATTTGCCAAAAACAATGAAATTATAGCCTGTACATGTTATATTGTCGGGCTTTATTTTACTTTACTATACCAATTATGATTTTGCATCATCAGATCTGAGAAGCATATATTTGCATACAATCGAATGATATTTAAAACGAATTACTCTATTTTTGCATTAAAATTCTTTCGACTTATAAAAAATTATGTCTATCAATCCACGGTTTCGTCATCCACACTAGTTCTGCGTTGAATTTCATTCTGCAGTACATATGTATGCGCATAAAATCGAACGGTACTTTAAGTCAATCACTGATAAGCGATTTATTACCAATTAATGGTAAATGGTTATTGTTTTATCCTTCAATGCGATGCACATATTTGGTTTTCAGTGGTGTCGCGCAAACGTAGACCAGCGTGCAATACAAAAAACGTTCCAAATGTCGTTTGGGTTACTGAGATGAAATGAGAATGTTACTCATACGCCATGTATGTATGTACGTTCAATAGAACTTTTCCGTAATAAATGGTAAATTCAATATGGATCCGCCATTTGGAATTTTTTAAATCAGACACCAGATGTGAGTTTAGCAATCCAGAAAAGCCCGAGTGTCAAGTTTCGAGCAAAAACAATGAATTTTGAAAAATCTTTCTTCATCTTGGATCCGTCATTTTGAATTTTTTAAATTTTATACCAGATTTGAATCCAGCAACCCTGTAAAATCCCAGAGTACCAATTTTCGAGCAAAAATAGTGAATTAAAAAAAATTTCCTCCATCTTGGATCATTTTGAATTTGTAAAATCCGACACCAGATTGGTATTCAACGGCCTCCACAATGCTAAAAAATGTATCCTTTCATTTCATTTTGGCGGTTCGCGAGTTTGATGAATTGCATCACTGCGCATCACGTCAACATATTTAAAGTCTAAAATTGTCACACGGTTTTTAAAAGGGCAAAAGTGTACAAACATCTTCAGCTCTTGAACGTTTTTTTGTATTGCAACAGTTTTTGAATATACATAGCTCTGTTTCGATTGACATGGAATGCTCCATATAAGGAAAACAAATATTCAGTTTAACATAATCACCAAATTAGTTTTGATCTAGTATTTGAATAGAACAGGGGCTTTTGAATGCATTCTAAAATGGATCCAAGAGCCGCAATAAAAATGAAATGAAGCCCGTGGGCTGTTTATCCTAGCTTATGTAAAATTGGTGATGACAACTCTTACATATATGTATGTTAATTTACAACTATTCATGCCAAATACCCTGGGTATTTTTTCTTCTATTCTTTATCACACATGCAAAACTTAAAGGCTTCAAGTGATTGTTGTCAATCACTCACCCTCGCATGCGTGCATACATGTCTGGTGCATTTTCACCTCATTTAAAACAGGCCACCAGCAAGAGCCTTTATGTCTACAAATGTAGACATGTATGCGCTTATGTAGGTGCGTATTTATACAGGGTGTCCCAGAAGTAACGTGCCAAACTTTAGGGGAAGGTAGGTGGGGGGGTGAGCTCACTGATAAACAAAAAATTTTCAGGTAAAAGTGTCACCGTTTTTGAAATATTTACATTTTTTCGAATTAAAAAAAAATCGTGCCAACTACAAACCGGGCAATACTTAGTAAATTTTTTATGTAAAATACTTCCAGATAGTTGCCTCTCCATACTCAAATGCAATGTAGTTAAAATATATTAAGGAACCATCATAAAATTAGG
>NW_023458560.1:20693534-20715775 GCF_013731165.1 Rhagoletis pomonella
TTTTCCTAATAAACAATCGTGGTACAAAGCTCAATAAAAATATTAAATATAGCATTTTTAATTGGCAACACTTCGATCGCCTGCCCTTGTACAAAAATATAATATTTGGTATCAAACTAAACTGAGTTTTTAACCAAGTTGACATCTATTTTACAAATAAAATTATCTAAGAAGATAAATTAAGAAAGTAGTTTGTAATTTAAGAGGAATAAAAAACCTTAGTCCACAAATTCGCTGAATAGAGTTGCCACCTATCTTAAAATTAAAAGGTATTAAATGAATGGAGCGAATAAATCTTATAATGTTGCTAATACACAAAAAATTACAAGTTAACCCAAACATACATTTTATTAGGGTTGATAACATAACTTTCTAAAGTTTAATCCAGTTTTTCGCGTTTAAATTATGATGTTTAAAAGATAAAAACGTTTAAAAATTTTATAAACCTAACTTCTCTAAGGTTCGACAAGAAACAAAAACCAAACTGAAAATATGCCAAGAGTTCCCAAAATTCTTAAAATCTCCAAAAATTATGAAAATACCGTAAATATTGATTTACTGTTAAAAAACATTCTAAAAGTACAGAAAAATTCCAAAAATTATTAATAGATCCCAAAAATTTCACAAAATTTCATAAAAGTATCATTAAATATGAAATGTTTAAAAAATTCCGAAATGTTCGAATATATCATGAAAATACTAAAAAAAAATATACATAAAATCTTTCGAAATCGTATATAATGCCGAAAATTTATCAAATCCATTCCATTTCCAAATTAAATATTACTAACGAGCCATGTGGGACCGTTATAGGGAACTGAAGAAGGAAGCGAGACGTATTTGCCGCAATAAGAAGAGAGAGGCCGAAATACGTGAGTGCGAAGAGCTTGAGATGCTGGCCGACAGGAAGAACGCCCGAAAATTCTACCAGAGGGTTAGGCGACTTACGGAAGGTTTCAAGACCGGGGCGAACTCCTGTAAGAACAACAATGGCGACCTAGTGACCGATGTCCAGAATATACTTAAATTGTGGAGGGAACACTTTTATAACCTACTGAGTGGTAGCAGCGCTGAAAGTAGTGAGGAAGACGAACCCGAGTCCCGAGATGATGGAGTAGCTGTCCCACCGCCTGACTATGACGAGGTACGAATAGCGATTACGCGGCTGAAAAACAACAAAGCTGCTGGAGCTGACGGCCTGCCAGCCGAGCTATTCAAGTACGGCGGCGAGGAGCTGATGAGGTGCATGCATCAGCTCGTATGCAGAATATGGTCAGATGAACGCATGCCCGACGACTGGAATTTAAGTGTGCTCTGCCCAATCCACAAGAAAGGCGACCCCGCCATACGCGCCAACTACCGCGGAATTAGCCTTCTAAGCATAGGTTACAAGGTCTTATCGAGCGTATTGTGCGAATGACTGAAGCCCACCGTCAACGAGCTGATTGGACCTTATCAGTGTGGCTTTAGGCCTGGAAAATCCACCATAGATCAGGTATTCACAATACGCCAAATCTTGGAAAAGACCCGCGAGAATAGGATCGACACACACCATCTATTTGTCGATTTCAAAGCCGCTTTCGACAGCACGAAGAGAAGTTGCCTTTATGCCGCGATGTCTGAATTTGGTATCCCCGCGAAACTAATACGGCTGTGTAAAATGACGTTGAGCAATACCACCAGCTCCGTCAGAATAGGGAAGGACCTCTCCGAGCCGTTTGATACCAAACGAGGTTTCAGACAAGGGGACCCCCTTTCGTGTGATTTCTTTAATCTTATGTTGGAGAAGATAATAAGAGCCGCAGAACTGAACCGCTCAGGCACAATACTTTATAAGAGCGTACAATTGCTGGCGTATGCCGACGACATCGATATTATCGGTAAAAACAAGGGCTACGTCTGTTCTGCCTTCTCGGGATTGGATAGAGAAGCAAAGCGAATGGGTCTGGTGGTGAACGAGGACAAAACGAAGTATCTCCTGTCATCACACAAACAGTCAGAGCATACGCGTCTTGGCACCCACGTCACTGTTGACAGTTACAAGTTTGAAAAAGTGGACGACTTCGTTTATTTGGGAACCAGCATTAACACCAATAATAATGTCAGCCTTGAAATCCAACGGAGAATCACTCTTGCCAACAAGTGCTACTTTGGGCTGAGTAGGCAATTGAGAAGTAAAGTCCTCTCTCGTCGTACAAAGATCACACTCTATAAGTCACTCATCATGCCTGTGCTGGTGTATGGCGCGGAAGCATGGACAATGAAAGCATCTGATGAGGCGGCTCTTGGAGTTTTCGAGAGAAAGATTCTGCGAAAGATTTACGGACCTTTACGCGTTGGTGATGGCGAATATCGCAGACGATTTAACGATGAGCTGTATGAGCTTTACAACGATATAGACATAGTGCAGCGAATTAAAATTCAGCGGCTCCGCTGGCTTGGCCATGTCGTTCGGATGGACAGAAACGCTCCTGCTCTGAAAATATTCAACGCGGGCCGCGATGCTGGGAACAGAGGAAGAGGAAGGCCTCCTCTGCGTTGGAAAGACCAGGTGGAGAAGGACTTGGCTTCACTTGGCATTTTCAATTGGCGTCAGTTAGCACAGAAGAGAAATGACTGGCGTGCTGTTTTGGACTCGGCCAAAATCGCTTAGGCGGTTACAGCGCCAAATAAGAAGAAGAAGAACGATTTTTTAAAGAAATTTAATAATCTCTCGACAAATGTCAACATCTAAACCTTTTTTATATATTCAAAATTATATTTTATATCTGTTAGTGCTACCTTTGAATGCATTTTCAATTATTTTACTGCAATCACTGGGTTGCCCCGTTACTTTTCTGCCCTTTGTGTACATCATTTCTGTACAGCACAGGGAAGCCAACTCTTGGGGAATTCCCCGATTTGCGGGGGATTTCAGATAGCGTGGGGAATGGGGGAAAGGACCGTTTTTTGTGGGGAATTTCATTTTACATGGGGAAGCGGGGGATGAACTGTTTATTGTGATGAATTAGGTGTAATTTTTTTTCTTTTTTGCTTCCTTAATTTCATAATGATTTAAGATAAATATAAGTTGAGATGTCAAACTCGTCACCGTGGAGTGAGCCGTATGCATTTGTGTAGATCGTTAAATTCTAGTAGATATAATAAAGTTTCAAACGGCTAAAAATTTCCGTTGATTTTTTAGAATTTTCTTTATTCACGAATAAACACACTTTATTTTATATAGAAGAAAACAGCAATATCTTCGGCATATCAATTCTAAAACGAAAATTTTTAGACACTTGAAACTTGCACTCTTTTGTTCTAGAATTGAGTGGGCTATAAAACTGCGTACTCCAAATTTCTCCAGAAAATCGAATTCAAAAGCTCAAAATTTTTACGAAACGTTGTTGATTTTTTTTTAATATTGTACAAAGTTTGAAACTTAGATTTGAACGCTTTTTGTTAAAGAATGAACTCTATTCTTATAAAAAATAATTGAAATTAAAAAAAAATAAATAAAAAATCTCAAAACTTGTAAAAATTTGGTGCGACTAAATTTTTTTTGTGTAAATATTTTATGTACATTTTTATTCTTTATTTAAATTAATAAGTTCAAAAGTTTTTCGAATGTTTGTTGATTTTTTTGTATATTGTGCAAAGTTTGAAACTTGGATTTGAACGCTTTTTGTTAAGGAATGAACTCTATTCTTATCAAAAATAATTCAAATTAAATAACAAAAAAAAAAAAATAGAAAGTTTCAAAACTTGTCAAAATTTGGTGCCACTAAATTTTTTTCGACCACTGTTTGTCTCTAAATAATATATGCTCATTTTGATTCTTTATTTGTTAACAAAAGTTGGGTTAGGTTTATGAATAAATTGATGAATTACACTTAAAAACAAAATAAACAGAAAAACCAGCGATACATCAAAATACATAATTTTTTTTTTGTATGTAAATAAGGAGATATCTATGGGTGGGGAATTTTACGAAATTTCGGGCAAAATCGGGGAATTCCATTGTCGAAATCGGGGAATTACCAAAAATGAGTTGGCTACCCTGGTACAGCATAAGCAGTTCCCAATCAAGAACTATCAATGCGCCGAACCAGCCGAAACATGACAGTGTTTGCTTTGATGACAAGATAGTGCCTACTTTACCGTGCAGTACAATAGTGTACAGGCAAAGTAAATTCGTTCAAGCAGCTCTCTAGTTCGTAGGTACTCCTTATTTTGCCTTTGCGGATATGTTTATTGCATTTTTTATTATTAAACTTTTTACTAGTTGTTCAAGAATGTTTATATTTATGACGGCCGCTGTGGTGTAGTGGTAAGCAGTGCGCGCTTCCACTCCGCAGCATCTGGGTTCAAACCCTGGTCAAAGCAACATCGCAAAAAAATATAGAAAAAAGGTTTTTTCTTAACAGCGGTAAAAATACAATCGCCCTTCGGAGTCGGCGTAAAATTGTAGGTCCCTCCGCTTTGTGTGACAATATCAAGGCGCGCGCCACAAGTCGGAGGAGAAGCTCGGCCAAACACTAACATATGTGTAAGCACCAATCTATTAATATATCATTTATGTATGCATGTGCAGATATGTATATGTAGATACACATTCATCTTGCTATATTTTCATTTTCGTTTACTACTTTTCCCGTTATAATTTCTCATTTTTGCTGCTTTTTCACCTTTTGTTAGCACCATCCATTGTTCAATTGCAGCAGGCAGTTGTCCGACGCTCATTTTCTTTTTAAATTTTTTCCGACTGACTAGCGCCTTCCAGCGTCGTTGCTCCTCTAGCCGACTCAGTTCACACTACATCGCGCTTCCTGTTTGTGGGCTTCTCACATGTTCACATAGACCCGTGAATGTACATACGTATTTGTATATTAATTTGCATTGTTTACATTTGTTTGTATACTATAGACACACCAACATGCCTGTGTAATAATTTTCCATTTGATACAGCCTCGCATTTTTCTGTAGCCGCAGCTTGTGTGTTGCAATATTGGTGTTACCGTGTTGCATGTTGAATGGAATGTAGGTGAAGGACATGCTATTGCAATTTGGTTACGCTCATAGTAAGACAATTCCTATACGATATTTACTTGTTCTTGTAAAATGAACTCTTGCTAGTCAATGTTCTTTTACGTTTTTCGCTATAGTATGTATGTGAGTAAATTTATTAGTACACAAGGTGGTAAATGAAATCTATTTGAGTTTAAAGGAAAATATTATTCTCAAGGATGTGCCATGCAAATATATTGGCTGAGAATATTTATGTAAATTTTGTACCTAATATTAATAAGTAAGGTCAGCGGCTGTCATAATAGGTAAGTCATAGGTGGACCGAAGTTAAGCGTAGCGCATGGCTGACATCTAAGCAGCGTTTTGTGTGAATTTGGCAGTGCTGATATATCGCAGTCTTCGTATTTCTCTCCTCAAAAAAAAAGGCGATCCGTCGGATCAGCCTTCACAGCATAGATTACAAGATATTTTCGAGTGTATTGTGTAAAAGACTGAAGCCCACCATTAATGAACTAATTGGACCTTAAGCACACTAGCTTTAGACCTGATAAATCCATCGTAGCGCAGGTATTCACCTTACGCCAGATCTTGGAAGAGACCCGCAGGAATATGATGGACACTCACCATATATTTTTCGATTTCAATGCCGCTTTCGATAGCACTAAAAGAATTTGCCTATACGTGGCGATGTCTGAATTTGGTATCCCCGCGAAACTACTTAATACGGCTATGTAAAATGACGTTGAGCAATACCACCAGCTCCGTTAGAATTGGGAAATAGCTATCTGAGCCGTTTGCTACCAAACAGCGGCGTTCCCTACAGGTCGACTTCCTTTCATGCGATTTCTTTAATCTGATGTTAGAGAGGATAATAAAAGCCGAAGAACTGAACTGCTCAGGAACAATGTTTTACAAATGTGTGCAATTGCTGGCGTATGCCGATGACATTGATATCATTGGTTACTAAAACCGCGAAATCTGTTCTTTATTTTCCAAGTTTGGTAAGGAAGAAGATCGGTTGGGTCTGGTGGTAAACGGGGAGAAGACGAAGTATCTCGTTAGCACACTGAGGCAGACCTGGGTTCAATGAACATCTAAAGGCGCTTGTAATGGAAAGGAAGTTTCTCAAAACTGCTATAAACCGAGTAAAATTTTGGTCGCAATATTTATTTTCAAAGTGTTGGAATATGTTCTGAAATATACCAGTAGTTATGTCTTTTAACAAAGTACACGTCTTAGCAATTCGTTTGCTCAAAATCGAATGTCCTCTATTTCATTTATTTGCTTTTCAAGATGGTGTCCTATGCCTTAAGCCCTAGAACTATACACAAAATCTTAAGCCTAGTCCAGAGAGGCAATCTCAATCTAAGCTTATGTGTATACGTACAGATACATATTCCTACAACTCGGCCGTCCTGACTTGTAGAATCTCCCGATTCTACTCTGTTTCTTGGGATGTGCTACACGGTCCTGGTGAAAATCATATTCGCGTTATACCACGCGTTAACGCTTCGTCTTTCAACTTAAGCCACAACAGTATTCCAAGTGCTTCATCGCCTACCTTCGTCGCATGTTGAAAATGTCGAAGCTGAGAACGCCACATCTCGAAATCTTTCACGGCATCTTACTCAGTCACCAGCTCTTTCATTGCTTCGGACAGGAAATCGGGCGGCGCGTTGTCTGCTGCTACCGGTACATTGCCTTTTACTTTTTCGAGCTCCAACTTCAATTTTAGCAGTTCGATTTCTAGCAAGTATCAAAATTACTAATTTTTTGATTGCCACTCGAAAAATTCATAGTTGTTTTTTTTAATAGCTTTGGTAAGTAAGTTTTCAAATAAAGTGTTCATGTTTGAGGCAATGGGCGTAACAATTTTTTTTTTAATTTCAGTAATTTAAGTTTCTTCAAAATGTTAAAATTAAACGACGAAAATGTTCTTCTTCCAAAACGAAAGAATCTAGTGTAATAAGACTAGTGGACTAGCAAATGTAAAAATTATATTGAGTAAAAATGACTATGATTTGAGAAACTAAAATTCCGTTTTTACAATTTCTATTGGTGCATTCGAAATTCATTCTAAAACTGTTATATACATGAAGAAAGAAGTACATATGTACTTAAGGAATTTGTAAAAATCTTAAACGCCAATATTCAATCACTTTTAAATAACATGTCTTTTAAGTTAAGGAGTGCGCGTAACTTGTTAGTTGACTTCGTATGGTGATACGGGCGTATACGTTACATACGCAACTACGTCTTTGTCGAAAAATGTAGCAACTCGTGGGATTATGCTCTTATGTATTAATAAGGCTTAATCAATCAACTACTTAAAAAATTTAGAACACCATTTTCGAGGGATTTTTTTTTTTATATGTTAGCCCCCCCTCCTCCCTAAATTCGATCCAGGCGACGCCCATGATGAAGGCTACTACTTAATCAGATTTCCTCAAGGGGAAGTATTCGTAAGATGGTACTTCATCATCAGGACTTCCAAGAACTTAAGAATTTCTTTTTTTTATAATTTTTTCAATGTCCACTTAGGCCACTTATTCTTTTAAAAATAAAGTTGTGAAAACACTTTCCCTTGTTTACCTTAATAGCGTTATTTATTAACTTAATTTCAAAGTACAACATACTACAAAATATATCCGCAAACACATCTCTATTTTTATAGACTTACATATTTCTAAGCGATGCACAGCCTCTCGTGCCAAAGTGACTTGTTCAAGAATATATTAAAAACACGCTACAACTATTTACTTCTATTTGTTCATAATAAACATAGCAACCAAATGCCAAAGCGAGTGCTTACAAATGACAACTAAAGTAAACTACATAAGTAGAATGCCGTAGAATGTATGCACAGAGAAAATGGAGAAAAGTGGCGTGTGAGAGTGCCTTTCGTGCCAGAACGAGGCAGTTACTTGCGATCACCTTTTGTGTTGTGTCGTGTTGCACTTTAAACTTTGGCGTAAACTTATAAACTTTTCTTTAGTAAATTTCTAAAACCAACAACAGCTGAAATAGCAGCTGAAGAAGTGAGATGTAAGAAGTAAAAGCAGCAGCAACTTATCGTGAATGCTACGGAAATGCTGGCTGAAGGGCCTGTAAAAAGCAATTTTATTGTTTCAACTAACATTCGCCTTTCTAGCAGTGTTGCCGTTTTGGTGGAATTCCATATATGGTATAATGGTAGATTTAATCTCGCTAAAAAATAAATACAAACATTAGGAAGCAAGTCTGAATGCAAAAAATGTCAGACGTTTATTTTAAAGGAAGCAACTGACATGTGCCTTTTTCATGCAAAAAATTTGCCATTTACATGCGTGGAAAAAAATTTATTTATATTATTAAAATTGGGTTCATTCCAAAAGTTCCTGCGTACATTTGTAGTAAATACTAAACACAGTTTTTATCATAAAAATGTGCACCTGCTGTTTTTAAAATACTTAAAAATTTTTAAGTTTATTTTACGTACTTACATCCACAAATATATGTAGAACTAGTTTGCCCTCACTGCTTCGCTGAGTGAAATTTCTGCGTGTTACATCAGAAGTAATTTGTTTCAATAAAACTAAACATATTTAAACTCAGCCAAAAATATAGGAGTTTTCATATTTTGCTTTATTTAACTCGCTTGAAAATATTTTATGCCGAAACCTAATTCCCTTAACCCAAGTTGCATTTTACTACTTCCTGCAAGTATTTGATTAACAAAGAAATTTCAAAAACATTTTGATTGATATCCATATTGTCGTTATTCATTTATTGTATTAAATAGTATGAACTAAATGTAATTTCTAAACAGGTGGCAACTCTTTCAAACCTCAAAGTACTCTAAATGCCCAACAAAAGATTTCTTATTCTTTATTTGTTTGACACCCGGTATTTTATTACATTTTTAATTTCGACTTTTCAAAACGGTGGCAGCGCTCTTCCAAATAATTTCAATCTGCAAATTTCTTTAACATATTTCTTCTGACACCCATGTTCTGATACGTATTTCAATTACCTAATTCCCCGAATTCAAGTTGGATTTAAGTTTTTAGTCAGGTGGCAATCCTCCTACATATAGTTCAGAAATTTATATTAATAATTCATTTAAATTAATTGAATTGAATTTGTTAAAGATGGCAACTATTTTCTTGTTGCCTAACCTAGGTATAACCTAGGTGCTTCCAGAATCAGACCACGGCAACATAGAGTCTATCTATGTCAAACTTTAAGCAACTTTATTCTACACAGATATACATTATTTTAACAGTTGGAAACTTTCTGTAAAATATTTTGGAAAGTGAGCTTTCCTTAATCTGTTTCGTTTGATTCCTATGTTGGGATATTTATTTTATCTAATGAAGTGAATGAAATTTAATTTTTCAATAGGAGGCAATCCTTTTCAAAAAAATTTTTAGGTAGGTTTAGGTTTCTATTTGACTCCCGCATTGCGATATTTTATCAATCCTATTGATTGAATTTTATTTAACACTTTAAACAGATGGAAACTCTCTCGCCAAGATGAACACGCCTTTCTACAATCGGAACACGGTAATATAAAGTCTATCGATGTCAAACTTTAAGCAGCTGCTCTTTTATGCATATACATAGAGATAGATATATAAACAACTGATATGAATTAAAAATAAAATAATAAATCTAAAATAGGACAGTAGTTTGCTCTCGAGCGCTAAAAATGTGTTATATTTGGTAGATTTTTTATTATTATTATTTTTTTTTATTGCGGCCACACTGCTCGACATTCGCCTTTCCTCTTTTTTACTTTTATTTTATTTTTTTTAGATATTTCGCTGTCTAACATTATTGTTTGGCAGCAATTTCCCCAAACGGCAGTGGCTTTGGCTGTGACGTCACTTTGTTGGTTAGCCGCCATTTGACCTCGATTCCCTCATCAACTTGGGAAAGTGCAACCTTTTTTTCACTTTATCTTTGTTTTGATTGCATGCACGTACATATGTAGGTTTGTATGTGATCAGCAATCGCAATTGTGTACAAGCATTCGAAGGGCAGAAGACAATGACAACTCGAAAATAGAGAGCGAAAAAATAGTTCTGTCATGCATAATCATCCATACACACACACAAAAGGGGTATTCACGATCCGGTACATACTGTCTAGCATGGTGCATAGATAACATAAATAGCATGATTGGCTTATTTGTGTCATCCGGATCGTGAATACCCCTAATGTGTTTGTGTTTTGCAAATGATAGTTTTGCAATTTTTATGCATCTAAATACAGACACATATGTATGTATGTATGAATGCACGCAAATGCAGTGAAAAATCTCAGTGGTAAATGACAACGGACATGTGCACGTAAAACGTGGCTCTTCTACACGCCACCATGCAGGTGAAAATATAAAAGTTTTGCAAGAAATGTGCCTTCTTTAAATTTTATATTTCAATGCTTGTACAGTTTAATAAAGAAAGCGGGAGTATTTACTGCTAAAAGCACTTTCTTGCTCATCGCAAAACTTGAAGTAACTGGGAACAATAAAGGTAAAAAAACTGCTGATATTTTATAGAAGTAAATAGCGAATTTTTTATACAATTTATTACTTAAATTTTCTGGGGTCCGAAAAAGCTCTGTATACCAGGGAAAATTTAGGGTCTCCGAACACCACGCCTTACTCAAGTACTCGATTTATTTTCAAATATTCGTGAGTTTTGCATGTCATACATAACACACTTCAGCGGTAAGACTTAGGTTTAAGCCCCTAAGAACTAAAAGCTTGAGACCTTTTACGACCTTTTACCGGTCAGTTCGTATAAACAAGACTAAGAATTTTTAGGGTTCTTCTCTGTGCATTTTTTTCGCACGTTTCAGCAAAAAAATCATCCTCGAAAGCAGTTTTATGATCAGGGTCTGGTACTTTCGTTGATTCGACTGCGCTGAGGGCATTCTCTCCTCACCTTTTGCTGATCACCTGATAGCTAAGTACATTCAGTCCAATTTATCGCCTTCTAACGCAATCTTAACATCCGTCTTCTTATTTGGCATGACAACCGTTTGCCGGTTTGGGCCGAGAGCAAAAAGCTTCTCCAATCGCTATCTCCTGTGCGAAGTTGCACCAGTTGCTCATCTCTACTGCGGACAGATCCTTCTGCACTTGGTCCTTCCATTGCGTTCGTGGGCACCCTTTCTTTCGTTGTCCACCTATGTGTGCGGAGTCGAAGGATCTTTTCACCAGAGCGTCGTCACCCATGCGTACAACATGTCCAATCTCTGTATTTTTATGCGCTCAACTATGTCCATGTCGTTAAAAAGCTTATACAGTTCGTCATTCCATCTTCTCCTAAACCCGTCGGATAGAGTTTTTTTCGCTTGATCTACAGGCTGACGTTTTTGGTCGTATTTATACTGGATCCTAGGTAGAAAAAGTTATTCACAACTTCGAAGTATGTTTCAGACCGATGATGTCGATATCATCTGCATACGCTAGCAATATCGTTCATGAGAGAGAATCGCCTTGTCTAAAACTTCGTTTGCTATCAAACGGCGCGAAGAGGTCCTTCTAAATTTGGACGGAGCTGAAGGTAGATCTCAACATCACTCTACATAGCCGTATTAGTTTTGCGGAGATCCCAAATTTAGACAAGGCGTCGTACAGGTCGCTCCAACATCACTTTTTGTTATTCAGGTCCGGTTCGACATTTGTTACTAGACCGTGTAGGGCAGTTACACAGAATTTTATACTCTTTATTTTGGTAAGTAAATACTAAGGATGTGGTCCTACAAATCTCTCGATGTTATGAACTTATCAATCTGCACTCCATACTCTTTAGCAAGTAAGAAGTCAGGCGGATTAGTCTGATAAGTTTGTAAAGCCATTTGGATTCACAACATTCGGTCTTGGTTACCTAAATTCGCCAAAGTAGGATACTTTCTCAGTCTATAGTCACTCCTCTTGATACTATGTACCTGTTTAGTCTCGCGATCATTCAAAAATGCCACCTTTCTATATGCCTCTGTCTTCGTGTGGAATGAATAAACATATTACGCGGAAAAGAGGATTTCCGTAGAGTTTCGCTGGTGTTCACCAGTAACAGGATATACGATCCGCCAGATTTAGTGAGGTTATGAAGCCCAAGCGCTAGGAATTGTTGGAGAGCCTTTGGCAGCCCAGCATAACCTTTCACGCTATCAATACTAGCCCAAAACATTCACATACGAACTGACCTCTTATTATCCTAATGAACGAACAAATAGTTTGTTCTCTCCGCCTCCCTCGAAAGCCCGCTGGTCTTCTTTCTAACTTTAGTAGTAACCGCTTGCACTTACCCTTTTCTTCCCAGCGACCATATTTCCTAAAAACAACGCAATGAAGTGCTTGTTACACCGCGTGTTGGCGCAGAAATTGGCTGAAAGTTTTTGAAATAACCGACGCACAGTGCTTCGCCCTCGTATAGTGAATCGACAAAATTAGGGGGATTATTTATGGTATGAAATTTGATGTGCTGCTTCAGAATATCTAAATTAAGAAAAATTCTAAGTTTCAGAAATATAGGTGCAAGGACATGACTACCTCGCATACATCCTTAATTTTAGCTGTAATTGTAAGCTGAATAAAGCGAGAATTTGTAGATGTTTGCAAAATTATGTCCTTAAGCTCTGTAGAAAATTTCGTTTCGTTCGGTGCATGGACATGACTACCTCACATATATCCTTAATTTTAAAAGTTTAATTTTTGCCACAATTATAAACAGAATAAGGGAAAATTGGTAGCTGCCTGTTAAATTATGTCCTTAAGATTTATGGCAAATTTCGTTTGGCTAGGTGCAAGGACATGACAACCTCTCATACATCCTTTTTCTCAGAAACTAGATTTTAGTTACTTTTGTGATCAGAATGTACTGAAAACTAATAATCACTTTTAAACTTAAATTTTTTAACTTTTTGGCAAATTCTGTTTCATTTGGTTTCAGAAAACGACTACTTGATCGAGATTAATTAAAATCGGAACGCAAACACCGTTGAGTTAAAAAGTAAAAGCTTTTTAATGGAGTTGCCACCTGCTTTATATTTTAGTGCCCAAATATATAGATATTGACTAAAAATTTGCATTGCGTTCAGCAAATGAAAGACATTTAAATGCACTTTTAACCCGAAGTAATAATTTATATATATTTTTAAAAGTTATTTTTCTGTTACCAAACGATATCTCCTTTAATATTTTATAAAATTTTTCATTTGGAAGGAGAGAAGCTCACGTGCACAACCAAAAAATCACTAAGCGTAGTAGATCAACTTTTGAGAGACACGGAATACTCCAATAAAGCGATTAAAAGTTTTTGTAATTACGACAGTGTGTATTATTACTTCCATATTCAATGTCACGCAAATCAATGATAACAATAATCCACAAATTTATTCAGCAGCGATTTTATGTCCACAAAATTATGATTGCACAAAAATTAATGAGCATTTTATTTCCAATCTATTATTTGGTCGAGAAAAGATTTACTTCAGTTCAGATTCTGGTCAAAAATAGGTGAGCAGCGATCAATTATATCAAATAGAATTTTTGAACTCCCTGAATTCGTCGAATTTTTTTATATTTTTTTTTATTTTGATTAAAAGAAAAATACTGATAAAAATAAAATGTTTCACAAAAACAACAAAAAATATAATCGATAATCGCATTAGGCTATTGCCTGAAAATTTTAAAATGCGCTTAGTGGCATTGTGCTACTATGATAGCACGACCGAGTAATCATAGTCAACTTATGTACAGTAGTCGAACAAATTATAATCGCACCAAATTTTCACAAGTTTTAAAATATTATTTTTGCTGTTATTTAATTTTAGTTAGTTTTTTATAGTTCATTCATTCGATTGGGTATTTTCCAAAATTTGGTGCAAATCGTATCCCAATTGTGTGAACACCCAAAATATTTTTCTTTATCCCAATCACGAAAATTAAATTGTTGAAATTTTTCAGTAGAACATCGCTGTATTTTACCAATCTTTTGTCTACAAAAATCAAAATTGTCCCATTTTTTTACCAATAGCCCAATATAAAAATGTACAAATTTGTACAAATGTACCAATCGAGTGACACTGCCTTAAAAACTTATGCAATTTAAAAAAGAATTCAACCAATTTTCGTTAAAATTTCGAGTTTATTATTTAAATTCTAAGTATGCAGTTTTGTGGCGCATTGAATTTTAGTAGAATAAAGTATGAGTTTCAAATTGCTAAAAATTTCGATTGATTTTTTAGAATTTTTAAAAAGTTCGAAATTTGCACGAAAATTTGTTGAATTTTTTTTAATATTGCACAAATTTGCAAACTTGGATTTACACGGGTTTTGTTAAAGAATGAACTATATTTTTTATAAAAAAAATAACAAAAGTTCAATGACAACAAAAATAATACGTTAAAACTTTGATGATCACTGTATCATTTCTAACATTGTTTTCAAAGAAGTTTTATAAGGTTTCAGTTAAAATTTCACATCTGCAGTTCAGAAGAAGTAATTTTATCTTACCCCAATTTCAAAGAGGAATTTCACCTTACGACAGATGCATCAAACTACGATCTAGGTGCTGTCCTTGAGCAATCAGGAAAACCCATTACCTTCATATCCCGCTCACTCAATAAGACAGAAGAAAGTTATGCCGCGAACGAAAAAGAAATGTTGGCAATAATTTGGGCCCTTACTTCACTGAGGAACTATTTATACGGATCCGCTAAAGTTGTAATTTTCACAGATCACCAACCGCTCACCTTTGCATTAAGCAATAAAAACCATAATGGGAAAATGAAAAGGTGGAAGTGCATCCTCGAAGAATATAACTACGAGATGAAGTATAAACCCGGAAAAACCAACGTCGTAGCAGATGCACTTTCGAGACCCCCACAAACTGACATTAATACTCTTACAGTTACAGACCATAGCGACGAAAGCTCCTCACACCCCCTTATTCCGGCCACCGAAGCCCCCATAAACGCTTTTAAAAACCAACTCTTCTTAATGATTGGCAACGAAGATAGCTACTCATTCCAGTTACCATTTCCAAGTTTCCACAGGCATACTGTTACAAAACCGAATTATTCTAACCAGGACATCATAGACATATTTAAACGCTACTTCGACCCTGCACTCGTCAACGGACTGTATACCACAGAAAGACTGATGGGAAAAATCCAAGAAATATTCCCACTCCATTTTAGCAACATAAAAATTCGCTACACACTCTCCTTCAGGATATCACATCAGAAACCGAACAAGAACAAATAACCATACAAGAGCATCAGCGAGCTCATAGGAATAGCCGCGAAAACAAAACCCAAATTCTACGAAAATTCTATTTCCCAAGCATGCACGCAAAAATCGAAAAAGTTGTTAAACAGTGCTCAACTTGTCGTGCACATAAATACGATAGGCATCCAACCAAACCACAAATTCAACCGACCCCCATTCCACAGTCCCCAGGTGAAATCGTCCATGTCGACATATATTCCACCGAAAAACAATTAATTCTTACCGCCATCGACAAATTCTCTAAATATGCCCAGGTGAAAGTAATACCTTCCAGGGCAATAGAACATATCAAAGACCCAATTAGAGAATTAATGATAGCGTTCGGAATCCCCAAACTTGTGATAATCGACAACGAAAAAATCTCTTAACTCCGCTTCAATATCATCCCTACTCAGAGACCAAATGTCAATTAACATTTATACCACACCACCCTACAGTAGCACCAGCAATGGGCAAATAGAAAGATTCCATAGTACACTTTCCGAAATAATGAGATGTCTAAAAGCAACTTCCGTAGGAATAACGTTTGAAGAATTACTATTCAAATCAGTTCAAGAATACAATTCCTCAATACACTCAACGACGAAAAACAAACCAATAGACACATTTTTCGGTAATAGAATCCATAGCGACCCCCAACAGTTAGAACAACAAAGACAAGAAAACATAGCACTACTTAAGAAAAAACAAGAACTTGACCTCTCGTACCACAACAAAAATAGACCTCAAAATAAGGACTTCTCACCAGGAGAAATTATTTACGTTAAAATCAATAAAAGACTAGGTTCCAAATTGACTCCAAAGTATAAAAAGGAGAAAGTTTCGGAAAACCACAGGACAACAGTTAAGACAATATCAGGACGAATAGTTCACAAATCCCTAATAAAAACTTAATTTTCAGATAAAAGGGACCACTAAAAACTCTTCGTTCTCCTTATTACGATCTCTACTTCTTCATCGGACATACAAATTCTTGACTATAGTAAATCTCAATTAGTAACAATAGACAATGGACAAGCGAAAATACAGGACGGAACATTCAGACTTATTCATCTCATCGACCTAGGAAAATACGAACAATTTCTGACGGAAACCCACGACGAAATAACTGGCCAAATCCCTAAAGACAACCTTCTATATCCCGTCCTAAAACATGAAACAATCCAAACGTTCGAAATCCTTAATACCCTAAAACCTATTAATGACATTAGAAGAAAAAGATCAATTGATATATTAGGAACGGCATGGAAATTTATAGCCGGATCTCCTGATCACGAAGACTTAAATATAATAACTAATAATTTGAATAATTTAAATGAAAACAATAACAACCAAGTAGTAATAAACAATGTATTTGAAAAAAGTATAAATAATATAACTGGTATAGTAAATAAGATGTTGAACACCATCAGAAAAGATGGTAGTATTGTAATGGAAACTATAGTAAATTTGCAAAACAAAATTAGATTAATAAAAGAAGAACTAATTAATATAGAATACGCCATTCAATGGGCAAAGAATGATATAATTAACTCTGTATTATTAAGTAAGGAAGAAATCGAATTTTCAATTAGCAAACTAAAAAAGGAAAAAGTTCCATTTACAAGTGCCGAAGATGCACTAAGATTAGCAAAAATAAACATTTTGAGTAAAGATATGAAAATCATTTATATTATTAAAATACCCCTAACATTAAGTGAAACATTCAAAAGAATAATTGTAAGACCCGTTAAGAAAATGAACAATATTATAATTGAAACAAAATACAAAGAAATTCTAAAAGGAAAAGATAAATTATATGGTATCAAAAATAAATGTGAAACTTACAATGATTTAATGATTTGCAAAGAAGCAGATGTCATAGATATTAGTAATGATTTATGTATATCTAGAATAATAAATAGCTTAAATTCTACGTGTAATACCACCAATGACCACCACATACCAACAATAGAAAAAATAAATAAAGGCGTAATTCTACTCAATAAATTCAGCGGTAAAATAGAAGCCGATAAAATGGCACAGGAGATAAACGGGACCCAGGTTGTAATATTTTACAACACAACCATTAGAATCAACAATAAAGTATATAGTAATATAGAAGTAATGCCAATTAAATCTATCCCAGCAATATTGCAGCCAACTCCATTAGAGAAGGACCATATCGAGATACTTTCGCTCGAGTCTCTAAAGGACTTACATATAAACAACACACATAAAATAAATTCTCTCAAAAAGGCAACACTATCGCTTAATATCCATAACATCCGTGATAACAATCGCACTTTTCATTTTGCTAAAGAAAAGATCAATAAAGATACAATACATCGAGAAGGAAGTATTGAAGCCCAAGACAGGTAGCCCGCCACAAGAAAGTAATAACATTCCAACATACGTAAAATTCAACGACTTACCCTTCTATTAATGATTGATGACAATCATACTTAAGAGGGGAGGAGTTAACACCACACCTTACAATACCTCGAATTGGACAATAACCCCATGGGTTAGTGGCACCGATAACACATCCGGTGAATTCGTTATAACCGCAGACGCTGCATCAGCATTCCACGAACATTTCATCAAATTACTAAATGTATCGATCAGCAACAATATTACGGTAAACAACAGTCAGCATATTGGTAACCAACATTACGGTCAACAACAGTCAGCAAATTGGTGGTCGACATAGGTGTAATGTAGAAGTAAGAAATATATTGTAATTAATCTTAAGTTGGATTCAAATAAATAAACACATGAGCGGACAAAAGTCCGCGAGCTTTTTTAAAAAATAAAGTTTATTAAATAAAACTTTAACTCATATTATAAATTTTTGGAAAATGGGCGTAGCCACGCCCACTTATGGTTACATGTGTATATCTTGGTAACCGCTGCACCAATTTCTTCCAAACTTGACACGGTTGTTAGCCTTGGCACAAAATACCAAACGGCCGAAAACTTTCAAAATCGGACAATAACCACGCCCACATCCCATATAACGGTAATTTAGAGAAATACGAAGTCTTCGATAAATCAGTAAATATTAAAGCTAATTTATTCAAAATTGATGCTGGCAACAATTCTCAACCAAGAAATACGTTTATGATAAAACTTTGGAAAATGGGCGTGGCACCGCCCACTTATGATCACATATATGTATCTCGGTAACCGTTCTACCAATTTGTACCAAACTCGGTATGGTTATTGTGCTTGCCACATAAAAATCAGACTAAAATTATGGCCGCTTTTCACATAACGGTAAATTTCAGAAATGCTTGAAACTTCAATGTTTCGAAATTTAAGGACGCTAATTTACTCAAAATTTATACACCCCGGCTTACCATGTAGCGGTAGCTTTCGGAAAGGTGAAAAACATATATTTAATACTTGCGCCGGGTATTGAACGTTCGGCTCCGCCTGAACTTAGACTTTATTATTTGTTTTGAATAAAATTTATTTACTAAGTATTTCATAAAAAAAGGGAAATAAAACAAGTAACAGCAGCGCTGTCTTCTGCTATGCCGCAGGCTTCATACCTTTCATGAACATCTGAAAACTTTACTTTAACAGATTACTGCATTTGAAAAAATTTATATATTCACAGCACACATAGATAGAGGAGTTACATATATAAAAAATCTTATCTAAACAATCAGAGGTATGCAGGATATACCCTATATAGCACCAATCAAAGTGATTTTCACTCTGTGTGATCGGTATGTAAACCGGTAACACAATTTAATGCGTTTAGCTTCTTACATAAAGGAGATATATCGCAAAAACTGGTATCTGAACAATCAGTGGTATAAGAGATAAGGCTTATACAGCATAGCTTTTGACGATTTTCTCAGTAGACTTTGTATTATTATTTATACAATAGCTTACGAAATTTATCGGTTTTAGCTGTCCAAACAAATTAGTTTACATTAAAACCCCATATATGAACAATCAGTTATATGGAGGCAATATATAAGTTACAGTGACCCGATCTTTGTTAATTTTACTGTAAACTATCTGTTGATAATGAGTGATAATAGTGCGAAATGTCATGTTTCTAGGCTAGAAATTCTAGCTGCATAAATGGAGAAGTTATAACAAAAAATTTCATATCTTAACAATCAGTTGTATGGAGGCTATAGGTTATAGCGACCCGATCTTCGTCATTTTCTCTGAAAGTAATCTTTTGATAATGAGTGATAACAGTTCAAAGTTTCATGTTACTAGCTACTTAAATGAAGGAGTTATAACGAAAAATCTTATATCTGAACAATCAGTAGTACGATAGCTATAGATTATAGCGACCCGATCTTTGTAATTTTCATTCTGAGTTCTCTGTTAATAATGGGTGGAAGTATTGCAAAATTTAATTTTCGGAACAATCAGTTGTATGGGAGCTATATGTTATAGTGGTCCGATTCTTCCGGTTCCGACAAATGATTAATACATTATAAAAATACACCCACCTACCAAATTTGATCCGGATATTTCGAAAACTGAGAGACTAGATTGCATACAAACAGACGGACAGACAGACAGCCAGACAGACAGACAGACGGACAGACGGACAGACGGACATGGCTAAATCGACTCAGCTCGACATTCTGATCATTTAAGTATACATTTTAATGGGTCTATCTCTTCTTATTCTGGTACTTACAAACATCGGACCAAAGTCATAATACCATTTCATGCTCATGAAAGGTATAAAAATTGTTAATTGTATACTGCCATTTCTTTTATTTACATACTAAACGTTTTGATAAATTAAGAATTTGTAAACCTGCCAGTTTGAGGATTATAAGCATACTTATTTTTACACATTTTGCAGGTTGGGTAACTGGATAAGATTTGGCATCAATTGCCTCCCGCCATACAAACGTGCCATAAGTGAAAATGGGACTAACTACCGCTGCGTATACTCAATATGTTGTCTGCGGTATAGCCACGTTCCCAACTGTACCCTTACCAATTGTACTCTTGTAGGAGTAGAGCACATTAAACTACGTTCTTGAGTATTCTTTTTCCAGGAATGAGTTAGATTTGAAAATAATTTTCAAAAACATTGCTCCGTTAACACTTTCAAATTCAGTAAATAACTGATGGAGTTTGAAAACTGTCTCTATCATAGCGCCTCACGAATATGTAGAACCAATTCAATTATGAAAGTATTAATCCCGTGACCGTCCCTTCACGTCCACCCTGCATATTTTAGTATCACGGATCGTCAAAGAAAACCTTTCAAACATTTAGTGTAACTAAGGAATCTTCGTAGGCAACAACCTAAATATCTTTTGATGTAGTACAAAGCAGAAATGCGATTCGCTACCTAAAAATGAGATAGTGTCGAGATTCTTAGGAGACAAGAGAAACAGTTTACTTCATAATACTGAACAAATTTTTAATTTCAGTATATGAATATACTATTTTATAAGGCAGGAATGACTAATTTTAATAAACATTTAAAAATTTGGGTAAGCTTTTAAATTATTAAACTAAAATTGGCCACATTGTAATTTTAGGCTCCTTTATGCACATTTCCACATCTAGGGAGCTCACTTACTGTTAGCGTATGAAAAATTACACTTTTTCGACACATTGCTGACATGTCGCCAATGATCAATCGTAATAAATGTAACACATTTCTGATGTGCTTGTCAACAACTAGCAAAACCAGCAGAAAACTATGGACAACTTCATCATCGCCGTCACCACTGATGGCAGTTATGAAAATTGACAACAAAGTTGACCAGCAAACATTGATGGCTGACATTGCATTTCTCAGTCTACAGCCAGCCAACCATTGAACGTCACACAGACTGCAGCTGAAGTAGCGACTTTTAGTCGACGAAGCGTAAGGAGGCCACCAAATATACAAACTCATAGATACATATGTATGTTCGCATGGGGCAAGGATGCCTCCATATAATTGTACTTCTGTAAACACTACATAAATTGGACCACCGGCTGGGTATTAACACACATGCATGCATATGCATACATACTATATGTACGTAAAGTATTGCCAGGGCGCTGCATGCCACTAAGCTGGTGTTCATGTGGCATTTTAATGGGTACTTTGGTGAAATGTGGCAACCAGTGCTCAGTCTTGGTTTGGCAAAAAGGCTGCACAATCGGATTGTACAAACATATATGTAAATGTACCTACATAGGTATGTAGATTGATGTTTAGTTACAAAAATATTAAAGAGAGAGAGACTAGAATTCGTAAGTGCGAATAGCTTGAGAGTCTTCCAGACAGGTTAAACAATTTTTATTTTTATTTATTTTTATTTTTTCAATTTAATCAGTTCCACCAAATATGCGTTTCGGTGGTCCAATATGTCTATATTTTATTATTTTTTAAATAAATTCGAGTGATTACATATGTATCCATGAAAAAATTACTTTGCTGCTTCGTCTTTAAAAGAAAAAAAATGTATTCAATATTTCTTCATTCCTAACTTCCATATCTCTGTGGATGTTAAGTAAAGCAAAACCGTTTGATTTTTGTTTCCCAGTTTTACTTCGTAAATATGATTTAAGCTTAAGAAGGAGCGTTCGCTGGAAGCAACTGTCACAGGAAGTGTTGCGCCTATCTGCAAGTATCGGTGTACCTTTAGCATACTGCGTCTAGCATTAAGAGCGTCTGAAATAATGCTTGTAAAGAAACCAGGGGCGGAAAATAATCATTATTTTTTAAATTTTACCCAAAAAAATCCACAAGTTGTAATCGTCGTAAAACAATTTTATTTATACCCACGTATTTGCTTTCGTACGTCCCACTGTAATTTAAATTGATTTTTATTTTTCGAGTTTAACCAATAAAGTTTAAAAATAATAATTAATATTTGAGTTTTAATTTTTCGCTCAAAAGTAATTATTATTACTTGATTTTTATTTTTTCGATCAAAAATAATGATTACTTTATGATTTTTATTATTTCGCT
>NW_023458560.1:20715875-20740582 GCF_013731165.1 Rhagoletis pomonella
CCAGCATTGTGTTTTAACGGTAATAGGGGTATTCATTCATCTAACCTTATAAATTCATTATAAAACGTAAATATAAACTTATGATTGTGTGAACTTTGTAAATAAACTTTCATAATTTGTATGGAAACTAGTTTGCATATTTATGATAATTTTTTCCAACGATTTCATTAAATAATCTTGATAAACTAAAGCTAATGCAACTCTGTCGCAAGTGTAAACAAAAAGAGAGTATGGGGAATTCATGTAACAGAGCTCTTAAACTTATCAGAATATATTCCTGATATATTTATCGGTTTAGATGAATACCAGTAATATAAATTTAAATATCCGTACTGAAACGCTGAAATATTAGCTTAACATTTAAATTTTAAATGTAAAAAATCACAATAGGCATTAACTGCAGTTAAGGCTTGGTGGAAACTCTTACTTTGGAATCAGGTGCACTAAGTTCCTCAGTGCAGAAGTTGTCAGCTTAAAATAGTTCGTTATTTTTATACCTTTCATGAGCATGAAATGGTATTATGACTTTGGTCCGATGTTTGTAAGTACCAGAATTAAAATAGATAGGCCCATTAAAATGTATACTTACATACTATATGATCAGAACGGCGAGCTGAGTCGATTTAGCCATGTCCGTCTGCCCGTCTGTTTGTATGCAATCTAGTCTCTCAGTTTTCGAGATATCCGGATGAAATATGATAAGTGGGTGTCTTTTTACATTGTATTAATCATTTGTTGGAACCGGCAAAACCGGATCACTATAACATATAGCACCCATACAACTGATTGTTCAGATATGAGACTTTTCGTTATAACTCCTCCATTTATGTAGCTAGGAACATGAAATTTCGCACCGTTTTCACTCATTATTAACAGAATACTTACAGCGAAAATTACAAAGATCGGGTCACTATAACATATATCTCCCATACAACAGATTGTTCAGATATGAGAGATTTCGTTATAACTCCTCCATTTATGCAGCTGGGAATATGAAATTTCGCACTATTTCCACCCATTATCAAAAGAATACTTACAGTGAAAATGGTGAAGATTTGGTCGCTATAACCTATAGCCTCCATACAACTGATTGTTAAGATATGAGATTTTTTGTTATAACTTCTCCATTTATGCAGCTAGAATTTCTGGCCTAGAAACATGACATTTCGCACTATTTTCACTCATTATCAACAGAAAGTTTACAGTAAAAGGAACAAAGATCGGGTCGCTATGACTTATTTATTGCCTCCATACCACTGATTATTCAGATACCAGTTTTTGCGATATATCTCCTTTATGTTGGAAGCTAAACCCATTAAATTGTGTTACCGGTTTACTTACCGATCACACAGCAGTGAAAATCACTTAGATTGGTGCTATATAAGGTATATCTTCCATACCTTTGATTGTTTAGAAATGATTTTTTATGTATGTATCTATCTCTCTATCTATGTGTACTGGGAATATACACATTTTTTCAAATGCAGTAATCTGTTAAAGTAAAATTTTCAGGTGTTCATGAAAGGTATGAAGCCTTCGGCATAGCCGAAGACAGAGCTGGTCTTACTTGTTACAGAATGCATTCGAAACGTAACACTTTTTGTATTGGTGATTCACGGATATTGAAAATACACTTTTTCTCCCAAATAGGTCAACTAATTTTATCTCAAAATATAGATCAGTAATACTGCGTTCACGTTGAAGCTCAAAATGATACTGAACATGCAAAATGTTAAAAGATGCAATATGAGTTCAATTATTTTACCGTTTCGAAAGCTTCAAGAACATTAAAATTCACACCAAATATGTAGTACTTTTAGGGATTATGTTAGTTCCAAGGCAAATTCATACAAGGTGGTGTTACCAGAGCATCTAGACGGAGAGCTCATGACGAAAAAAATAAACCATCATACTTCAAATTGATTGAAATATTTTGTAAGCTTAGCCTGTTTATATATAAATCGAGATCCGGAGGGCTGGCTGCTGAACTGCGGTCTTGATTATGCATTTTTTTTTACTCAACATACTTCAGATGAGTTGTTATTTGGATAGAATTTTATTTACTGTATACAGAAAATGAATTCAACGTTGCCTGTCAATTCTTATGGTCTTAAAAAACTCCCGCCTATTCTGATTGTCACATCTTCCTCGAAAACAAAGTTAATTTCTTCATTTTCCAAACATTTCAATTACAGCAAATCTTTCGCCCTAGAATTTTCTAAACTTTATTAGTAGAATATGTATGTGCGTATGCCTGCGTAATACTCTCTTATATTAAATTTTCAATTAGCTATTGAAGCTATGTATGCAGCACGGTGGAAGAAACATCAACTTGAACAGCTAAAGAAATAGAACCATAGAGTATAAACAGAAACAAAAGCGAAATCTGCACAAGAGTTTTCAATTTGAAATTAAACTTTGAGTTTGTATTTATGAAGAGTTGGATAAGTTAACTTTGAAGAGTTTACATTAGGATGGTCCAAAAATGCATAAGATAGAGTAAAGTCGGAACTTTAGTGCTCTCAATCCCTAGGATTGTTCTATAACGAAAAAGTATACCCCGTTTTTTATTCATTTTCAAACCAAATAATATTTAGAGGTCGCTCAAAGCGCTCAATGTTTTCCATGTATTTTATATGGAAATAAAACATTTTTTCGTGAAAATTATATGGAATACTTGAAAATCAATATTTTTCGGTCGCTAAACTCTGTTTATCTTCATGAGACCTCCATTTTTTTACCATTTTTTAATACTAGCGATTGATTGAGTTTTTAGGAGACTTATAAGAAATAGTTATTTTTTAAAAACGGTTAAATAAACCACTGGGTATTATTGTTGAAAGCCTCCTAAGAAGAAGCAGAATTTTCCGGTCGAAAAATATTGATTTTCAAGAATTCTATACCATTTCCGCGAAAAATTGTTTTTTCTCATACAAAATACACTTCAAGCGCTTGGAGCCACCGCTAAATATTTTTTGATTTCAAAATAAAAAAAAGAACAGCGGTATAATGTTTATGGCGCAGAACAATTCTAGTTGATTAGAGCATTAAAATTTCGACTTAAATTTTTTTTTTTTACCACCCTAGTATACAAAGACGTGTAGTTTTAGTAATTTTGCTTCCATGTTGTAAACCGGTGAACATTTTAATCGCAGGGCTTTGTAATCAACGGCTTACGCTGCGTAGTATGCACGGACACACAGACACAAAAAAGTTATTTATAAAGTGGACTTGTACTCGTAGTTGCGTAAAATCAAGGTATGCAAAATAATTTGAACAACGAAACGAGAGTCTGCAGGGCGACGTTGTTATACGTAAAAACAAGTTGACGAGTAGCTAAATTTCACTTTTTCTCCGCCTCTTTGCACTATATACATAACAATAATCGCAAATTAAATTTTCATGAGCTGTAATTTCATTACTAATAAATAATTTTCTATTATTGTTTCGCGTAATTAAAAGGCCTTCAATGCGCTTAGGGTTAGGTAAGCAGGTAATTATGTTAGCATGGCGCACAGTGCACCGACTCCATACAAACAACGGCTAGAAATAGAAGGAGTGGACGGAAGTAGTTGAAGCTTTACCCGTAAAAGGATTATAACACGGCAATTTGAAAATAAGATCGGCTTTTTCGTACCAGCTACCAATTTCGAAAAAAACAGTTTTTTTTTACTTTTTTATATGGATACACAGTACACAGAAAACAACGCAATTTTCCTAAAATTATGAAACTGAAACGAAAATATAAATTGATTGGGTATTCATTGTATTATGTATAAGTTTCTGAACTTAAAACTTTAGAGGAGGAATATATAATTGATACAAATAGTTCCATGCTGCTATCTGTTATTGTTTAATACTTATATCGGAACCCCTTGATAATTCGCTTCTGTGTCTTAAGTTACTTCGAGATGCAAATAATGGATCTGAAGATAATACAAAATGAGTTATTAAATAACACTGGATCACAAATTTTAATTTTGATTTTGTTCTCCAGACGCATTTATGCAATTTGTATGTAAAATTGCTCGTTGATTCCGAAAATTGAGTTAATTTTTTTTTGTATGGATTCGTTTTCAAGATATTTGCAATTTAAAGTTATTCAGCTTAAAAAAAGAGTGTTTCTAATTAATCAGGTATATCTTACGAACCAATTAAATAATCGTAATGCGAGGTACGGCAAATGATAGAAAATAAAATTCTCCATAAACCGTATATATATAATTTTTTCAATAGCCCTGTTAGTTTCTGAGAAATTAATTAATCATTCCAGATTTTTTGTTTTTTTGATGGAAAAATGCAAAGAATTCAAACTTTAACAGGGAAAAAGTAAAAAAATTACAGTTTCTGTGTAAATAATTTGCACTTGTGTTTAAGCCTGTTCCTTTAGAAAAAAACTAAGCTACCAATGAATATAATCGATATATAAATAACAAAATAATGATTGGTCAAATGAAAATGAGCAAGAAGAAAAGTGTGTTACTCATACGCCACGTACACCTGAGTAGGTATAGTGTTTGCATCGAAAACAAGAGGTGTCAGAAATGATTAATTAATTTCTCAGAAACTATCAGGGCTATCGAAAAGTGATATATATACAGTTTATGGAGAATTTCATTTTCTTTCCTTTCCCGTATCTCGAGTTACCATTGTTCAATTGGTTCGTAAGACAAACATGATTAAGTGAAACCACTATTTTTTAAAGCTGAGTAACGGTAAATTGTAAATATCTCGAAAAGTTATCCATAGAAAAAGATGATCTCGATTTTCGGAATCAGCGAGGAATTCTACATGGAAATTGAATAGTGGCATCCATAGAATATTTTTGCTGTAAACCAGTGTAATTATTGGTATGCACTCTTCCAGTTTTTCGAGTATGAGAAAGCCGATATTTTTTAATATAAATAGTCAGTCAAATAAATAGCTCAAAAAGTATTAGCTATCAAAGAAAGAAAATTTGAATTTTCAATATTTGGAACCGATTTCAAAATATGTATATATACATTATTTGTACATATTTGGAAAAACCTAAAAACGGTAAGTTTTTCTTAAAAAATACGTACTCAATTACAAGATTTCTTTATCAGAACCAAAAAATATTAAGGAAAATTGTGAGTATTTGGAAAAAATATAGTTGTTAATATAGTTAATTACGTATTTATTTAAGAAAAGTTAAAGGTGCAGAAGTACATCTCGTTGAAGATAAAAATGTATTTTTAACAAGTTTTTAACCTTAGCTACTTTTACATGCCAAGCGTCGCAGTGAAATATTGTGTACAAATTACATGTGATTTGAGGTGATATATAAGGACTAAGGTCTATTGTATTAAAAAATAAGTTATAAGCTTTTCTTAATTGGAGTTTTAGCCTTCAAATGATTGCGAAATTCCAAGACACTCGACTTTTGCCCACGTTCGGTGCACTGTGCGGGCGTGTATGTACTATGTGTTTGTGAGGGTTAATATCTACTTATATAAACTTATGAAGTCAACTAACCCAGCTGTGGAGCGTGGAATCAATAGCTTGCCTTTAGTTTTTATTTTGGGTCTTAAGTAGCGTTTATATATGGCAAGTGCAAGTCATTTTGAAAAGTCTGTCAAACTCAAGAATTTCCAAAAGTGATTGCAGGAGCAATGTAAGTGACTTTCGAATAAATTACAAGCAAGTTGAAATTATTTATAGAAAGCCATTTGCGTTATTTCGGTTGCAGTCAAACCTTGCAATTTTTATTTTCGAAAGTGATTTCTGAAAATCTGCATTAAGCACTTACTGGCTGTTTACACGCGAAGTAGACTTTCGATTACGCATTTTAACAGTGAAATGTGTAGAAAAAGCGTTTGTCTTGACACGTCTGACATCGATTTTACTGTTTTATGCTGATTACGCTTGTGAATTTGTTGGTGCGACAAAGGCACTTTAATTATTCATTGTGCTTTTTTTAATTTCAGTTTTAAAATTTAAGTAAGTGAGCTTTAATATGTGCAATCAATTATGGTTGTTAACATGTGTCATTTAGAGTATTAACTGCTTCAACTTTAAAATCCCTTTGAATTTAGAAATGTATTGAAAGCTTTATCGCAAAAAAAGTAGTAGGTAGTGTATTTCTACTAAGAATGATTTGGAAATATCTAGGTTATATGTATCGAAAGCAAAAATACATAACATATGATGTTTGTGTCGCCTCTTCACAGCTCAATAGGAATGAAAGTATTCTTATCTCCGAGTACGTTCAAGTAGCTATGGGAAACTGCGGAGTGCAAAAAAAATTTCCATGTTTTAGTTCAGAATTTTGTGTATTACCCTCTTATACTAAAAACTTATTTAGAACGCTTAAGCATGCGAAACGGCAATAAAATAACCGCAGTGATCCATCTGGGTACACTGGCGATCAGCTTAACTCAGCTCTTGAAACCCAGGGTGGGGTATAATAGATCACTTTTAATGATAATATGTAATGTATTCCGTAAGAAAACAAGAAAAAAACTTTAACTTTCGGGCTGTAAATAAGCCACCGAGATTGGCAGCGACTGGTCCTTGATTTTCGCCCTTAATCCCGTACCCCTATTTACCGTCCGACCTGTTTGCCTCCGTGAATTCGTATTCATCACTGCATCTTTGAATAGAATAGAGTATTCGAGCTTAAAAAAATGAGGTAGTGTTACTCTTTTTTGAAAGAATATCACGTTCTACGTGGAAATTTAGTCGAGCGTGATCATTGAGAATTTCATTTTCACTAGACAATTCAAGTCATTAATCAGCAATCAATATATAATTATGTCCGCTATATCCGTTCATTGGTCATGATCGCCTATTATCATCCCCTCCGAGTCCCAGGTTTTTATGGTCTGTGCCAACTGACGCCAGTTGGAAATGCGAATTGAAGTCAAAGTCTTATTGGTTTTCGTATACCGTGACCAACGAGTACCGTGTTGAGTAGTGCTATAGGGCAGGAGCGTTTGTGTACGTTGTATATATATGCCTCGGCAATTGTTATAAAGCCCATACAGGTCATTGTTCCATTGTCTGTGGTATATTCACCGTCTTCAAAGCGCAAAGACAACACATGTAAGATAAGTGATAATGGAGTGGGGTTTCGTACGCCGAGGGAAGACTCTACTTCACTCCAAAGTAGCAGTTATTGTCAAAAGTAATTTTTTGCAGGAATTTGACAGTAATTTCATGCTCTTAAAAGAAAATATATCTCAGCGACTCGGTTCTGTAACTCTTATTATTTTCTACTGCATCATCATAAAAAATTGCAACATAGAGTCTCCTTATAATACTTCTAGTCTAAAAGACAGTGAACAGCAGACTGCATGTAATTTACCAAAGCTCAAATTTTGCTAAGTCGAGCCTTAATACCTTCTCTGCGTGGAAGGGAGACTAACTAAGCCCGGTGGCGGTCCATACAGCGCCACGCAGGTAGCAAAGATAGAAAATTGAGACCAACTTATAAAGCATTTTAATAAATCTGCCATTTAAGTATTTTAACATTCAATGTTACTATTATTCGAAAATAATAATAGCCGACAATTATGGTGAATTTGAGATCATGGCAGAAACTCTTGAAAATGTAAAAAAAAAAAACAAATATATTTCAACAAATTTGAAATTTTAATATTTCTTTTATTATAGTATTAGAAGCCTGTATTTATCAGGGCAGACATTCTCTCCGGTAATAACATACCGGCAGGCGGCGAAACCTTACCTATAGCCCGATCACAGGTACACATATTATGTACACTAGTAAATTTTAAAGCTTACTTCGAAGGGATTTTAGGGTCTTGAAAATTGTCATCCTTGGTGAGTCCTAAAAATACCCAAAATCTAGGTGAGTCCAAATCGAGTTGTCTTCATACCTTTTTTATTTATTACTCGATACATGGTTGGAAAGATGTTTTTAAACACCGAAATTGAGAGAATATTGTGTGATGGCGTCATGCGGCAAATGCTTATTTCAAGACATCAAAGTGCCCACACACAAAAACTTGAAATCACATTGCTCGCCAAAATGACAGTTGGTAGGCCATCGGTGTTTGCCTGTGGAGTTCTGCGGTTAAGTATTGACGTTAATAGGTAACTCATACGCCATGACATCCGAAAAACTAACGAGATATTTATATGAACTGTAAAAATGGGGTGGTGATCCGCGGCGTTCGGAGGCGATGCAGCACTGGCGCTTAAACCGCCTGCGTAAACGTTAAAATAAAATATTCCTTCTTCTAGGTAATGATAGAGTAATGATGGAGTATTTGTGCTTTCAGTTTGGTTGTCGTGAAATAGCAAGTTTTCCAGTGTGGCGACAGTTGTTGGCTATGCAGTCGCGATTTTTTTTGTTGTTGTTTTTTTTTCGCTTTATTCCATTCCAAAGAGCAGATGTGAACACAAACATTTAGACATTGTCTGACTGCTTCCTATTATCGCTACACTTTAACAATTATTGACAGATTTACTCGTTGGCCGGAAGCATATGCGTTAAAAGATATTTCTGCAGAGACAGTTGCAAACAATCTTATTACTGAGTATGTATCACGCTTAGGTGTACCTTTAGAAATCACGACGGATCAAGGCACTCAAAAAATTATTTTCAGAATTAACTAAATTGTTTGGAAGTCACCATATCACAACTTCTTCCTATCACCCACAGGGTAATGGTATGGGAGAACGTTTCCATACACAATTAAAATCTTCAATTATGGCTAGAAATTGAACTAGAAATTGCTACGATGAGCTAACAATAATATACAAAGAAGATATTGCAGCCATGCCAGCTGAAATGCATTTTGGCCAAAATTTGCGTCTACCTGGAGAACTTTTTGTGTCAACTTCAGATACATGTGTTTTTAAAAGTATTTTCAGATGCATTTTTTTTTACTTTCTAAATACGTACTTTAATACTTTTTGGAAAAGTATTTTGTATTTGTATTTCAAATACCTTTTATGTAAGGTATTTGCATTTTTTATTAAAATACTATTTTACAAGTATTTTTATATCTCTGCTAAAGATCTATCCTGATGGGAATCAATCGATATCTCTTTTTTAATCCCCCTTTTACAAAGTGTTTTCACTTAATTGACAACAAATTCCATTGAACTTGGCATAGTAAAAACAAGCCCTAACATTTCTTTAAGTTCTCTTAAAACCGTCATGTATTCAAAAACTAGCGTACGGCTTGGTGACTGATGAGCGTAAGCTCTCGTTAGTGCTTCAGTAATCTCACTACTGCTCCATTCGAGTTTTACCAAAAATTCAATATTAGCTCGAGCTTTGAAATTTTCCATTCTGAAAAAAGTGGTAGGTGAAGTATGCGAAAAATATGTAAATCTGACTTTTTTTTAACAAACAAAAGGCAAACTATATTTTAAAAACAGTTATGTAATTAATTGTATCATGAAATCTCATAAAAGTTAAATTAATTAATTAATAACGTTATCGAGTACCTTCAATTTTTGTAAAAATGTAAGTTATTTCCCTAAGCACTTTTCAAGCCATTTTGTTTCTTATGTGTGAAACTGTTAGTTTAAAGTCGCCAAGATAATAAGCAGCTTATCGAAGCCAAAGGTGCTTGACATCATAAAATAAGAGCTATCAAATATACATTAGGCTTCGTTAGCGAAATGCCTAAATTTGTAAATCTGATTGTGCAAAGTTAACCCTTTCGTTACATTAAGATCATTTCGTGACCTTTTTAATTCAAAATTGTCAATATTTTCTAAACTGAAAATAATTACGTAAAATAATTTGCGAAATCCTGCAGAATTCAAACCTAAGTTTAAATTTGAAAAAAAAGTTTATTGTTTCTATTGCAAGAGAAACAATTTAAAAAGTTACGTGAGCTACATTAAGGTCATCTGATGGCCTGTAGAAGGTTGCGTTTTTTACTCAGGTATTATATACCATATATGTATATAGATACATATACTATATACATTTATGTATACACATATGTATGTATATAAAAAACTGAAATTATAATTACCTAAACACATTTTAATTTACATATCTCAGCATTTTCTTTACTTTTCCTATCAAAATATATAAAGGTCATTTCGTAACCTTAATGTAGATATTAAGTGTAAGTTTTTCTTAACCCGAATATATATGAATAACAGTAGGGTTAAATAAGAGCATTATAAAAAAAAATGAAGAATTCGAAACAGTAAAGAAAGGCATTCAAACTTAATATGTTGCAAAAATGTATGACCATTTTCAATGCAGTTTGATGTAAACGCAAAAGAGAAAACATTGCAACTTCCTTACACTTTTGTGGCCTATAAAACACCATAATATGTCAATAGCATATGCATACATACATTCATAGAAAGTAATAAAACGCTGAGCTTGTGTGGGTGAAGATATTTCCAAGCATTTTCCCATTCGTTTGGCATGCATATGGGCAGTAAATATTGTAGCTGTCGTCTTTGCTGCTGGTTAGCCATTGGCAAAAACTAACGTTTACTTTGGACATTTTTAAGCAGAAAAAACACATCAGTGTCAGCAACAACAACAGCAGCAACGACAACATTGGCAATACAATTTTCGAAAGCAGCAGCAGGCGGCATGCATTCACACAAGTCATTCTTGCCAGGCAACAACACTTTATGAGCCTCAAACCGCATGCAATTCAAATGCATAGTTACATATGAATAAGCGAATTGCATAGATGACAGTGAAAGCGGTGGGGGAGGGCAGAGAGGGAGAGTGAGAAAATAAAAGTTCTATGAAACACTTTTGTGGCATATTAGACGTCTTGCTTGCGTGTAAAACTTTTTTGAGTTACAATGCAACAGAGGCTTTTAGATTTTCAGTGATTTATTGGAATATTTTCATAGACTGGCGGTTGGTCGAATAGTTGGTATAGCACGAAAAAGATGGTCAAGACAAAAACATCGATGGCATGGTAAGAATAGTAGATTGTTTCCTTAGTTATGCTGTTGGAGAGAATGTAAGCAGGATTTATGCATTCGAGTATGAGTAGTGCTGAGGCAAAGCCATGCAGATATTAGGTTGATATGTAGATAACTACGTATTTTTGAGTAGTTGGCTTGCATGAAATGTTTCAGATTTTCAAGCAACTAGCAGAGTTTTCATTTTCCGTTTAGATTGCGTACAATGCAAAGAAATATTCAAACGAATACACAATTATGGTCAATAAGCCTTTGTTAGGCGTTGTTTGAGCTAGAAGTCACACCAGCAGGCAAGAGCGTACATACAGATTGACAGCCGTTGTTTCACACCAGTGCTCTGTGCTGTCGACCAGTGAAATACGTAAAATTTGAAAGCCTTTCTCTTCGAAGAACGGCACTTCATGCACAGCCACATTCCATTAAGAGTGGGTATGTACATATGTACACTCCCAGTCATTTGAATCAGTTCTCCTTTTGTTGGTTAAATATTTGAGTAGTCCACTTGCAAAGTGCGCTATGTAAAATTTTTTCGATTTTTAGTTTTTGGAGGATTACGTACCAGTATTTATAGTAGACTCATGTCCACTAACAACACAGTGCCAAATCTTTTTATATTCTGAATTAAATAGCATCAAATTTTAACTCTTCTTCCAAAATTCGCTATTAAACTTATTTATAAACTTTCAAAACTATACATCTTCTGATGAACTTAGAAAACTGCTTTAAGTCGTATAGACTGTTAATATTATCTTATGACATGTTATGTTATGTTACAATTTTATAAGGCTCTTATTTATCCAAATTTTCAGGTAATAATAAAAAAGATTCAATTTAAATGTTACTTGTTGGCGTAGTCGTTTTTTTTTAAATTATTGGCTTTCTATTATAAAATCACATAACGCTGTTTGCAAGTGGACTACTCATTTATTAATTTTTTTTATAAAACTTTTTTTAGATTTGGGATATGCAGTTTTGTAGCCCCAGTAATTTTAGTATAACAAAGTGCAAGTTTCGAATAGCTTCAAAATACCATTTGACAATATTTTTTTTGACAGTGTCAAACATTTTCTTCCATAGAAGGCATGCTCTACAAGACTTTTATATGGAAGAAAAAGCGCAGCACCGCCAACAAAAAAAAAATCAAAAATATACGGTATGTTGTAGGCACTTGAAACTTACATTTCGTTTACTTAAAATGCGTGGACTACAAAAAAATTTTCTTGAAATATTATTAACTCATGCACTGCAGGTTATTAGGATAGCCCACCCCTTTGTTGACACGTTTTTATACCCGAGCGCACTTGTGCATAAGGGTATATTAATTTTGTTCACATAACGGTTGTTTGTAACAGCCAAAACGAATCGAGATAGGTATAGACAAATGTATGCATAAATGATCAGGATGAAAAAAGAAATCTATTAAGCCATGTCTGTCTGTCCGTCCGTCTGTCCGTCCGTCCGTGTACACGATAACTCGAGCAAAAATTGAGATATCTCAACGAAATTTGGTATGTAGATTTCCCTTAATCCAAGGTAGGTTGGTATTGAAAATGGGTGAAATCGGACTATAACCACGCCCACTTCCCATATAACGGTAATTTCCAGAAATACGAAAACTGCGATATTTTAGTAACTACTGAAGATAATTCACTCAAAATTGATATTTACAATAACCTTTTGACGAAAAATAAGAATATTATACATTTTTGGAAAATGGGCGCAGTCACGCCCACTTATGGTTACATGTGTATATCTTAGGAACCGCTGCACCAATTTCTTCCAAACTTGGCACAGTTGTTGGCCTTCGCACAGCATACCAAATGGCCGAAAATTTTTAAAACCGGACAATAACCACGCCCACATCCCATATAACGGTAATTTTCGGAAATACGAAAACTGCGATATTTTAGTAACTACTGAAGATTATTCACTAAAAATTTATATTTACAACAATTTTTAGACGACAAATAAGAATATTATAAATTTTTAGAAAATGGGCGTAGCCACGCCCACTTATGGTTACATGTGTATATCTTAGGAACCGCTGCACCAATTTCTTCCAACCTTGGCACAGTTGTTGGCCTTGGTACAGCATACAAAATCGCCGAAAATTTTTAAAATTGGACGATAACCACGCCCACGTCCCATATAACGGTAATTTAGAGAAATACAAAATCTTCGATAAATCAGAAAATAGTTATTAAAGCTAATTTATTCGAAATTGATGCTTGCAACAATTCTTTACCAAGAAATACGTTTATGGTAAAATTTTGGAAAAGGGCGGGGTACCGCCCACTTATGATCACATATATGTATATCGGTAACCGTTCTACCAATTTGTACCAAACTCGGTGTGGTTATTGTGCTTGCCACATAAAAGCAAAGCGTTGAAAATTATTGAAATCGGATTAAAATTACGGCCGCTTTTCATATAACGGTAAATTTCAGAAATGCTTGAAACTTCAATATTTCGAAATTGAAGGACGCTAATTTACTCAAAATTGATACTACCATCTGCGGTAGGTTTCGGAAAGGTGAAAAAACATATATTTAATATTTGCGCCGGGTATTTAATGTTCGGCTCCGCCCGAACTTAGACTTTCTTACTTGTTTTTTTTTTAAATTTATGTAAAATTTTTAAATCGGATTTACACGTATAATATGCTACATTTAGAAAAAAATTATTGAATATTAAACAAATAAAAGGGAAACTGTACGTACTGAGTGTAAAAAGGGTGTGCTAATCTAATGACTCTGAGTGTATGTTGCAATACTCTATGTGTATGTGTGTGTGTGTGCGCGTGCATATATATGTGTGGTAGCGTGTGGCTGCCACAGGGATTTAGGAAAATATATTAAATTCGATTTTGATTGTTAGCCAGTGCCTGTGAAATGGGTATGCTCTGCTTCCTTACTTACATTCAATATACAATCATGAGCTAGTTTAACATGAAATCCAAATAAGTAGCTACGCTTGTTGTTATTGCATACATACATATGTACGTAGACGTACAGACTTCCAGTAAGTACTTACTTCCTTTTCATTTCAATGAATTTATGTGCTTTATTTTACTTGAAAGCTGGCTTATTTGACCAAGAAGCAGTAAGCACTTTTTTACAGTTATAGTATGTATATTTCCTCGGAAAAGAAAAAAAATATAATTCACTTTTCAATTGTTTGGCTGCAGAGTGAGAATATGCAAAATGTCTTATAGTTTACATAACTTTTTCTTAAAACTTACTCCTACATACGAAAATAAGAGGGGTAATAAATTCAAAGTTTGTTACTGTCAATTTTGAAATCTGTATTTCAGATCGCTGAACAACATACGGTGGTGAGAATATATGTAAAAAGGAAAGAGAAATTTTAACAAGTTTTCGCTATTTCCCTTTGTTGAAAAAATGCTTGTTCTAGTTTTATGAAAGTATAGCTTACTATCTTAAAAAACCATGTAAATTTAAATTTAAAACTATGTGGAACATTTATACAACTTCGACGAATTTCAACAAATGTCCATAAAAAATTGGATTACCAAGATTTTTTAGAGTCTTTTTTTTTTGAGTATGCAGTTTGGAGCCCATTAAATTACAATAAACAAATTGACAATTTTAAGTTACTAGGACTAACCGTTGATTTTTGGCAATTTTTTGCTCGTCGTTTTTCTTGCATAGAAATGTATGGAGAAAAGGAGCAACACCTTCCACAACAAAACTGCCAAAAATCAACAGTACGGCCTAGCTATTTAAAAGTTACACTTTACTATATTTAAATTGAATGGGCTATAAAACAGAAAACTCAAAATGTTTCTAAGAAATCTAATGGTGATTTCGTTTCTACCAAAAAATTTTGCCCTTGTACGGTGCAAAATGTGTTTGATTTTACACTCAATGATCTTGTCCTTGCCCAGCTCACGCATTCATAATATTATCGCTTTAAGCAGCCATTTGATTTTCACGGCAACCATCTCCCCTGACAAAACTTCAAGGGGCAGAAAATGTGCCTTTTTTGCCTTACAAGAGTGTGACATTTTAAGAAACAAATACAACATTTTTCCACCGTTTGCCCTTATTTCAGAATCGAACACGAAAAGAGAATGCGGCAATCAAAATTCGACATTTTTCGGTAGAAACGAAAACACCATAATTAAAAAGCTAATAAATTAAACCAAATCAGAACAACGTTTCGGTCTCGGTTTTGGTTTAGTATCGGTTTCGGTTACGGTTTCGTTTCGGTTTCGATTTTGAAATGCAGAGAATCGAGAACAAGTTTGACAAAAAAGATTACACTGTGGAAAAGTTTAAGGGTCATGGAATTATACGGCGGTTTGTTCGCTTTTAAAAGGTGTAGTCGCTCAAAGTTGAGCTCTCTCAGTGTATTTTTCTATTCCAACTTCTGTGCATAAGAACTCTTTAGAACAGGCAAATGCAACAAGAGCTTTGACACGAAGCACCTGGAAGGCTGGTTGCCAAAATAGTAGATACCTAAGCCGTTCTGCATAATTCTTTGGTAAAATAGTACCTAAGCTTGTATCAATAAGCATCAAGGTACTCGTAACCTGTTAACTTTTGTATGTATGTACATACATTTTCCTCTTCTCTATTTCTTGATTGGCGCCAGAACCGAGTAAGCTATTTTTGCCGAGTCCACCAAAGCACGCCATTCGTTCCTCTTATGTGTAGTGATGGCACGATTGATCGAAAAACCGATTATAATCGGTTATTTTATTTCGGTATTAACCGATTAATTTTCAAAACAATCGAAAGAAACCATCAAAAGTTTACTACTTGACTCACGGCAAAATGTAGGCATAAAACTTACGTAATCAAAAATTGGCGCCCTAACCACCAACTAACGGCTAGGACATTCGGTAAATATGTATATTAGTGTGGTCCTTAAAATATCAACATTATGGGGCACCCATACAACATATAGAAGTTGATAAGTTTTAAGAGCCGCCCTAATGCATATATTTGTTTTATTTTTAAACCCAGTCACGGTGATTGAATATCAGATACACAAATCGCTGTAGGCAAAGTATTTCATTACGTTTTCAATTAATAAATCATCAGAGCACACTTGTATATTTTTACGCATCTACACTTACACGCACGGAAACTAATAATAAAGTGAAAGTTGAGTTGCAAAGAAAGAAGAAAACTAATAATAAATACATACATACTTACCCATGTACTATACATATGTGTATATGCTGCTCTGAAGCATGTGATTTTCTAGATCAGTTATCGATGTGGGTCGGCTGCTCCCTGCAGCATAGCTACGCTATTAAGCGCTTGTTGCGATGAATGCTATGCCGCACCCTCCCCTGCAAACAGTAAATTTTAATTCAAAAACGGACAAATTTCATCTTCAGCGCGTAAAGAAGACTAAGTTCTAGAGAAACTCAATTTTATATACCCGGCGCACGTCTTAAGCTCAAAATACAATAGCGCAGTGGCAGTGGCAGTGACAGTTTTTAAAATCAGCTGTTGCTGCTAATATTGGCAGCCACTGCCTCAGCAAACACAATACGGCGTTGTCAGTGACTGCTTTTTTGACATGCCCTTTTGTTCGTTCACATTATTGTTGTTGCCTTTCAGTCTTCTGTAACATAAATAGAAGTTGGATGCGATGAAGGCAGTAACAGTGAATTTAGAATTTGGGCTAAACTGAGCAGGACTGCTAGCTGCCACTGCTGTATTGTGAGTCGCTTCATTGGAAACCCCACTTTCTAAAAAAAACAGCTGATTTCAAAAACTGCCACTGCCACTGCCACTGCGTTATTGCATTTTGGGCTTTAAATATCGTTTTATCGTCGCTGCGGTGTAGTGGTTATCAGTGCGCGCTACCATTCCGAAGGGCCTCAAACCCAGTTTCCGACCAACATCAAAAAACAAGAAAAAAAACAAAAAGTTGTTTCTAATAGCGGGGCAGGCAATGGCAAACCTCCGAGTGTATTTCTGCCATGAAAAACAGCTTCTCATAAAAATATGTACATTCGCGTTCGGAGTCGGCGTAAAACTGTAGGTCCCTCAACTTTGTGTGGCATCAAGACCACATATTGTGTAAGCGCCAATCTATTATTATTATTAAAAACTACCGTTACATGGTGGAGGGGGCAAGCTTTTTTCCAAATTTGAAAAAATTTCGATAAAATAGCAACACAGGATACTACGCTATAGCACCAATGCTTCAACGGTGGCGAATACCATGAGGAAGAGTCAATTGACCACTATCTGTGTCGATGTCCAGTTCTGCAGGCGACTGTCTAGCGAAAAGTTGGTGTCCTTGTCGCGGGGCTAGACCTTAAGTGGTGACATGGGGGCCCTTAGGGGTTTCCATGTCGGCATGAACTAACAGGGATGCTTCGCATGGGAACCTGTGTGGGGCATGTGCTTACGCAGTTTCCGATGTGGAGATTACCGTACCAACGAACCCAGGGGGGTTTCGCGTTTGCGAGGCTACGGGTGTCACAATCCCGGGTACCCCAGTCAAAGGCTACCAGTCCTGAGTCGGTGGAGGCTCAACTGGAAGAAGTCTACGGCTTTCGAAAGTCATACCAAAGACTTTAAAAATGGTGCCACGGGGAACAGATGCCCCCGGAGTGTGTTCGTCGGCGAGACGAGCAAAACTGGTGACACAAGCAAGGCTTGCAGGGCAGGCAAGGCAAACACTGGCATGGCTTACACGACTAGAAAATGGAGAAAATGGTGAAAATGGAGATAATGGTGAAAATAGTTGTAATTGGAGGAAAAGTCTGGTGGAAACCGCTGGAAATGGTGAAAAAGTTGTGCGCAAGTTGAGCAATTCGATCCGTCGCGAAAGATGAGCGGTGTCACCGCTCCTAGATGTGGAGGGTGCCCACGAGCGAGGCAAGTAGGACGTGTGAGATGAGCAAGATGGTGAATGTGTGTCGAGCAACTCGATCGGTCGAAAGTTGAGCAAGTGGTGTCACCGCTCCTGGATGTGGAGGGTGCCCACGAGCGAGGCGATTAGACTTGTGAGACGAGCAAGACGGAGTATGAATGTGGAGTGAAGTAGTCGTGTAAGTCGTTCTAGTGTGAGCTGAGTCAGTTAAGTGGGTCAGGGTGAGTTGAGCCAGTCCAGCAAATCTCGCCGGCGAGCATTACTCCGGTCTGTTCATGGGTACGGCCCCTTTGGGGAGTATCGTGGTGGCTGTGGTTTAATACCTAAATGCGGGTAGAACCAGCAATGGTTCAATGTGGAGTTGCATTGCAACTAGATGTCGAGATCCAGAGAACGTCAGAGGTTTAGGTAGGCCTCGGCCCTACCAAGGTGGTAAGTGTGTCCACCACATACTGCCAATTGGTACTGAAGTGCTTGCAGTTCAGGGCAGTGATTAATGCAAAAATTAATCCGTTGTGCCAAATGCGGGCACCGTGGTTAAAACCGTTGGCAGGAAATCACGTAAAGCCTACATGAAATCTGCAGGCGACTCAAGCAGTTTGGTTCACACTTCTTCAACAGTTTGAGCGAGGTAGCGGAGGTGGAACAGTTGGATCTCCTCGGCTTCATCAGGGATAGCAATTGGTTCAGTAGAATAATGACTTAAAGCTACTCTGTCGATTACAGATGCGTGTCTCCTTCTAACAGTCCCTTAAAGAGCGCACTCAAAATGAACAATTCTTTCTCCTCCTAACCTTTGTCACTTACCGCCTTCCAGGTCATCACACATCCTGGGGTTAAATTTGTAGCAAAGAGGTCTCATATAACTTTTGCTGTGCAGAAGGGTTAAACGCTGATGGGTAAACTTTGAAAACTAAATAGTAAATACATATGTACATACATATGTATATATGTTACAACAAAACTTTATCACTTGACTATTTCCCATGAACATTCGCTCAGTATTGTCTACGATTCCCTCTTGTACTTGAAGGCCATTACAAGCAACTGATATTTCATTGTTGATTATCACCCGCAGGCAAGCAAAAACATTAAACTCAAGAATGGATACATTTATGAGCAGCGAAAGTGTTGACCACCAACGACACCTCCTGGGCAGTGAAAAAGACAAACAAAATAATAAAGCACATAAACATATAGTTATGTATGTAAATATGTACGTTTTTACTATGATTGTTATGTATGTACATTAGAGTGGTCCAAAATAATAAAGTCGGAATTTTAATGCCGCCACCCCCTAGGATTGTTCTGAACCGAAAATAACTATACCCATTTTTTTTTATTTTGAAATCAAAAAATATTTAGGGAGTGCTCACAGCGCTCAAAGTTTTCCATGTATTTTATATGGGGAAAAAACAAATTTTCGTAAAAATGGTATAAAACTCTTGAAAATCAATATTTTTCAATCGTAAAACTGTGGTTCTCTTCAGGAGACTGCAAATATTAATATCCATTTGTTTTTTTAACCATTTTTTATGATTTAAGATTTTTTATTGGTCCCCCCATGGCATTTTCTAGGACCTTTAAAATACAGTTACCATGAAAAAAAGGTTAAAGGAACAATTGGATATTATTACCGGAAATCTCCTGAAGATAAGCAAAGTTTTCCGATCGAAAAATATTGATTTTCAAGAATTCTACACTATTTCTACGAAAAGTTGTTTTCCCCCCATATAAAATACATTGAAAACTTTGAGCGCTTTGCGCACTCCCTAAATTTTTTTTTATTTCAAAATAAAAATATTGGGGTATATTTTTTTTTGGTATAGAACAATCCTAGGGGCTGGCGGAATTAGAAATGCGACATTATTTTTTTACATACATTTTTGGACCACTTTAATGTACATATATGTTATTGCATAAGGGACAAGCAAGTGATTCTGCCAGCCATTATGAACGCAAAGCAATAATAGTGGCACAGGCAATGGCCATGCATGCTGTGATGAAGCACGCCGCAGGCACTTGGCCATTTCATTTTGGGGGCACACACCCACACAAATGTACGTTGACAAAAAAAAACAGCTATATGCCTTTGTAAGTTTTTAATAAATATTGGGTTTTTTTTGGTATTTTTCGTAAATGTACAATTGTAGGAAAACTGAATTTTTTTAAATGCACATATGACATTGGAGAGTTTATATATTCATGTAGGTATATGTAACATACGTACAACATGCGGTAATGGTTTTTGGACTTACGTGGTGCAGGTGTAGGCAGTATACAGCAATACCAGGAAAGCCGTCCTAGATACTTATGGAAATTATTATTTAGGACATTTATGGTTAATTTGGTTATACAAATAACATGATATTAACCATTCTCGAGATATTCGAATTTAAAGATTATTACAAAAAAAAAGAAGCCTGTGCGTCGACTTTATTCCATGTTAGTTCCAGGGTCTGATTATTTTATGTTTTTAGTTAAAGGGTATGAAAATTAGTAAAAATCATCAGTAAAAATTGAAACAAGCCCTGAAATTAAAAATGGCTGCTTAACAAGTTTTGAATATACGATGTTCCTTACTACACTTCTTAAAAAAAGCTGCCCTAAAAGGTACACTAATTAAAATAAAGAAATAAAATGTCGGCAGTTTGTGGGTTCAATCGGTGAAGGTTAAAATTTTATAAAAAAAAATTAAAAAAAAAAAATACGTAAGAAAACAAAAAACTTTACAATTAAATATTTTTTATAAATTTTTATATTAATACGCTCACATAATTTTTGTCCGCCTTCGTTTGGCGATTGTATCAAACCGATTTGAAAACCAGGAAAACCATTGGAAATGTATTTTTCTGTAGATGAGGAAAATTTTTATGGTTTCAAAATTAGTTAAAAACTAGCTCATGATTGTATATTGAATGTAAGTAAGGAAGCAGAGCATACCCATTTCACAGGCAATGGCTAACAATCAAAATCGAATTTAATATATTTTCCTAAATCCCTGTGGCAGCCACACGCTACCACACATATATATATGCACGCGCGCACACACACATACACATGGAGCATTGCAACATACACTCAGAGTCATTAGATTAGCACACCCTTTTTACACTCAGTACGTAAAGTTTCCCTTTTGTTTGTTTAATATTCAATAATTTTTTTTCTAAATGTAGCATATTATACGTGTAAATCCGATTTAAAAATTTTACATAAACTAAAAAAAAACAAGTAAGAGCAGCGCTGTCTTCGGCTATGCCGAAGGCTTCATACCTTTCATGAACATCTGCAAATTTTACTTTGACAGATTACTGCTTTTGAGTACATCTGCATACATCGATAGAGGAGTTACATACCTATATAAAAAATCGCATCTGAACAAACAGAGGTATGGAAGATATACCTTATATTAGCACCAATCTAAGTGATTTTCACCGCTATGTGATCGGTATGTAAACCGACACAATTTATTGGGTTTAGTTTCCTACATAAAGGAGATATATCGCAAAAACTGGTATCTGAACAATCAGTGCTATAGGAGATAAAGCTTATACAGCATATATTTTGATGATTTTCTCAGTAGACTTTGTATTATTATTTATAAAATATCTTACGAAATTTATCGGTTTTAGCTGTTCAAACAAAGGAGTTTTACAGTAAAATCCCATATCTGAACAATCAGATGTATGGAAGATATATGTTGTAGTCACCCGATCCTTGTTATTTTCACTGTAAGTATTCTGTTAATAATGAGTGAAAATGGTGCGAAATTTCATGTTCCTAGCTGCATAAATGCATGAATTATAACGAAAAATCTCATATCTGAACAATCAGTTGTATGGGAGCTATAGGTTATAGTTATCCGATCTTTTTAATTTTCACTGTAAGTTTTCTGTTGATAATTATTGAAAACAGTACGGAATTTCCTGTTCCCAGCTATATAAATGGAGGAGTTATAACGAAAAATTTTATATCTGAACAATCAGTTGTATGGGAGCTATAGGTTATAGTGACCCGATCTTTGTAATTTCCACTGTAAGAATTCTGTTGATAATAGGTGCAAGTACTGCAAAATTTCATGTTCCTAGCTGCATAAATGGAGAAGTTATAACGAAAAATCTCATATCTGAACAATCAGTTGTATGGGAGCTATATGTTATAGTGGTCCGATTCTTCCGGTTCCGACAAATGATTAATACATTATAAAAATACACCCACTTACCAAATTTGATCCGGATATCTCGAAAACTGAGAGACTAGATTGCATACAAACAGACAGACAGACGGACAGACGGACAGACGGACAGACGGACAGACGGACATGGATAAATCAACTCAGCTCGACGTTCTGATCAAATAAGTATACATTTTAATGGGTCTATCTCTTTTTGTTCTGGTACTTACAAACATCGGACCAAAGTTATAATACCATTTCATGCTCATGAAAGGTATAATTACGTCCAAAATCATCATGTACAATTTCAGCTGTTTTCGTATTTTTTTACTTCGTCTTTAAAATTAAACTTTTTAAACCTTTCCGGTCAAATCCGTCCCTGACGAATAATACAATTTTTCGTCTTTATTACAAGATTCATAGAGCCCCAACATACCAAAAGCAAAAAAAAAGATATTTAAAAGTTCTTTTGGTTAGGTATTAGGGCTACCTCAAATGTGTGCAATATATTGTACAAAGGTCCGCAAAGGAGTAAAATCACTCAAGAAAACCCAATAAATATGTCACTAAGTTGGAGGGGAAAAAATTGTATATCGTTGAAAATGAACTTATGTATGTACAAAATAATTGATTTTACTTTAGATATGTTGGAATGAATATTTTATATCTTTTTAGGTATCTTTAGTCAAGCTTCGCATTAAAAAATTAAAATTTTCTCCATGAGTAGAGAATGATATAAAGAAATTTTGAAAAATCTCAGATACAGTTACAATAGAAAATACAAAGGACCCGGTTTAATAAACCTTGCCGGTTTTTCTGTCTTCAGTAGAACAAGGAAATGAGAGAGCGAACTACGTAATTAGGGGCCATGGGAAGGCCGTATTAAATATTATTGATTAAGGCTAAAAGGCATTACACAATTTTCTCCATAAACAGTTATTATTTTCTAATCTGAATGCCTGTGATTCGAATAGAATAGAAAAGTAACCAAAATATAAATTTGGACTCGACATTTTAGCCACGTTTGGCCATTTTTCTTTTATTTAGTTTATGTTTCTTATTTTTTAATGGAAGTAAAGCTCTTTTCCTAACAAACCCCAATTTCCAACTTTGAGCTAAAAACTATAAAAATTTATTCTGCAAAGTTTCACCAAACTTTCAAACTTCTTAATCAGAATCTTTAGAAAAAATTTGGTTTGAAGTTTTGTAGCTCATTGAAATTGAATTTAATAAAGTGAAAATGCAAGGTGCTGCTCATTTACTTCTCTTTTAAATATCCCAGTAGTTAAATGTACTAGTTGAAAACTATCTCACAACTAGTATGAACCGCATGACCAACTGTCTCTTTTCCATGCAATCAACTGGTATTTTTAACATGGGGATGTCCTACGAGATGGCAATTGTCAGATTTCAGTCAGAAATATACCAGTCTCATACTAGTTCAAAAAATACAGAAAAATACTAGTTCAATTATGCACCAAAACCACTAGTTTGGGAGTCGAAAAATAAAATGAATTCATGAATATACAATAAAAAACTTTTGATTAAGTACACTTTAATATATAACCCATTTTTATTTAGCAGCCTTAGATTTGCCAATAATTAGTGTTAAATTTTTTGAGTAGATATTAATTAAAAGGAAAAATAAATACTTATATATTTCAAATTTTCGAACATAAATTTAAATGCATTTTTCATTAAATGTTATTATAAGTAAAAGCTTACAGGTACAATAAATACTATATTTATATTTTTGTAATAATATTGAAAGAAAACATTTTTGTTAAAAATAAAATTAATACTTTAATTCATTTTTGGGTGAACTAAAATAGAAATAAAAGTTTTCATTCAAATAAATTAAATTCATTAGCTTTGCACATTTCAGTCCTTTCTTTTTAAAATTTTATAAAAGTCATAATTAATGTTGAAAATTTGAGATTTGGATAAGAATAAAATAAATAAATAATTCAAGCAGTTATTAATTATTCTTAATTTTTTTTCTATAATTTGGCTTGTTGATTGATAGTTCAAATTAATCAAATAATTATATTAATCTCGTATTTAAAAAAAAAAGTCAAAAATAATTTAAAACAAAATAATTATGTAATTAGAATTAATGAATTAATTAAAAAAATTGTTTAAGTAATTAATTATTAAAAAGGTGCTAATATCGGTATTTAATCATTAAACGTTTATCCAAAAAAATTTGCTTTAGTTAATAATCATTATAAATGTTAATCATTATTTAACAGGTCTGGTATAATAGAATACGTACTCGCTTTAATGGTTTACAATATACCCAAATAAAAGTAATAATATTTTGTGTACTTTATTGTATTAAACTGTCGAAGTAAAATAAATTAGGGCATGAATAAATCGTTTTGTACTGGGTACAAGTCTGGCCATTTTCTAACTAGTTCGGTTTCTGTCAGGAAATTCTAGTTGTAAACTAGTATTTTTCCTGACTAGTTTGGGGTTTCACTGTAGGGATATTATCGAACATACTTTGTACGAAAAAAATGCGCAACACCGTTAACAAAAAAAAAAAATTTGTACCAAAATTTAAGGAATTTTTTGTAATCAATTTCGTGGGATAAAAATCCCGAGAAAAATATCCTATAATTTTGCGGGGTAAAAATCTCGAGAAAAATATCCTATAAGTTGGAGATGCTACTTTCAGAATGCTTTCACCTCTAATACATTTAGGATCAGGTTTTAAGATCTGTTTGCGTTTGTGGAAAAAATAGCAAAATTATTTTT
>NW_023458560.1:20740682-20742431 GCF_013731165.1 Rhagoletis pomonella
TTCATCTTCATCTTCATCTTCATCTTCATCTTCATCTTCATCTTCATATTTATCTTTTCCTTTATTCTGATCGATATCTTCATTCTTTTCTCCATTTACGTATTTACCCCCACCATTGTTATTAGGTTAGGTAGTTAAATTTTCCTTCCTCTTTTTCTTTACATTGTTTCTTTAGTGATATCATGTCATGTGTTGAAATTGGGTGTGATGAGTTGCAGTGTGGTGGAATTGGGTGTGGGAGTTACGGTGTTATGAATTCAGGTGTGGTGGTCTTAAGAGGTGTGGTGAATTTAGTTGTGTGCGTGTGGCGAGAAAGTTGAGGTGTGGTTAATTAAGGTGTGGTGAGTTAAGATGTGGTGGGAAAGTTGGGGTGTGGTGAGTTAAGGTGTGGTGAATTAAAGTGTGGTGGATTTAGGTGTGGTGAATTAAGGTGTAGTGAATTTACGTGTAGGGAGTGAAGTAGTGGTGGATTTAGGTGTGGGGAGTTAAGGTGTGGTGAATTAATGTGTAGCGAACTCAGGTGGAGTAAGTTTTTAAACGGAGGTGAGATGAGTTGAGGTGAGTTAAGTTAAGTTAAGGGGTTAAGTTAAGATAAGTTATCTTTATCCTTATCTTCATATTCATCTTCATCTTCTTCCTCGTCTTGGTCTTCATCTTCATCTTTATCCTTTCCTTTATCCTGATCTAAATATCTCCATTCTTTTCTTCATTAACATATTCACCCCCACCATTGTTATTAGGTTAGGTATTTAAATTTTCCTTCCTCTTTGTCTTTATATTTAGGTTTCTTTACTTTTATTTTAATTTCTGTATTTATCCCTTTCTTCTTCTCCATACTGAAAATTATCTCATCCTTGTTTGAGGCTAATCTATTCATGTACATACATACATACATCTTATTCCTAAACTGCTGCTTAGCACGTTTCTTTAATTCACTATCAATATTAAAGCATACATTTAGGAGGCATTTCCGCCCCAACATGTACATGTATGGCATTGGTATTGGTGTGACTTATTTATTGATTTTTTCGCTCTATTTTAAACTAATTTGATATTTTAAAAATTGCCTGCACATCAGCATCAAAATACCTTTCTAATGATATATAATTGTTTATACCTTAGAAGTACAGTTTAGCCGTAAAAGGGGTGTAAAGGAAACATGATTGCCTATTTATATAATTGATTTCTGTATTTATCCCTTTCTTCTTCTCCATACTCAAAATTATCTCATCCTTGTTTGAGGCTAATCTATTCATGTACATACATACATACATCTTATTCCTAAACTGCTGCTTAGCACGTTTCTTTAATTCACTATCAATATTAAAGCATACATTTAGGAGGCATTTCCGCCCTAACATGTACATGTATTGCATTGGTATTGGTGTGACCTTTGAATTGATTTTTTCGCTCTATTTTAAACTAATTTGAAATTTTAAAAATTGCCTGCACATCAGCATCAAAATACCTTTCTAATGATATATAATTGTTTATACCTTAGAAGTACAGTTTAGCCGTAAAAGGGGTGTAAAGGAGACATGATTGCCTATTTATATAATTGATATAGACTAAGAGTGCCAGTTGCTGTCGAAATTCAACAGTTTTTCTAGTTTTTCAGATCCTTGGAGAGGTTTTCTAAGTTAGCATATCGCTTACCTTATAAGTACGGTGACCATATTTATGGGGGCCGAATACGGGACAGAAAAATAATTTTGCTATTTTTTCCACAAACGCAAACAGATCTTAAAA
>NW_023458560.1:20742531-20747487 GCF_013731165.1 Rhagoletis pomonella
TTTTAAGATCTGTTTGCGTTTGTGGAAAAAATAGCAAAATTATTTTTAACCATAAATATGGTCACCGTACTTATAAGGTAAGCGATATGCTAACTTAGAAAACCTCTCCAAGGATCCGAAAAACTAGAAAAACTGTTGAATTTCGACAGCAACTGGCACTCTTGGTCTATATATAAATACGTTAACGTACATTTTGTCCGCCTTCGTTTGAAGATTGTACTGAACCGATTTCAAAACCAAGGTAATTTTCTATAGACGCGGAGAATTTTTATGGTTTCAAAATTGGTTGAAAATAAATGTAAAAAGCATCGTTTAAAAATTTCCGTATTTGTGTATAGTTGTTATAACAACCGGCCAATTTGAGTTTTTTCGCATTTTGTTTTACTTCGTATTTGAAATGCAACTTTGCAATAAAGATAAATGTGCAGATGAAGAAGTAAATGGAGAAGACGAAACGGAAGTAGGGCTTTTGGGGGTTCACGTGTATTTAAACGGAAAATCTTTGCACACCGTGGTCGAGCAATTAATACGGATATTAAGGGCTAAAATTTTCAAGGATATTTGTTTAGTTTTCCACAAAATTTCGAGGTTGGAGTGAAAAAAAAATATTCGCCAAAAATAATTTATCGGAATATATTGAGTTATTGAAATTAAACAACGTCTATTGAATTATCGAAATTTATCCAGACGCAGAAACTAAGTTGTCGAAATGAACGGATAGTTATCGAGATAAAAAAATTTATCGGATGATCGAAATTTGTCGGATTATTCAAATTTATCGGATTATCGAAATTTATAAAATTATTGAAATTTTATTTTATATGATTGTTATTGAATAATAACGAGATTCATCGAGTTGTCGTGACGTATCGGCTTCTTTCAAATTGTGAAGTTATCGATATTTATTGATTTATTTAAATTTTTTGGAAGTTATAAAATTTCTTGTTTCATGGAATCGAATTTTTTGGAATTTCCGAGGTGTAGATTGTTATCGAAACTTCTAGAATTATATGAATTTATCAAATATCACTATTTATCGGTTTATAGAATTGTGTCGGGTTACCAGAGTGTATCGAGCTATCGAAATTTATCGAAAGATATGGAAGTCACAATCGAGTTATCGATATAAATCCATATAAGTTAATTTTTGAGTTATTAAAATTTATCCAGTTCTGACAATACATAGTTATCTAAATTTATCGATAGTTATAGGAATTTGTAGGGTTGCCGAATTTTATCGAGTTATCGAAATTTAGTTTGTTTGATACTCATTGAGCTATCACCACGTACCGAATTGTCGAAATATATCGACTAAATGAAATGTATCGAGTTTTCTAAATTCATAAAGTTTTGCAAACTTGTCGTGAATTGTAAATTTTGCTATATCTTGGTTTGAATTGTCCTCATTCCAGCATTTGACTTTTACGCGTAATATGGGAGCCCCCGATATGAAATTGAACTTTTTGTTTCACAAATCACTTTAACTAAACAGAAAAAAATCGTACCCTTAAACTAACTTTTTAAAAAAGTGGACATACCGGCAGAAAAAAATAGTTTTTAACACTTTGTCTACCGCGGAAAAAACTAGGCTTACCTACCTTTCGGGTTCACTTGACCCCTATGTAAACAAGGCAAGATTTACAATAGCAATGCCAATTATTTAAAAAAAAATTAATATGGTCGAAAAGGTATACACTAGATGAAAATAAACAATGTAAAGGAGTTATAGATATCATGTCATAAAACCGAATTAAGCAGAAATTACCTAAATGATGATGGTTTTGAATATCTAGCGCGACTTTTCCGGTAACCCTGTATATGTATACGCTTTGTTTCAGCTAACTTTTTCTATTATATAAAGCAGTAATGCCTTACTACTGCGTTGATACAGTTATGGATCTGCTATGCTTTTACACATAAATGTAAATATATGCACTTCAGATGAACATATTTTTTTTGTTTATGAGCAAATCTCACAAGTTTTTGTTTTAGTGCCACTCTCTTCTCCCGGCAGAAAAAACGCTAAAACATTATTCTTGCATATATTTCAATAGAGTTCCAGAAACAGGTACAATAAAAAATTAATCAAAAGTACCGAAATTACTAATTTATTCAGTGTCACTCGAAAAGATCATAATTGTTTTTTTTTTAAGGCAATAAAAGTTGGCATCAAATACAGCATTTCTGTGAAGCGTTAAGAGTGTGACACCAAATTAAAAAAAAAAAATGACACTATTTTGTAATTTTTCAAAAATAAAATTGTTCAAGATACTTCAAATTGTTAAAGCTAAACTGTAAAAATGTTCTTCTTGACAAAGGGAACGAATCTAGTGTAATAAAATCGTGTATCATGAAATGTGAAAAAAAATTACACTGAGTAAAATGTGACTATGAATCGAGAAACTAAAATTAAATTCTTAAAATTATTATTGGCACACTCGAAATTTATTTTAAACCTGCTACCTATGTACATGAAGAAAGTAATATATACTGCGTAAGGAATACTGTGTAAAAATCTTTTAAATAATATGACTTTTAAGTCAAGACGTGCAAATAAACGAGTTAGATGAATGCGTATGTTGCTACGGGACGTATACGTTACATAAGCAAATATGGGCAAATGTATGAGCATGAGTGGCTATTTTTACTTTTTAAAGTTTTCATTTAAATACAATTTCGCGATGGAATCTTGTTATTTATACAAACCTGAAGATAATGCATTTCTAAGATAGGTGTACCACCATTTTCGACCAAAAACACGATTTTGTCGAAAAATGTAAAAACACGTGAGATTTGCTCATATGTGTACAAGCACTCGCGGTAAATTCCGTTTGGTATACTTAATTAAAAATCGAATTTCTTTTTGTATTAAGTTCAAGGATAGATAACATTAACCATATGAACACACAAACATATAAGCAAATTATAATACTACCGTTTAAAATACTATGCTGCTGCACATCAATCTTTTATACCGAATGCTGTATAATTATGTTAATCATTTTGATACTCTCACTCCGATGATTATCTCAATCGAGCCAGTTTCAATATTAACCTATCCAGGGAACTCTGAGTTAAAAATTGCACTCTACAACAGTTTTTTCTAACGAATAAACGTCCAACATAGGTCGATAGAACTGATCTAGAGTAATAAACCTCTAAAAGGATTTCGAAAACTTAGCTTTTAAGAGATAAAAATGTGTCTCTTGCAACGTATTCGAAAAAAAGAAACTCTCATTGCTAGAGTGGTATTTAAATTTTTTTCCATTTTTCTCTAATAAATAAGAAATATTGGTAATTTTAGTATTTAATTAGCTGTCCTTATTAGGAAGTTTAAACAATTCGTAATATAACTTTTGTGAAAATGTCTACACTTGTCTACCACGTGTAGTAACAAAAATTTATTCGCTCCGAACGCGCTGCCTACAAGACCTTGCAGAGATTGCGTCGCAACATCATAGCCGAACACAGATTGCATGTGGCGTCACAATGGGCCTACTACTCTTGGCCTAAGAGTAGCAGAAGTCCTCCGCTCCAACTACACTGTGGAACAAATTCAGGTTAGCAAAAGTAAGGCCGATTCTAAAAGTGAGGGGTGAAAATAGAGGCTAAATTAGAAGACCCGTATCGCGGCGTTTGTTTATGTTAGTTCAAATTTTTTTTAATCGACCTTCGAACTTTGCAGTCAAATGCCGATTTTCAGCATATTGTTTATATGGTTTTTTGGCTATAACTCGTCGACTAATTGATATTTTTTCAATCTGTTAAAGCCAAATTATTGCTAGAGACTTGTGCAACAATTAAAATTTAAAAAAAAATTGATTTAGAAAATTTTTGGAGTGCTTATGAAGCAAAATGTTGGAAATTTTTTTTTTCAGGCTTTTTGAACATATTTTCCACAAAACTAAGTCTTTTTTGCTTTCTGTTTGATCTATAATATGCTTTTCAGTTTCTTCAATAAATTTCATTTGAAAAGAAAACAATCATAATACAAAACTTGCGTTTTCCAGCTTAATATTAATTTACTTCTCATTTCTTATGTACCAATTTTTTCAGTGTTGGTTTTGAAGAAACATTGAAAAAGAAATTATAAAAATATGGAAAAAAATATAATTTTGAAATTTTTAAGTAAAGTAAAAAAAATTAAATAAATTTAATTAATGATTTGACCAGTTGCCGTTTAGCAGGCGGCTGTGGATCAACATAACTGCTCTCTCTAATATCTTGGTCATCGTCATCATCATCAGAAAGGTCGATAATTTCGTCCAACAGATATTCTGGAATTTCATCTTTGTCTTCCCCTTCTTCCTCTTTTTCCTCGTCTTCCTCTTCTTCAAAGGTGTTTTTATACCACCAACAAATTTCAGCGAGTATTGCATCTGGAGATTTCTTTCCTCTGTACCTGAAACGAAAATAGTTTTCAATCGTTAACATGTTTAAATTGTGCACTCTGACAAAGATATCAGAAAAATCTAGGAATTCAAAATATGCACACTCCATAGTTACCTTATTTCAAATGGAAGCGCAGTTTGGTGATAACGTTCGCCTTGCTCATCAGATTCAGTTGGGAACTGTTGAGCGAGTTGATCAAGATGCTGATGCAAGAGATGAATTTTGTACGACATATTAACCCCAATTTCATCGAAAGCTGCCAACATGTTTGCAACAGATTGCCTGTAGTTGTCTTTGCGTTCTTTACCCAAAAGTCCTTTAATGACTGCTTTAAATGCGAGCCATGCATTTAATTTTCGGTCTGTCAGAACTTGGTCAAAATCTTGACGACGATTAGTTTCCGTATGTCGGGACCATTAACAACCCCTTCCTGAATTTTGGCGTTACTTAGTCTTGGGAAAATGTCTTTTAAGCGGTTGAATACTGCAGGTCTTTTTGCGATACATTTCAAAAAAAATTTAATTTAATTTATTTAATTTTTTTACTTAAAACTTTTCATAACTA
>NW_023458560.1:20747587-20751538 GCF_013731165.1 Rhagoletis pomonella
GATGAAGATGAAGATGAAGATGAAGATGAAGATGAAGATGAAGATGAAGATGAAGATGAAGATGAAGATGAAGATGAAGATGAAGATGAAGATGAAGATGAAGATGAAGATGAAGATGGAGATGAAGATGAATATGAACATGAACATGAACATGAACATGAACATGAAAATGAACATGAACATGAACATGAACATGAAAATGAACATGAACATGAACTTGAACATGAACATGAACATGAATATGAGGGTGTAGATAAACATAAACATAAACATAAACATAAACATAAACATAAACATTAAAAGCGATAGAGACAAAGATAGAGAGGAAGATAGTGATAGGGATAAAAAGGAAATACAACTGAAGAATGTGCGATGTTATATTGTGATGTGCTATGCTACATATGTTATGTTATTGAATCTAATGCTATTCTATGTTATGTTATGCTAAGTACTAAGCTAAACTCCCCTCCACTTAACCCATTCCAACAAATTTTATTTCAGCTCAACTCAACTCACATAAACTATCCTTAATTTTAGCGGTTGAATTTCAACCGCTGGGCGAACACTAGTATGTATAAATACGTTAACGTACATTTTGTCCGCCTTCGTTTGACGATTGTACTGAACCGAATTCAAAACCAAGGTAATTTTCTATAGACGCGGAGAATTTTTATGGTTTCAAATTTGGTTGAAAATAAATGTAAAAAGCATCGTTTAAAAATTTCCGTATTTGTGTATAGTAGAAGAAGATGAAGAAGTAAATGGAGAAGGCGAGACGGAAGTATGGTTTTTGGGGGTTCACGTGTATTTAAACGGAAAATCTTTGCACATCGTGGTCGAGCAATTAATACGGATATTAAGGGCTAAAATTTTCAAGGATATTTGTTTAGTTTTCTACAAAATTTCGAGGTTGGAGTGAAAAAAAGTATTCGCCAAAAATAATTTATCGGAATATATTGAGTTATTGAAATTAAACAATGTCTATGGAGTTATCGAAATTTATCAAGACGCCGAAAATAATTTGTCGAAATGAGCGGATAGTTATCGAGATAAAAAAATTTATCGGATGATCGAAATTTGTCGGATTATTGAAATTTATCGGATTATCGAAATTTATAAAATTATTGAAATTTTATTTTATATGATTGTTATTGAATAATAACGATATTCATCGAGTTGTCGTGACGTATGGGCTTCTTTCAAATTGTGAAGTTATCGATATTTATTGATTTATTGAAATTTTTAGGAAGTTATAAAATTTCTGGGTTTATGGAATCGAAGTTTTTGGCATTTCCGAGGTATATATTGTTATCGAAACTTCTAGAATTATATGAATTTTTCAAATAACACTATTTATCGGTTTATAGAATTGTGTCGGGTTACCAGAGTGTATCGAGCTATCGAAATTTATCGAAAGATATGGAAGCTTATTGAGCTATCACAATCGAGTTATCGATATAAATCCATATAAGTAAATTTATCGATAGTTATAGGAATTTGTAGGGTTGCCGAATTTGATCGAGTTATCGAAATTTAGTTTGTTTGATACTAATTGAGCTATCAACACGTACCGAATTGTCGAAATATATCTACTAACTGAAATGTATCGAGTTTTGTAAATTCATAAAGTTTTGCAAACTTGTCGTGAATTGTAAATTTTGTTTTATCTTGGTTTTAATTTTCCTCATTCCAGCATTTGACTTTTACGCGTAATATGGGAGCCACCGACATGAAATTGAACTTTTTGTTTCTCAAATAACTTTAACTAAACAGAAAAAACTCGTACCCTTAAACTAACATTTTAAAAAAGTGGGCATACCGGCAGAAAAAAATAGTTTTTAACACTTTGTCTAGGCTTACCTACCTTTCGGGTTCACTTGACCCCTATGTAAACAAGGCTTGGTAGTTCCCGCTAGATTCACAATAGCAATGCCAATTATTTAAAAAAAAATTAACATGGTCGAAAAAATATAGACTAGATGAAAATAAACAATGTAAAGGAGTTATAGATATCATGTCATAAAACCGAATTAAGCAGAAATTACCTAAAAGATGATGGTTTTGAATATCTAGCGCGACTTTTCCGGTAACCCTGTATATGTATACGCTTTGTTTCAGCTAACTTTTTCTATTATATAGAGCAGTAATGCCTTTGTAATAAACTTGTAATTTAAGTCCAATAGACTTACTCTGCGTTGATACAGTTATGGATCCGCTATGCTTTTACACATAAATGTAAATATATGCACTTCATATGAACATATTTTTTTTGTATATGAGCAAATCTCACAAGTTTTTGTTTTAGTGCCACTCTCTTCTCCCGGCAGAAAAAACGCTAAAACATTATTCTTGCATATATTTCAATAGAGTTCCAGGAACAGGTACAATAAAAAATTAATCAAAAGTACCGAAATTACTAATTTATTCATTGGCTGCATTTCCTTATTCATTCTGAACGTTTGGAATAAACTTTTTTGTTTATTTATTCTTTAGAACGTTCCTGATGATATGTTGACGTATATTTCAAACGCATTCTGTTTATTCCGGCTGTGAAATGGGATTATCCGGAATGTATAAAGAAACGCAGCCATTGTCACTCGAAAAGATCATAATTGTTTTTATTTAAGGCAATAAAAGTTGGCATCAAATACAGCATTTCTGTGAAGCGTAAGAGTGTGACACCAAATTAAAAAAAAAAATGACAGCTATTTTGTAATTTTTCAAAAATAAAATTGTTTAAGATACTTCAAATTGTTAAGCTAAACTGTAAAAATATTCTTCTTGACAAAGGGAACGAGTCTAGTGTAATAAAATCGTGTATCATGAAATGAGAAAAAAAATTACACTGAGTAAAATGTAAATATGATTCGAGTACCTAAAATTAAATTTTTAAAATTATTATTGGCACACTCGAAATTTATTTTAAACCTGCTACATATGTACATGAAGAAAGCCACACTCTAAAAAGTGCATGTAAAACTACTACTGAAAAGTGTATATTTTTCAACCAGAATCTGTTCAAATATACGCACAAGATGTTCAAGATTTGATTTTGAACATGAGTTGTTTAAAATAAACACATAAAATGTTTAAAATTACAAACATTTTGAAAGTAAAAATATATTTTTTACAAATAATAAATACTAAGTGCCAGGGGCGCACGCAGGGGGGAAAGGGTTTATACTTCTAAATATATATCATCAGCAAATACTGAAAATTCGCTCTTTAAAATACATTTATGAAAGTTTTATTTACAGTATGAAATAAACTTTTTAAAGTATCATCAATTGCATTTTATTTACATAAAATTTACAAAGAACTCAGACATTTTTAGCCGACTTCAAAAAAGGGAGGTTATCAATTCTTCGGAGTATTTTTACTTCTTTTATTTATTCCACCGCATAACTTTGCACCGCGTGAACCGATTCCAATAATTATTATGTTTACCGGAAAGATGGTACCTTAAGTGTCGTCTCGAAATTTGGTTTAGATCCGGTCATTAAATCATGAAAAAATTAACGGTTAAAGATGCACTCAACTTTCAAAAGTAATACAAAATTTTACAAAAGAATTTTAATATAAATAAATTAAATAATTTCACGAAATTTTTACACTTTTTTATTAATTTTCGTCGATTTCTGGTTTCTCATTTTTTAATAATTCGAATAACGAAAATTTAACTGAACTTGTATTTTTATCATGTAGCTCATTTTGGTGGAACGAATTCGAAGTTAGCAAATTAAATCTTCGAATGCTTATTAAGTACATATCAGTGGTAAACTTTTTTAGGCTGTAAAGTGTAAAAAGCAACAATAAGTGAGTATGCATTGCATATTTTTAGGACAATGTTTTCATTCGCAGTTAAACTTTAAAGAGCTCTCAAGAAAAAAAGAAAATTTCTTAAAAAATGACGCACAAGAAATGGAAAAGAAAATTTTTTCTTTCACAATT
>NW_023458560.1:20751638-20762325 GCF_013731165.1 Rhagoletis pomonella
AGAGGAAACTGGTTACCTCTCTTTATATGCGTAAATTTAAACGAAAATTTTTTAAAGGAAATTTTAAACATTTTATGTGTAAACTGTGAAAATGTGAACAATAAATGTTTAAAACTCAAAAAACAAATTTGAAATTTGTTCTACGCCACACATATGATAAGTAAAAGTAAGCAAGCAGTGTTTAAATTTGCATTCATTAAGAGAGGAAACTGGTTACCTATCTTAATATGCGCAAATTTAAACAAAAATTTTTTAGAGTGAATATATACTGCGTAAGGAATACTGTGTAAAAATCTTTTAAATAATATGACTTTTAAGTCAAGACGTGCGAATAAACGAGTTAGATGAATGCGTATGTTGCTACGGGACGTATACGTTACATAAGCAAATATGGGCATATGTATGAGCATGAGTGGCTATTTTTACTTTTTAAAGTTTTCATTTAAATACAATTTCGCGATGGAATCTTGTTATTTATATAAACCTGAAGATAATGCATTTCTAAGATAGGTGTCCACCATTTTCGACCAAAAACACGATTTTGTCGGAAAATGTAAAAACTCGTGAGATTTGCTCATATGTGTAGAAGCACTCGCGGTAAGTTCAGTTGTTATACTTAATTAAAAATCGAATTTCTTTTTGTATTAAGTTCAAGGATAGATAACATTAACCATATGAACACACAAACATATAAACAAATTATAATACTACCGTTTCACAGTGTAAGTGTTTAGCGCGTGTTCTTTTATACCGAATGCTGTAGAATTATGTTGATCATTTTGATACTCTCACTCAGATGATTATCTCAATCGAGCCAGTTTCAATATTAACCTATCCAGGGAATTCTGAGTTAAAAATTACACTCTGCAACAGATTTTTCTAACGAAGAAACGCCCAATATAGATCGATAGAACTGATCTAGAGTAATAAACCTCTAAAAGGATTTCGAAAAGTTAGCTTTTAAGCAGAGCTGTGTGAATCAATTGAGTGTGCATTCTCATTTTTTTCGTTTAAAAAATGTGATTGTTTGATTTAAAAAATTTAACAACCACTCTTGAGATTGGTTACAAATTCCAAACACAAAATATGTAGTGTGTTATGGAATGGTTGATACCCATTCACATAGAGAATGTGAATGCAAAAAAAAAACTCAATCATGTATGATTGGACGTTTATGGGAATGCAATCTGTCATTATCATTCAGTACTAATACTATTTGTTGTATCAGGGTTGAAATTTTTGTACCCAAAATGTGAAACCAGAAGATTGCCATCTCCCTTAAAATAAGTAAACAAATAAATATTTGGTGCTAAAATATTTTTCTAAGTGTTTGGCCGAACTTCTGCTCAAACTTGAGGCATGAGTTCTGATTTTATAAGAAGAGTTTTCAAGGCAGAAATATACTCGAAGGTATGCCATTGCGTGCCGAAGGACGACTGCTATTTTGTGTTATGATCTGACCAGGTATTTAACCATGGTCCTATGGAGTGGAAGTACGCACATGTAATCACTCTGCTACGGCGGCCGCCGTAAGTACATGCTATACATATCGTCGTTTAAAGTACAAAACCGCGTATCAAGAAAATGCAAAACCGCGTAATTGCATAAATTATTTTCTAGAGAGTAAAGTCACCCATATTTCAAAATGGTTATCTTTTTTATAAAGCAAACGTATTTCTGGCTAGTATATTTCAGGACGAATGGATAAGAATTGAGCCAAGAGCTTTTGTGAGCAAATCCAATTTTTGGCAGCCAATGTCAATCACACGGTTTTACAGAATGACGATACGCGGTTTTGTACTTTAAACGACGATATATATGTACACATATTAGATTATTTATTCCCAAAATGCATGAAAACTATAGTATGCTTGCAAACAATTAATAACATTTCGTGATAAACAGTTTTACAAATGTATTTGCACTCCAAATTTGTATTTTAATAAAGTATTAATTAAATAAATTATTATTGTAAATTATTATTTTAATAAATAGATATAGAGATATTTATACTTGGCAACTCTTGGACTTTTCTTCATTTGTAACAAATGACAGATGTAAACAAAATAAAAAAATAATTGTATTTTTACAAATTTAAAGCAAACGGGCGTTCTTTACAAAAAAATGTAGTTAGTGATCGAATTGCGCATATTTTTTTTACAATATCAAGTGCCCACAAGAAGTGTTAAACCACTAAATAGCTTAAAAAACGCTTTCAAAAATTCGAAACGAGAGTGAAGTGCAGTGTTCAATTGTGATGGAAATTGCAGGCAAAATTTGTGCGTGTGTAATTAATGTTTTACTTATTTGAAGAAATGTTGCCCGTTGCCAAACCAAGACCCCCGCTTTCCCCTGGTGGTTACATAATACTTGAATAGCTCCTTAATTAACATGTGTTTGTTTAGAGCACGCACGGCCAGTTAAACAGGCATGTCTGAATCGATTTCCTTCATCATTCTTAGCAATTTGATGTGCATTTTTATTGTTATGTGTTGCAAACAGACATTTTAGGAACTAAATAGGTTCTAAAATCTCTGTACACAAGCGCACTTATTTTTAACAGTTTCCAGTTTATGTAATATTAATCAAAACAGCTTTTATTTATTTTATGTATTATGTGATTTCTGGAAGCGTCGAATACAAAAAAGGGCTGTGACTGGGTTTATGTAATTTGAAATTGTATTGATGATTACTAATAATAATAGAAACGAGCTTACATATCGACACAACTAAAAATTTCATATATCTCAGTAGAGCCAATTAAAGATTTTTTGTTTCGTAATTTAGCAATAATATGTCTTGGAACGTAATTATTCCGGATTATATGCAGTCATACTGTAAGCTTTCAAATTATGTATTTTTCTAAACCTGAAATTTTGAATTGTGCCGTTATTGCAGAGGACCATCGACATATATTAGTGTTTGGCCGAGCTACTCCTCCGATTGTGGCATGCGCCTTGATGTTGTCGCACAAAGGGGAGGGACCTACAGTTTTACGCCGACTCCTGCCGGGGGCCGACCACTATTACAAAAAACATTTTCTTTTTTTTGTTGGCCGGAACTGGGCTCGGACGCTCACCCTGCGGAATGGTAGTGCGCACTTCTAACCACTACACCACAGCGATCGCTTAATTAATTTTAATCATTAATCGCGATTAACCATTTATTCGTTAATTTTTAGTCATTCATAGACTAACATTTTGTCGACAATACTCGCATAAGATAGTCCCAAATTTTCACAAAAGAGAAAAGTGATTTTCTTCAAAACTTTTGAATGACGTCTTGACTGAACTTACTAATTCGGAATTTCTACTATTACTTATAGAGTAGGCTATTCATAAAGTCTGGGAAATGAAATACAAATTTTTCTATTATAAGTTCCATAAAAATAAGGAGACTTTTATTGTTTAATTTATTTTTTGCACATAAACTTGTATCTTGAACTTCTTTTTCCAAAAAGTGAGGATGTCAAAATTTCAATAGATATCGGATGTACGGTAATTTTCCAAAGAGATCTCCTAATAGATAAGTTCATGAAAACTATTCCAAACGAAAACTTAAAATTGTTAAAAAAAATAATAACTAAATTTAACTAATTTATATTAGAGGTTTGAAGTTTATCCCACTGTAAGTATGAAATCTTCAGCTATGTGTTTCCATTGTCACTTTTTCGTAGCGATATCAACTGCCTGACAATTAAGAAGATTGTGACGTTTCATGCTACCATACGCAATATCTTAAATCCTTCAAATTTTATTATTAACCTTTTGTTTGTTAAGCACATTTTCTTCTTAGATTCGAAACTTGATCAAGCAAAATTGCCTTTGTTTTTGACTAAGAGATGCTCAATAAGCTCAGAATTGTAGTTCTCATTTGCGTACATAACAATAAATTATTAATTTTTGTTTCACACCAACTCCAATATTGAATAGTAAAATATATTTTAATCTTACCCAAATAAACAACGATTTAGTTCAATGGTCAATCATATATAGAGTATAGGGTGGTAATGTGTTAAAGTTTTAAAGTTTTTAAACGTAAAATGACGGCTAATACCTTTTTAAGCGTTTTGTAATTTAACCAAAACTCATTAGCATCCACTCAAGCAAGGAATTATTTACTTTTCAACATGCATTAGCAGAGTGCACTTCTCTTTTGTTTACAATTTGGTTGTCAAACACACTACATCGGATCTTTTGACACATTTACCAGAATTTACCACCAGGTAGCTTCTGACAAAGAGATGACCTTACTTACTCTCTTATTTGTCCTCTCAGTTGCCAGAAAACCAAGTATGATTTCCGGTAAAATCTGGAAATTCTGGTAAAAAAATGGTAATTTCGCACTCATGCGGGTTCACAACTAAATAATATTGGGAATACTTTTGAGGTGTTTGAAGAGGGTTGCGACCTGTTTGAAACTAAATTTATTTATAATAATCATATTTTGGCCTTGACACTTTTGCTACGTTTTGGCCGAGCTTCTCCTCCGATTTGTAGCGTGCGCCTTTGCTGTCACACAAATGGGAGGGACCTACAAACTTACGCCGACGCCGAACGGCGATACAATTTTTATGATGAGCTATTTTTTTATTAAAGACACTAAGATTTTTAAAATATTTTCACTAAAATTTTATCAAACTAAATGTTAACCTTATGCGAAGTAGTTATCTAATTTAATGTAAATTTTAAACATTTTCAAGATAAAACATGAATTATATTTAAAACGTAAATTTTAATACAACTGTTTTATATATAATCCCAAACATATGATATAAAATCCCCTCTACCAAAAAACTTAAATTGGGTAACGCCGGTTTGAATTTTTACAATTGAGCAATTGTCAAAAATCTTCCTTTTTATCAAAAAGTTATTTACCAGGGTGTCTTTGAACTAATGATTGGTACTGAGTTAAAGAATGCACACACATAAAAGATTGCAGCCTTTTCAATACTCATTCAGTGTTAAACCTTTTTTTGATTGGGCATTGGTTTCTTCAATCTTGCTATGAATATGTTGATGTGTGAATTCATAACTGCTTTGAGAGTGGAAAATTCAAAAATTTTAAACCTCAATCGTAAGCGAAGAATAAGTAATGAAAACTGGATAGAAAAAAATTGTTGATTTAAAATTGAAAATGATTTCACACTTACACAGCTCTGCTTTTAAGAGATAAAAATGTGTCTCTTGCAACGTATTTGAAAAAGTTAAACTCTCACTGCTGGAGTGGTATTTAATTTTTTTTCCATTTTTCTCTAATAAGTAAGAAAAATTAGTAATTTTAGTATTTAATTAGCTGTCCTTATTAGGAAGATTAAACGACTCGTAATATGACTTTTGTGGAAATGTCTACACTTGTCTACCACGTATATTAACAAAAATTTATTCGCTCGGAACGCACTGTCTACAAGACCTTGCAGAGATTGCGGAAATCAACGTAGGACAATTACACTGGTCTACAAGGGTTTTGCGAATAAGACGGGACCTGGTGTTTCCGAACGGATTTTTCGTGCTGAACACGAATCTGGGGTCCAAAACTTCCCATCACGTCACGTTTTCGAGAAAAAAGGGGTTGAAACCCCTAAAAACAGCGTTTTTGGACATTTTCGAAAAATTGTAGAGCCGAACCCTAACGTGCTACAAACTTTGCATATGTCAGAAATTAAAGGTAAAATTGTGCCCTTTCGAATGAGCCTTATGCCAAGTTGATCGCATGTGCCCTTGGAGCAGGGGGTGTATTTGTGTCTAGGGGTGCAGGAAAAAACAGCGTTTTTGGCCATTTTTGAAAAATTGTAGAGCTGAACCCTGACGTGCTACAAACTTTGTATATGTCAGAAATTAAAGGCTAAATCGTGCCCTTTCGAATAAGCCCTATGCCGAATTAATCGCATGCACCCTTAGATCAGGGGGTGTATTTGTGTCTAGGAGTGAAATTTTTATATCCACCATATTCGACCCGTCATCTTAAATTTTTAAAATCTAACTGCAGATTCGTAATCAGCGACTATTAATATAGTTAAAACCTTGGCATTATTAATTTTCTATGATCGTTTAAGATTAAATTCTTTCTGTGATCAATTTTTCCTGCACCCCTAAACACAAATACACCCCCTGCTTTAAGGGTGCACGCGATCAATTCGGCATAGGGCTCATTCGAAAGGGCACGGTTTAGCCTTTAATTTCTGATATATGCAAAATTTGTACCACGTCAGGGTTCAGCTCTATAATTTTTCGAAAATGGCCAAAAACGCTGTTTTTAGGGGTTTCAACCCCTTTTTTCTCGAAAACGTGACGTGATGGGACATTTTTGACCCCGGATTCGTGTTCAGCACGAAAAATCCGTTCAGAAACACCAGGTCCCGTCTTATTCGCAGAAAAAAAGTTGAAATTTGTAGACCAGTGTTATCGAAGTTTGATACGTCAACGATACGGTTTGATACCGAGTAAGCGTCGCAACATCATAGCCGAATACAGATTGCATGTGGCGTCACAATGGGCCTACTACCCTTGGCCTAAGAGTAGCAGAAGTCCTCCCCTCTAACTATTTTAACATAACCTAAGCAAAGGTGATTTATATAATAACAGTGCAACAGGGCGTGTGATTGTTATGCTTACGAGCGATAAAGCAAAATTTCGTTTTATCAAACGCATGTGATATTTACATAGTTTCGCAAATTAATGTCAAGCAATCCCTTTCAAATGCTTGCCCAACCACAATGAAGAAAATCAGATACACATCGCAAGTATGAGGTATTCTAATTGTTTTAGCTACTATTTAGAAAGAAAGTTGCTGACAAGCGTGTTCGTATATACATATGTAAACCTATATTTTTCACTTGATTAGCACTCAGTGTATTTATATACAACATCCGTGCGGAAAATGCATGGACGGGTGTATTTCTTAACCAAAGTTTAGCAGTCAATGGCACTAAACGTTATCTTGCTACTTGTTTGCATGGTTGCTAGTTTTACATGCTGACTAACTCCCAGCGATGACCGCAATTGAGTAGCGAGCTAGTATGTATCTGAAACCCTTCTTCCTCGTTTGTGGCTTCGACAAAAGGGTGGCGTAATTAGGGTTTTTATAAGCGCTGGCAGTAAATGTATGCACGTAAGTAAGTAGCGGCGCTCTTTGCATTTAAATGTAAGTATATATTTATGTAGATAAATTTTGTCGTACGGTATCTAGGATATGGGATGGCATGCAACATGAAACCAGCAATAAAGGAACTTTTTGTAGGTTAGAGTAAATGAATTTGCATCCGACTAAATACTAACGTATACACATTTAAATTACCCAGCAAACGTTAGAGATTATTTTTCTATACAATAAATACAATCTAAAAATTTAATTTAGTGAAAAAATTCAAAATTAAACAAGTAATTCGGGCGAAGCCGAACATTAAATACCCGCTGCATGTACTAAATATAGTTGTTTCACCTTTCCGGTTAGCAGAGGTGATTTTACCCCAATTTCAAGCATCCTGAGTACTTCCGCCATAAAATATCTTCTACGAAGGTGGAGTAAAGATAAAAATCTCTCCGTTTGTACCGCAACATCAAGAAGTATAGCACGGATTGAAGGAGAAGTTCGGCTAAACACGTATAAATCGTTCAAGCGTCAAATATTCATTTATTGGAATCAAATATGATATACTGCTAATCGCCTACTGTTAATAACCTAGGATATAATTTTAAAACTATTTAGGGGTTGTTTCTCTTAACTCTTGTGTGCCCAACCAGGTAGCCGGGGGCATACGGTATCAAATAACTTTTTTTCTTGGATAAATTTTTTAAAATTATATTTTACCACGCACACATTTTCGAGCGGCTGCCTTATAACGACCGCGCAGAGGAGCACGGCAATACGCCCGGCTGGTCCAAGTTAACGATCGATATTAAAGTAAACTGGTATCTGAATACATATTTGTTTCAAAGGTGGTCTAGTATATTCCTCGGAATAAAATAATATAGAGACCTTCTCATTGCTTTCATTTTCAGTGCACCAAACCTTCTCGGAATTCATAAGTATACGCTCTAGCTCATTACAAATTATACCGGACTTTGTACTACAAAGGTCCTTGTGTATAATACTATCGTTGGATTTGTATAAAAAGATCTTCGTTAACAATAAATAAATCAATATACATCATTATACCAAGTTATGGGCGACTTTTAGATATAAATCCGTTAATTAACCCTACTAAATACCTTCTCGCAATCAAGATTGCCCGACATAGTTGATATCTTTTCTGATATCGCACATGATCTTCAAAAGTGACACAACTAAAAAATTTGACATTTTTGAAATGATGCACAAAAAATGTACACAGAGCTTTTATTAACCTTTCAGCAAAATCTGGATAAAATTTTTGTTATAATTTGTTGGAATACCTAAGATAAAGTCCTTCTTGCCCATATGATTAGCATCTGCTAATAAATAGTTTTTCTCATTTTCTGACGAACGTGTAATTTCGAGTTGTGTCACTTTTGAAGATCGTGTGCGATATGAGAAAAGAAAGCATGCAACAAAGTTTTGGAATGCTTATGGCGGTTATGTGAATGATGTGTAAGCTTAACACTTACCAATAGCTTAGAGTAGTTCAGGAGTGAATTTCCTGCCAAAAACAAGAAAAAAACCAAGTATAACCTTTTAGAATCTGATATTAATATAGACTCAACAGACTAACATATTTATCGTACTATGGAGAATACAGCACGCCTATAACAACATGGAATATGGGGAATACGCTATGAGAATTGCGCATTTAAGCGCAATGGGCTTTGAATGTGAGGTCGACCGGAAAGTGTAAAATAGTACACTACACGAACTAGCGCTATCACATCTTCTATGGATGGTGTTGGTACACAATCTACTGATGAAATTAGAAGAAAGAGCAGCTGGACTAACAGATTTTTCCGGTAGCATTTCAGTCATTAATAGCGGTAAACTACCCTAGCTACTAATGCAATGTTAGTCATTTCACTAAAAAATAATTTCAATACTAGTGACCTGAAATGATAGACCACTGATCCTAATGGTCTGATTATGCATACTTCGCAAAATTTCGTACAACTTCGCATAAACTTAAAACTGTAATTTCGTATGTGCTATGTGCTCCATTAACCAGAAATTAGCAGAACCTTGAACAACTTAGCGATCTGTTGAGTTTAGGATTTGCTTCACATTTTCTTAAGTTACATTTACATTTCTATTGCACTGGTACAAATGGTTGTGCGAAGTTATGCGAGGTATGCATAATCAGACCTTAACTTTGATTCTTAATTTTTAAAATAAATATGTTTTCTACCAAAAACCAAGAATTTTTGTCTTATGGTTATCTACATTCACATTGAGCATAATTGTGAGTACGTTTACTGGTTGCTATAACATCATCAGCTGCACAAGAGAGCGATGTGCAGTTAAATGGCTTGTATTGAATTTCACACTACTAAACACTCCAAAGGTGAAAGGTGAAAGGTCCTTGGTGAACGTATGCGCAAAATTAATTTATGGTACGGGCAGCATGGTGGCGATGGTGAGTATGGTGGCGTATATGCTTTCACCAACTCACACATACACACAAGTACACAAACATACGATCGGATGCTCAAAAAAGGTAAACAAAAATGAAGTTAGATACTCTTATGCATAGGTGATTAAGTGTTACAGGCGATTATGCCAATGCACATGTGTGCTTCCATATTGTTGCTCTGCTAGGTATCACATAAACTCAGACCAAATAGCATCACCAGCAAGTGAGCGAGCAGCAGCTTTTTATGTAGTTGAATAGCAGTTGCTGTTCATGGACTTGTGTAAGCGTGGTAAGTTGCCATGTCTAACTAAGTTTCACCTGATTACTCCCCAGTAAGAGATTATTTTGTACAGGTACATGCGTACTGGTTATACTGCGATAGTTGTAATATTGTAGAGGATAATCTCAGTAATGAACGCGCTGTAGATGTGGATGTGTGCGGTCATATGCTGCCATTGCGCCATTAAAAGCAATTATCTATTAAATGTAATTACTTTATGTGCTTCTCATCGCTATCGTTTATCCAGCTAAGCCCAGGGAGGTTGTATATATCCATGTATGCATGTACATACATGCATATATACCTTACATAGATACACACATACCACTTATATTTAATGTAAGTATGTCAATACGAGGAAACCTTGTACTATTTAGTGTTAGTAACAATACTTAGGTTGCAAAATAATACTCATACATACATACATACTTACATTCAGATGTTCTTATGTGTCCCTGTAGGGAACTCAACTAACTGTAAACGCACTATAAGTTCACTATTTTTCATTTAGTGGTAACTACGCTTCGACTACTTTACGTTGCTTTTCAATGACTACTTTTGTATGATGATGTCGCAAAACAAGTCAGTTTGTTTTCAGCTAACTACAAACCGGTTATTAAAAAGTTCACTTGTTGTGTGCTAATTAATAAAGTATTTTTGATGCTCTCGCTTTTTATACTTATTTTAGGTTAACTATTATTTGCATGATAACTATTTAGTTAGCATTTATTAACATCTCTAGAGATGTGATATTAAGATACATTCATCCATATATGCATGTTTAGCATACATACATACATATACATACATTCATTTGTACATATCCCCTGCCAGCATTTAGAAGAGCGTTTTCTCGTCTATCTCAAAGAAGT
>NW_023458560.1:20762425-20767032 GCF_013731165.1 Rhagoletis pomonella
AAAAAATATCAATTAGTCGACGAGTTATAGCCAAAAAACCATATAAACAATATGCTGAAAATCGGCATTTGACTGCAAATTTCGAAGGTCGATTAAAAAAAGATTCGAACTAACATAAAAAAACGCCGCGATACGGGTTTTCTAATTTAGCCTCTATTTTCACCCCTCACTCTCAGAATCGACCTAACTTTTGCTAACCTGAAGTTGTTCCACAGTGGTATTTTAACATAACCTAAGCAAAACTAATTTATATAATAACTGTGCAACAGGGCGTGTGATTGTTATGCTTACGAGCGATAAAGCAAAATTTCTTTATCAAACGCATGTGATATTTACATATTTTCGCAAATTAATGTCAAGCAATCCCTTTCAAATGCTTCCCCAAACACAATGAAGAAACCCAGATACACATCGCAAGTATGAGGTATTCTAATTGTTTTAGCTACCATTTAGAAAGCAAGCTGCTGACAAGCGTGCTCGTATATACATACATATGTAAACCTATATTTTTCACTTGATTAGCACTCTGTTTATTTATATACAACATCCGTGCGGAAAATGCATGGACGGGTGTGTTTCTTAACCAAAGTTTAGCAGTCAATGGCTCTAAACGTTATCTTGCTACTTGTTTGCATGGTTGCTAGTTTTACTTGCTGACTAACTCCCAGCGATGACCGCAATTGAGTAGCGAGCTAGTATGTATCTGAAAGTCTTCTTCCTCGTTTGTGGCTTCGACAAAATGGTGGCGTAATTAGGGTTTTTATAAGCGCTGGCAGTAAATGTATGCACGTAACTAAGTAGCGGCGCTCTTCGCATTCAAATGTAAGTATATATTTATGTAGATAAATTTTGTCTTACGGTATCTAGGATATGGGATGGCATGCAACATGAAACCAGCAATAAAGGAACTTTTTGTAGGTTAGAGTAAATGAATTTGCATCCGACTAAATACTAACGTATACACATTTAAATTACCCAGCAAACGTTAGAGATTATTTTTCTATAAAATAAATAAAATCTAAAAATTTAATTTAGTGAAACAATTCAAAATTAAACAAGTAATTCGGGCGAAGCCGAATATTAAATACCCGCTGCATGTACTAAATATAGTTGTTTCACCTTTCCGGTTAGCAGAGGTGGTTTTACCCCAATTTCAAGCATCCTGTGTACTTCCGGCATAAAATATCTTCTACGAAGGTGGAGTAAAGGTAAAAATCTCGCCGTTTGTACCGCAACATCAAGAAGTATAGCACGGATTGAAGAAGAAGTTCGCCTAAACACGTATAAATCGTTCAAGCGTCAAACATTCATTTATTGGAATCAAATATGATATACTGCTAATCGCCTACTGTTAATAACCTAGGATATAATTTTAAAACTATTTAGGCGTTGTTTCTCTTAACTCTTGTGTGCCCAACCGGGTAGCCGGGGGCATACGGTATCAAATAACTTTTTTTCTTGGATACATTTTTTAAAATTGTATTTTATCACGCACACATTTTCGAGCGGCTCTCTTATAACGACCGCGCAGAGGAGCACGGCAATACGCCCGGCTGGTCCAAGTTAACGATCGATATTAAAGTAAACTGGTATCTGAATACATATTTGTTTCAAAGGTGGTCTAGTATATTCCTCGGATATAAAATAACTTAGAGACCTTCTCATTGCTTTCATTTTCAGTGCACAAAACCTTCTCGGAGGAGTGCAATGGGGTATAGTCATTGCGCTGGGTATGCAGTTACAGTTGCATGGCTATACTCAATCCCGACTCTTGCGTCCTCGTTCGCGCACTCTGGGCAACGTGAGCAACCCATGTGCGAGATGCGGTAACCAATCCTAGTGGAGCCTTGGGTCACGGCAGAAAGAGAGGGAGCTTCGGTGGGGCCACTCTGACTTATTCGGTTTAAGGGCTCACTGAAGTCTGCAGCGTCTGTTCACCAGTAGGTGCGGCTGCAAGCGGGTGTCTGCTTGGAGCAAGCGGCTCGCTATATAAACGTGTATTTGGTTGCGAAACCACCCCCGTCCCAGCAATGGGTTGTGCGCTGGGCTTGGGACCCGCCACGTAAAAACCACTTCCAGTGAAGAAGCAAGGCAAAGCCTCGGATGAGACCCCCCCTTATGATGACGACCACGGCAAATGTTTAAAGGACTACGATTTGAAGGCATGCACCTGGAATGTCCGGACCCTTAATGGGGAAGGTGCCTCTGCCCGGCTGGTTGATGTCCTCGTAAGGACAAAAGCTGACATCACCGCCATCCAAGAAATGCGTTGGACGGGGCAAGGCAAACAATGTCTGGGGCCTTGCGACGTCTACTACAGCTGCCATGTAAAGGAGCGCAAATTCGGAGTTGGATTTGTGGTGGGAGAGAGACTCCGTCGCCGAGTACTGTCGTTCACCCCGGTGGACGAGCGTCTAGCCACAATCCGCATCAAAGCGAGATTCTTCAACATCTCGCTCATCTGCGCCCATGCCCCGACGGAAGAGAAGGATGAGGCATCCAAGGATCTCTTTTATGAGCGCTTGGAGCGCACGTACGAGCGCTGCCCACGTCATGATATCAAAATCGTGCTTGGCGACTTCAATGCCAGGGTGGGCAAAGAAGGGATCTTTGGAACCACCGTCGGAAAATTCAGCCTCCACGACGAAACGTCCGACAACGGATTGAGGCTGATCGACTTCGCCGGGGCCCGAAACATGGTAGTATGCAGTACTAGGTTCAAGCATAAAAAGATCCATCAAGCTACCTGGCTGTCTCCGGATCGAAAAACGAGAAACCAAATCGATCATGTTGCGATAGACGGAAGGCACGCTTCCAGTGTTTTAGACGTACGCACACTCCGAGGCCCAAATATCGACTCGGACCACTATCTTGTTGCAGCCAAGATACGCACCCGCCTCTGTGCAGCAAAAAATGTGCGCCCAAATATGCAAGGAAAGCTTAACGTCGAAAAGCTGCAATCACAACAGACAGCCAGCGCTTTCGCTACTCGACTCTTACACCTGCTCTCAGAGAGCACTCTTCAACAAACCGACATATGCGAGCAGTGGAACCACATTTCCCGCTCATTAAGTACCGCCGCCGAAGAAGTAGTCGGATTTCAGCGAGCCCGAAAGAACAACTGGTACGATGAGGAGTGTCAGGAAGCTGCAGAGAAAAAAGATGCCGCCTACAGGGCCACGCTGCGACCGGGCGCAACGCGCGCTATGTGGGACCGCTATAGGGATCTGAAGAGGGAAGCGAGACGTTTTTGCCGCAACAAGAAGAGAGAGGCAGCAATACGTGAGTGCGAAGAGCTTGAAATGCTGGCCGACAGGAGGAATGCCCGAAAATTTTACCAGAGAGTTAGGCGACTCACGGAAGGTTTAAAGACCGGGGCGCACTCCTGTAAGAACAATAATGGCGACCTAGTAACTGATGTCCAGAGCGTACTTAAATTATGGAGGGAACACTTTTCCGCCCTACTAAATGGTAGCAGCACGGAAAGTTGTGGAGAAGAAGAACCCGAGCCCGCAGTCGATGATGACGGAGTCGACGTTCCACCGCCTGACTATGACGAGGTACGTATAGCAATAACGCGGCTGAAAAACAGCAAAGCCGCTGGAGCTGATAGCCTGCCAGCTGAGCTATTCAAGTACGGCGGCGAGGAGTTGATAAGGTGCATGCATCAACTCTTGTGCTGAATATGGTCAGATGAACACATGAACGACGACTGGAATTTAAGTGTGCTCTGCCCAATCCACAAGAAAGGCGACCCCGCCATACGCGCCAACTACCGCGGAATTAGCCTTCTAAGCATAGGTTACAAGGTCTTATCGAGCGTATTGTGTAAAAGACTGAAGCCAACCGTCAATGAACTTATTGGGCCTTATCAGTGTGGCTTTAGACCTGGCAAATCCACCATAGACCAGGTATTCACAATACGCCAAATCTTGGAAAAGACCCGCGAGAAAAGGATCGACACTCACCACCTATTTGTCGACTTTAAAGCCGCTTTTGACAGCACTAAAAGGAGTTGCCTATACGCCGCTATGTCTGAATTTGGCATCCCCTCAAAACTAATACGGCTGTGTATGTATATGACGTTGAGCAATACCACCAGCTCCGTCAGAATTGGAAAAGACCTCTCCGAGCCGTTCCCCACAAAACGGGGTTTCAGACAGGGCGACTCCCTTTCATGTGACTTCTTTAATCTGATGTTGGAGAAGATAATAAGAGCTGCAGAACTGAACCGCTCAGGAACAATTTACTACAAGAGCGTGCAATTGCTGGCTTATGCCGATGACATCGACATCATCGGTAACAAAAACCGCGAAGTCTGTTCTGCCTTTTCCAAGTTGGATAGGGAAGCAAAGCGCATGGGTCTGGTGGTAAACGAGGACAAGACGAAGTATCTCCTGTCATCAAACAAACAGTCAGCACATTCGCGCCTTGGCACCCACGTCACTGTTGACAGTTACAATTTCGAGAAAGTAGAGAATTTCGTTTACTTGGGAACCAGCATTAACACCGATAATAATGTCAGCATTGAAATCCAACGTAGAATCATTTTTGCCAACAAGTGCTACTTTGGACTGAGTAGGCAATTCAGGAGTAAAGTCCTCTCT
>NW_023458560.1:20767132-20774281 GCF_013731165.1 Rhagoletis pomonella
CATATTCTTCAGCCTCCATAACGAAATCTTCCAGGTTTTTTGATCTCTTGATATTTTGACGGTTTCTCAAATTTGGTCCTATTTGTACACTTTCCTTCTCGTTTTCGTCGCTTTCATCGCTGCTTTCTTCCCTCATGCGTTTTCTTCGCACACGATTATTATTCGTAGATTCCTCTTTCTGAAAATCTTCCAAATTTCTTGTTTGATTATCTTGCACTCTTTTGTCTTTTTCTTCTGTAAGATCCCTTTCGTGCTCCTCTGGATTTTGAACTTCTTCCTCTTGGCAAGCATCAGTTAAAGGTAATTTTACTTCCTTCATATTTTCGATAAATTTGACATCTCTTGAAAGAGTAATTAAATTTTCTTCGGGAATATAAATGCGGTAACGTTCATCGCCATCATATCCTACTAGATATCCTTTTTTAGATTTTGCATCCATCTTTTTCCTTTTCTGTATCAGAATATGAGCGTAGCAAGTAGATCCAATAATCCGCATATGTTTTATTCTCGGCTTTTTTGTCATCCACAGTTCATAAGGACTTACATCTTCAACAGATGACTTCCCAGTGCGATTAAGTATGTAAACCGCCGCTGTTACAAATTCTGCCCAAATCGCTTCTGGAAACTTTATATTAGAATTTGAGTACATAAAAGTTCTTGCCATCTCCACAATGGTACGATTTTCCCTCTCACTGGATCCATTCTGCTCTGGTGTGTATGGCGCTGTCAATCTTTGTGTTATACCATGTTTTTTTAAGACCTCTTTTACTTCCGAGTTGTTAAATTCTCCTCCATTGTCACTTAGCAGTTCTTTTACTAAAATACCTTGTTGTTTAGCATGCGCAAGCATAGTTTCCAGTGAATCTTTAACATCTGATTTATTCTTGATGATATAGCAGTATCGAAACTTTGTAAACGAGTCTTTAAAAACTACATAATATCTGTTTTTCTTGAATGAGTTTGGAAATGGGCCACATACATCAGCCGACATCAATTCTCCTGGTTTCATAGCTTTCATCCTGTTGCCAAAAGGTAAACGATGTGCCTTTCCAAACTCACAAGATTCGCACAAATTATTGTTATTTTTAACGTTTATTCCCAGTTCTTTTTGAAGTAACTTTTTAACATGCCGCTTATCTTGATGCCCCCATCGTTCATGATACAGCTGCAACAATGAATCATCAGTATCTACTATACTAGCATGCATCTCATCCGGTACAATTGGTTTCATATCAGCTTGGAATAATGATCCATTAGCCTCTCGATAGCCACGCATTACAATATTGCCGTTCACTTTTAGCCAGCATTTAACATTTGTTGACCAAAATTCACTATCAGGATTTTGGTCCTGTGCAGCCAATACAGAGAATAGATTTCTGTTGATTTCTGGAACATACCAGACATTTGTTAGCGTCAATTTCAGCGTTTCACCATTAATCTTTGACAACATCTCGATTGACCCTTTGCCAAGCGCCTTAAGACATTCCTTTCCAGCTGCTTTTATGCTGTATTCACCATTAAACGCAGTATAATCCAAAAGAAAATCTTTGCAGTTAGTCACATGCTTTGTTGCACCATTGTCCACCCACCACGTGATTCTGTTTACATCTACTGAATACAACTCAGTCGAAACACTATCCAGCGAAACATTTGTATTCTTTTCAAGACTTTGCACCTCATGATTCTGTTTATTTTTCGATGGTCGACCGTCTGCTATCCACTTTTTACAGTCTCGTATCCAATGGCCTTTCTTTTTGCAATAATGACAGCTGCTTTCTTTCTTCTGCTTAGACTTGTGCCCAACTGCCCTGCTGCTTTTTGAATATAATGCCTCCTCCTCGGGAATATCATTCGGTCTCTTGAAATTTCGCTCAAAAACACTTAGTTGTATACTCAGCTCGTCGAAAGTCTTGTCATCATCTTTTGACAAAAGCATCCAGCTCGACCGAAATGATTCAAATTTAAGTGGCAAAATGTTGAGTGTTTTGCACAAAATAATCAAATCTGGGAGAGGATTTTCACCTTTCGCTTTTAAACCATTGTTGAGCTCGTTCCACAGCCCTCGTAGTATTGCAACATGGGTAGATACATCTTGGTTTTGATCCCAATTGAATGCGAAGAAATCAGTGCAAATCTTGAACAACTGGTCTCTTGAAGTTGCTTCAAATTGTTCCTTTAACGCCTTCCAAGTGTCATGAGCCGTCTCTTTGTCCATGACCTTCTGGTAAACAGCATCTGTGATCGAACTTGTCAACATCGTTTTAGCATAGCTATTTGCTTTCCGATAAAAATCTTCTTTAATTTTATGTGCTTTTAACTCGGCATCAGTTGGTCTATCAGGTAATGACTCTGGCTTTGTAAGCTTCCCATCGATAGCATCCAAACATCCTTCGTGGTAGTCGAGCAAGTCTCTTATCTTGCGTTTCCATATTGGCCAATCTGCTTCACTAGCCAAAATTCGGATTCTTGAAGCATCCATTCCGCAAGCTGGTCCCATAACCTTTTGTAACTTATTGAAAAAAATGTATGCACAAGGAAGTGCTGTTTATTGGAATTGAATGTTTCGAATGTAAAAATATTAAGACAGATATAGAAAATTTCAATAGTATAACAAATGAATAACTGATCTATGACATACAAGTATAAAGTGGCAAAGTACATTAACTATAATATAACATAACTTCAACATTTGCTTTACACACATTCAGTACAATTATTATTTTGATTTCCACTCATTTTATTTTTGTTTACGCTTAACCAATCCAACAAATGGCAGCTTTTGACATTCATTCTTGTTCTTCTTCTGCTGCTGAATTAAAATTTTCACTAGCAAGAATTTGCAGCTCTCCCGTGTTGTTACGCTCTCCATTCAGTGCTCTCTTGCAAATTTTCTGGGTTATTATACACTTTTCCAGTAAAAATTTGCAGGTTCCAGTACAATAGTTACTATACAACCTATTACCTGAGTAATTACATGAAAAACACAACTTTCTAGCTGCACTTTAACACCTCACGAAAATAAAAAAAAATTGAGAAAATCAGCGTTTTTTTAAAAAACCGACCAGCGCGACCAAAAAACCATAAAACTTTTTTCAAAATAAAAAAATACATGTCTTTTTTTCATCACAAGTAACAATATTTTGATGTAGCCTATGCAACTGTCCAAAAAGACTGGTTTTTTTAACCACTCTAACGTGCATGCATGTATGTTTATACTAGGTTCACATATAAGTAGATTATCCTCATTTTCGAGCTTAACACCCTAATCTGTAATTATAACAAGAGATTAGCTATATAAAATTCCTCCCTTGTTAATCTGTAATTATAAAATTATCTCAGATTTAACCGATAACTTTTCGGTGTCCATCCTAGTTTTATCGAGTGTTTTTGTGAAAGAGAGGATAAATGCCAAATGTAAAAGTAAACAAAAATGTACACTAACAAGTAAAAGAGGTTTGTAAAGGTATTTTTAATAAAATGTTAATTTAAAATATATTTATATTGCTTATTATAGCAGAAAACCCTGATCACGGTGGCACAGAGAAGAACATACATTTTCCTTGAGATGTGAGAATAACAAGCACAACAAATTTGACGGCTAGTAATCTGAGATTTGCCTGTGTAAACGGGGTGATTAAAAAACGAGCTTTGATTGAGATAATATTGATGTGAACATAGTTTTAGACTACCTCATAATCCATGCGAAGAAACATCTACATTCCGACTCCAAGAGTGCCTAATATAAAATTTCAACAATTTTGTAACTTGCGACAAAATATTTCGGCTCATTTTAGCGCCACTCGTGAGCTGGGGCGGGATTCTGTAACTTTGAGAAAATGTAGTGTACACCGAGTGCAAAACTCACAACCAAAAACTCGCCCGCATATAATGCTGCAAGATTTTCGGAAGAGAAGTGTACACAATTTTGACAGTTAAAACTCATTTTCACACTTCTTGAAAAGCAGAATAAAGAGTGTACGCAATTTTCAGTGTACACTTGAAAACTCACAATAACAGAATCCAGACAGCATTGCCGCTTTGGTAATTATTAACCAAAGAGCCTTTCATGGATTTTTTTGTGGACTTGTGTCATAAGCCGTCAAATTGGTTGTGCTTGTTATTCTCACATCTCAAGGAAAAGTTATGATTATTCTCTGTGACACCGTGATGATTATTCTGCTATATTAAGCAATTTAAACATATCTTAACTTAATATTTTATTAAAAACACCTTTACAAACCTCTTTTACTTACTAGCGGCCATTTTTGTTTACTTTTACATTTCGCAGTTATCCTCTTCTTCGCGAAAAGAATCCATAAAACAAGGTTGGACACCGTAAAGTTATCGCTTAAATCTGAGATTATTTTATAATTACAGATTAACAAGGGACGAATTTTGTATGGCTAATCTCTGTGCAGCAAAAAAGGTGCACCCAAATATGCAAGGAAAGCTTAACGTCGAAAAGCTGCAATCACAACAGACAGCCGCTTCCACAGACAGCGCTTTCGCTACTCGACTCTCACACCTGCTCTCAGAGAGCACTCTTCAACAAACCGACATATGCGAGCAGTGGAACCACATTTCCCGCTCATTAAGTACCGCCGCCGAAGAAGTAGTCGGATTTCAGCGAGCCCGAAAGAACAACTGGTACGATGAGAAGTGTCAGGAAGCTCCAGAGAAAAAAGATGCCGCCTACAGGGCCACACTGCGATCGGGCGCAACGCGCGCTATGTGGGACAGCTATTGGGATCCGAAGAGGGAAGCGAGACGTATTTGTCGCAATAAGAAGAGAGAGGCCGAAATACGTGAGTGCGAAGAGCTTGAAATGCTGGCCGGCAGGAGGAACGCCCGCAAATTTTACCAGAGAGTTAGGCGACTTACGGAAGGTTTAAAGACCGGGGCGCACTCCTGTAAGAATAATAATGGCGACCTAGTAACTGATATCCAGAGCGTACTTAAATCATGAAAGGAACACTTTTCCGCCCTACTAAATGGTAGCAGCACGGCAAGTTGTGGAGAAGAAGAACCCGAGCCCGCAGTCGATGATGACGAAGTCGACGTTCCACCGCCTGACTATGACGAGGTACGTATAGCAATAACGCGGCTGAAAAACAACAAAGCCGCTGGAGCTGACAGCCTGCCAGCTGAGCTATTCAAGTACGGCGGCGAGGAGTTGATAAGGTGCATGCATCAACTATTGTGCAGAATATGGTCAGATGAACGCATGCCCGACGACTGGAATTTAAGTGTGCTCTGCCCAATCCACAAGAAAGGTGACCCCGCCATTCGCGCCAACTACCGCGGGATCAGCCTTCTAAGCATAGGTTACAAGGTCTTATCGAGCGTATTGTGTGAAAGACTGAAGCCCACCGTCAATGAACTGATTGGGCCTTATCTGTGTGGCTTTAGACCTGGCAAATCCACCATAGACCAGGTATTTACAATACGCCAAATCTTGGAAAAGACCCGCGAGAAAAGGATCGACACTCACCACCTATTTGTCGACTTTAAAGCTGCTTTTGACAGCACTAAAAGGAGTTGCCTATACGCCGCTATGTCTGAATTTGGCATCCCCTCAAATCTCATACGGCTGTGTAAAATGACGTTCAGCAATACCACCAGCTCCGTCAGAATTGGAAAATACCTCTCCGAGCCGTGCGTCACAAAACGGGGTTTCAGACAGGGCGACTTCTTTAATCTGAAGTTGGATAGGGAAGCAAAGCGAATGGGTCTGGTGGTAAACGAGAACAAGACGAAGTATCTCCTGTCATCAAACAAACAGTCAGCACATTCGCGCCTTGGCACCCACGTTACTGTTGACAGTTACAATTTCGAGAAAGTAGAGAATTTCGTTTACTTGGGAACCCGCAATAACACCGATAATAATGTCAGCATTGAAATCCAACATAGAATCACTCTTGCCAACAAGTGCTACTTTGGACTGAGTAGGCCTTTACGGGCCTTTACGCGTTGGCGACGGCGAGTACCGCAGACGATGGAACGATGAGCTGTATGAACTTTACAACGATATGGACATAGTGCAGCGAATTAAAATACAGCGGCTCCGCTGGCTACCATGTCGTTCGAATGGACACCTACGCTCCAGCTCTGAAAGTGTTCAACTCGGAACCCGCTGGTGGTAGCTGAGGAAGAGGGAGGCCCCCACTGCGATGGAAAGATCAGGTGGAGAAGGACTTGGCTTCACTTGGCGTTTCCAATTGGTGTCAGTTGGTCAAGGGGAGGAACGACTGGCGTGCTTTGCTGAACTCAGCCAAATTCGCTTAGGCGGTTACAGCGCCAAAAAAGAAGAAGAAGAAGAATCTCTTTTTCTAATTACAGATTAGGGAGTTAAGCTCAAAGATGAGGATAATCTACTTATATGTAAACCTAGTATTACATTGCTATAAATTGCAACAAAAAAAAAACTTTATTTGTTGCTGTGTTAAGGGCGTGACAAGTGATTGTTAAATTTCTAACTTATACATAACACGTACATTAGGGCGGTTCGAAAATCTAATTTTTCTCAAATCCCTTGTTAATAGTAAAAATATATTGTATCATGAAGTAAACAACAAGCCTGCAAAATATTTGTCTTTTATTATAATTGTAAGAGCCCGCGCATCGACCGCCAAGTGACCCACAGCACACTAGTCAAATAAAACCAATTCTTGTTGAAAATTCTGGGTTCTGGTTTTGCCGGTAAAAATAAATGTATGAAGAAAAAAATTTTTTTTTGCTTAAAATATTAAATTTTTTAAAACTGTTGATCATATAGAAAAACGTTATATGAACAGATTAAAGGAATTGTAATTTTTAATTTTTTTAAATTTGTTTGAGCAAGATCGGACTAGTGGTTCTCGAGTTATGTCAAAAGAAGACCACCAAAGGTGACAATTTCCACTATATGATAGTTATATATATATCTCGATTCATAGACGTGACCCAGCGAAACGCCGGGACACGTATAACTTCTTTTTTACCGATATAACTTTCCCCGGTAGTTTGAACCCTTCCCGATCACTGACCCCTACCATTTGTCTCACAGTGTTATTAGATAATGAATGCTTTAACGCAAAAGATAAAGTCAAATATCATTTCTCGCATCAAAAGGCAAGGCTAAAGGTTAGTAAAAGTTTATTTGAACCTTAC
>NW_023458560.1:20774291-20775988 GCF_013731165.1 Rhagoletis pomonella
TAAATGCTACAATTAAATAAGTATGTTGAATATGTTTAACACGAACACCTTTATTTTATCGTTCATCTCAAAGTTATCTTTTCTCAATAAAATTTCAATTGTTCTCTTGATAATTGCACTGGCCTATAGTCAAAAGATGTAAAGAACAGCATTAATATTGCTGGCGTGTATTTAGGTCGCTGGTTCCAAATATTCTAATATATTTTTAATATTAGCTGTAGTTTGCGAATTTTCGCAAATTTAAGAACAATTTCGGTAGTTCTAATAGAAAAGCCATTATTTTCCATCACCGTGGAAAAATTTTGTTTATGCAAATGAGTATGGAAACGCTGAACTGGCACAACTTCTAGAAACCCTATTTAGTTTACTTATGTTTATGCATACAATATAAAAATTGCAAATATGTATAGGAAAATTACAAAAAATTTTGGCAGTTATTACATACCGATCGAGTAACATTTACCAAAGTTCTATCGAAAAACTTAAGTGGATCTCCAGTTTGTTCTAAAAAAATTTATCATTTATATTATTTATTTAAATATCAGTTGTATAAATAACTTTTACTTAAATGAAAGAACCGGATTACAGAAAAGTGTGCCAGGTAGTGACAGTGAAGTGAATAATCAAGACAAAAACTAAAAAAAAAATTGTATTTGCATGTGCCTACAGTGGAATTCGAACCCGACCATCTCCGGATATCAACAACTTGTGGCAAGCATCTTTGCGCACCCAGCTACACCCAGACATATAAATTTGCTTTCAAATGTTGAATATCCATCAACACCACAGCACGCGATTTGTACTATGTATGTATGTGTGTGTTGTCACCGCTCTCAGAGCGGCGCTCTGCATGCTTGGGGTGCCAAGAACAATAGAATACAAGATTGCGCATTCCCGCAGAATGACATTTGTGGCAACGGGTAAACAAAGAATATGGCAAAGAACAATGAGTTGAGAGTTGTGAATTTGCAGTGAGAAAACGTGTTTTCTTCACGATTCACCAATTTCTCAAGCCATCTAAGAATATAGTAAATTAAGCACAACGTTAACAAAAAATATACAACCCCTCTTGATATGTGTTCAAAAGAATAGGTCTTATTAATTAACTATTTAGAATTTTTGTGTTTGTATTGCAGGTGCCGAAAAAGTGATAATATCTTGTCGCAGCGCATGTTTTCCTGCAGAAAGTGGCCGATGCTTGCGTACCTCCGATTTTAATTTTAATTTGTGGTATTTTAACGTTTTCAACTTAACATGTCGTGTTTAAAAGTGGTCCGTAAAGTGCTTCATGCATATTACGCTGGTGTCTAAATTGTATGGCTTCTCCTGCCGGCAGAACTCTACCCACTTTCTGGCCAAGGCGTCTTCGCGAGGAAACAAAAAAAACATGCATTTGGGGGCTTTACCCCTACGGCTGCTGCAATTCAACACACGACACGACATTTTTATAAAGTTTTTATTACAAATAAAACGTTTTTTACTTCAGACCGCACGAATTTCTTCGATTTTTCACTTGAAAGTACACGATACGTTAGCAATACGTTTGCACTTGTTTCTAAACAAAAAGTTTGTTTACGTATTGCCATAAACGTCAAAATCGGTAAAACCAAAGTAGCGGTTTCGGGAATGCGCCACCTTCAGTTCATTACGCCATGACCTAGAAGTTAAACATTCTAAAAATAGAATTATTAATGAAA
>NW_023458560.1:20776088-20780291 GCF_013731165.1 Rhagoletis pomonella
GACTGACTGTATTAAGGTAGCTGTGCTGGATTGCATAAAAAAAATATTTTTTTTTTTTTCTTAAAAAAAGGTAGCTCTGGTGGCTTGCATTTTTAAATAAATTTAGTGAGAAAGTGATAATTATTTTGACACTTTTTTTTAAATGCCTCTTTTTCTGCAACTGCATTGCCTTTCTCAATTGTCCTTCAGGTTCTTGGCCTTTGTTTATGGACTCACTAAGTATAATGATTATTAAGCAACTCAAAAACTATACCAGCGTGATTACCGACGTATCCTTTTGAGAGGTAGCCGCACGCTTATAAGAGGAATAAGACCCAAACTTTTAAGGTCAAAATTTCAGTAGGTTGCGTATGTATGGCCTTTTCAATTTTATAAATTATCATTATTTTTAAGTGGAAAAATAAAACAGAAAATTAATGATAATCTCTGCGCGAAAAAATAAAAATCATAAAATAATCATTATTTGTAATCCCAAAAATAACAATCAAATAATAATTATTTCCGTTTGAGCGAAAAAATAAAACTCAATAATAATTCATAAAATAATGATTAAATGCTGATTTAAATTATTTTTCTCATAAGGATTACCTTCCCTGCGTTTAAAATTTGAAATAAAATAGTTTAGTGAAAGTACCACATTTCATTGCTTTTGGACTGGTGCGCGACTAGTTACTATCGGACTGGTTCGTTTTTGGCGAAAAAGAACTAGTACTGAACTAGAAATTTGGTTCACTAGTTCGTGTTTTCCCTACAGGGTGTGGACGGCGTAGCCGGAGTGATATGCACAAGAAATGTTGTCACGCGGAAGCCCCTCTTTCCTGCAACACAGAAAGGAGAATTCTACTTAGTAAGGGTTATAATCCCTAAGCGCGGCCGAAAGCAGAAGCAAGCGCAACAGGTGGTGGACCTAACAAAGTGCATGTTTTCAATGGCTTGGAAGAAACTGTTATTGCATTAACCGGATTGAGAACCAGAGCTGCAGGCATAGGAGGAGTTCTAACTTGTGGTTCAACGATTCAACCAGAAGCTGACATAAATGCGCCCATGGTTACTATGCCCGACAGCTCCGCATACCTTTGTGAATCCATCGCCATAGCGCCCGTTTACTCTGCTGCTATAATTGCATAATTGAAATATGTAAAACAAACCAATTTTACAATAAACAAGCACATGATCAGTGTTATTTTAATTCCTTTCCACTTTGTTTTCCTTCATTCAGCTATCTTCGAAAAACAACTGATAGCTGGCAATGCTGTGCATGTTTCCGCAAGGGTTGCAGCATGTGGATTTTTCGTTTTTCGTAGCGTTTGTTTCCCATTTAAAATTTTCCTTTAGTTATTCGAACTTTACAAAAACAATGCACTTGAAATGTACAAAATAAACCGGTTGCGCAAACAAGGTATCAATAACGTTTTGAAAGTGTAACTTTGGTTTTTTGTTGTATAACGGTATTTTTTATTTTACAAAAACTAAGTGAAATTTCTATTATTTTGGAGTATTCTCTACAGAATGGCAACAAAAAATAATGTAAAACTGCCTTTACGAAATTGGACTTTCGCACAGCCAAATGTATAATTTGACCTAATGTGCATTGGAAGCGTGCAACTAAATATCTTATTATTATTTCTGAAAACAAATTAAACTTTATGAAGTTTTGGAATGTCCCGAATAGTTTGCGTAAATTTCAAAACCGAAAACGTTTCAAAAATATTTTTAGAATTTAATTTAAAAATAGACCATTTTATAAAATTTCAGTGACACGCATGTTGTGGTAATTAACTGTACAAAAAATACGTGAAAGTCAAATAAAATCGCTAATAAAAGCACATAGTATGGAAATATAAAAAGCATTTCATCATATAAAAATGCTAAAATTAAACTATCATGATTTAAAATATTTTTCCCGAGTGGTCAAAAAAAAAGTACAATATATTGTACTTTTACACTGAAAGGTTGCAAGTGTCTTGTACAATATATTAGGGCTATTCGCGATTCGGTGCATAAGAGCTGACAAATTTATGCAATTGCAGAAATATGCCATGGATTGTTAGCGACCTTTATTAAACTGTAATGGTAAAGCTTTTTTAATAAGCTGATAGAAATGTCAACCAGAGTTGCAATGCATAGCATTTTTATGCTATAGATTTTCGGTATTGCAAATTTGTCAAGCCATGACAAATGCAAATGCGTGTATTTTGTTTGTGTATTGCAAATAATTTACAATACAAATTTGCAATGCAATGATGCTAGGCCATTTGCACCGGATCGCGAATAGCCCTATTGTACAAACGTCCGCAAAGGTCATTAGGGTGATTTCGCCGTGGTTTTTGAAGAGCTTGTGCGCTGTTATTGCTGTAAAGGGTAGGTTTTTGATTTCTTGATCTACTGGAGGCAGAAAAACCGGGAAGGTTTATTAAAACGGGTCATTTGTATTTTATATTGTAATTGTATCTGAAATGTTTAAAAATTTCTTTATATAATTCCCTTCTCATGGAGAAAATTTAACATTTTTTATGCAAATCTTAACTAAATATACTTAAAAAGATATAAAATATTCATTCCAACATATCTACAGTAAAATCAATTATTTTATACATAAATAAGTTAATTTTCAATGAAAAGAAAAAGTTGTATTCCGTCAAACTTAGTGAAATATTTATTGAGTTTTCCTGAGTGCTTTTACTCCTTTGCGGACTTTTGTACAATATGTTGCACAAATTTGAGGTCGCCCTAATAGCTACCTAAAACAACTTCTAAATATTTTTTCTTAAATTTTGATATTATGAGGATCTATGAACCTTGTAATTAAGAGGAAACATTTTTATATTCATCAGGGACGAATTTGACAGGAAAGGCATATACATATGTATCTATGCACATATGTATGTACGTATTTATGCACATATCCCTACAAGAATTGTGTGATGGAAACTAACACATTCTCATTTACCTTACTAACACATATACAAATTTTGCGTTGGTTAAAAAGAGACAACTAAATAATGCCATAAGTCGGAGGAAGACGGAACACAAATGTTTACATCAGATTTTTCACACTGCCCTTTAGAGTTTGATAGAAACTTGTAGGTAGCCAGTGACAGAAATCTCTATCAGTCTTGCCACTCCAATGATTTGTCAAATGATAGTCACTGTTCTTGCAGGGATGTTTGTATCTATGCACATACATACATACATATGTACTTATGTATATATATCAGCATTTTAGTTGAAAGTACATTTTGCTCGTCGTTCTCTTCATCGCTCCACTACATTCCTGTCCATAGTTTTTTTCAGATACCACAAATGCATGATTCCATAATACAAGGTTAGATAATTATTGACATCCGCTGTTTGACACTCCCTTACAAAAGATTGCATTTACGAAGGACGGAGAAAGTGGAAGAATGAAATCTCTTGGTGCGAAATTGGTAGTAGAAAAGTACGCAAAGTAGGCAATTAGTAGTGAAATTCCTTTTGTAAATTCTAATGTATTTACAGGAAATCAGGCATTTTAAATGAAATATTGAACGAAATCTTAATATATCTATGTGAATTACGCAATTTATGTGCTATTTAGCTATATACAAACTGCAAAAGGACTCAAAATTTAAATAATATTACTATGAGATTTATGTAAACATCCAATTTAAAAACAATTTATGTTTTCATCAGTTAAATGTGCTCCATATGCACATACAAATAAACATATTGCACAAAAGCTTATACTTTTTCACGCCAAAGGTACACTTTTTCCAGGTATATTTTCAAAGAAGCAACACGGTGCCACTGTTAACGGAGCGATGCGAGAGAGACAACTAACTGTCAGTTTATCGAACCTTATATTATTGAATCATGCCACAAATGTACACTCTAAAAAGTGCATGTAAAACTACTACTGAAAAGTGTTTATTTTTCAACCAGAGTCTGTTCAAGTATAAGCACAAGATGTTCAAGATTTGAATTTGAACATGAGTTGTTTAAAATATACACATAAATATACACATGAAATGTTTAAAATTACAAACATTTTGAAAGTAAAAATCTATTTTTTACAAATAATAAATACTAAGTGCCAGAGGCGCACGCAGGAATACATTTTTGGGGGGAAAGAGTTTATACTTCTAAATATATATCTTCAGAAAATACTGAAAATTCGCTCTTTAAAATACATTTATGCAAGATTCCAATAATAATTTTTTTTTT
>NW_023458560.1:20780391-20781450 GCF_013731165.1 Rhagoletis pomonella
TTTTTTTTTTATCGGAAAGATGGTACCTTAAGGGTCATCTCGGTCGTCTTTGGTTTAGATCCGATCATTAAATCATGAAAAAATTAACGGTTAAAGATGCACTCAACTTTCAAAAGTAATACAAAATTTTACAAAAGAATTTTAATATAAATAAATTAAATTTAATAATTATTTTTGAGCTATAGGCCGTATGTTAAATAAAACATTAAATGTTTTTCTGTTTTATTTACTTTTTGGTTTTATTTTGGTCGATATTTCGCCTTCAGTCTGAAGGCATCTTCAGGACTAAAAAAAGGAAAACAATATTTTTACATCATCACAATATAAACCAACAAAAACATACATACGCACAAGTGAATTAAAACGACTTACACTATTAGCTTTGTCCGGTCGACTAATCATATGTTAAAATGTAAAATAACAAACAAGCACGAAGAAGATATCTAATAAATATTATAAATGTGAAAGTTTGGATGTTTGGATGTTTGGGAAATCATCACGCGGAAACGACTGCACGGATTTGCATGAAATTTTGTACGCAGATAGCTTATGGGCCAGATTGGTTAATAGGCTATTTTTTTAAGAGTTGCCACCTGTTAAAAAAGTTTCATTCATTTAATATGCCGCAACGACTGAATGGATTTGTATGAAAATTTGCACACAGATAGCTTATGACCCAGATTCTTAAGAGTTGCCACCTGTTAAAAAAGTTTCATTAAATTAATACGCGGAAATGACTGAATGGATTTGCATGAAATTTTGCAAGCAGATAGCTTATGACCTAGGTTAGAAAGTAGGCTACTTTTTTAAGAGTTGCCACCTGTTAGAAATGTTTAATTTAATTAATACGCGGAAATGAGTGAACTGATTTGCATGGAAGTTTTCACACAGATAGCCTATGAGCTAGGTTGAAAAATAGGCTACTTTTTTAAGAGTTACCACCTGCTAAAAAAGTTTAATTAAATTAATACGCGGAAAAGACTTAACGGATTTGCATCAAATTTTGCAAGCAGATAGCTTATGACCTACAGTGGAAAATAGGCAAATTTTTTGGAAGAG
>NW_023458560.1:20781550-20786350 GCF_013731165.1 Rhagoletis pomonella
GTTTGTATGTTTGGATGTTTGGGAAATCATCACGCGGAAACGACTGCACGGATTTGCATGAAATTTTGTACGCAGATACCTTATGACCCAGATTGGAAAATAGGCTACTTTTCTTAAGAGTTGCCACCTGTTAAAAAAGTTTCATTAAATTAATACGCGGGAATTACTGAACGGATTTGCATCAAATTTTGCAAGCAGATAGCTTATGACCTACAGTGGAAAATAGGCAAATTTTTTGGAAGAGTTGCCACCTGTTAAAAAAGTTGAATTAAATTAATACGCGGAAACGACTAAACGGATTTGCATGACATTTCGCACAGAGATAGCTTATGACCTATGTTGGAAAATAGGCTACTATTTTAAGAGTTATCACGTATTAGGTAACTTTAATTAAATTAATACGTGGAAATGACTGAACTGATTTGCATGAAAGTATGCACACAGATAGCTTATGACCTAGACTGGAAAATAGGCTACTTTTTTAAGAATTGCCACCTGTTTGGAAATTAAATTTTGCTCAAAGATGGTTTATGACCTGGATTGAAAAATAGGCTACTTCCTTAACCGGTCTTCCGATCAGAACGGAATTGAGTACACTTACTACGGATTTCGGAAGGATGGTCTTAGACTGAAAGTATGTCCGATAACTCAAGGCCCCTCACATACAAATTGGAATTTTCATATTACATACATATCTCTGGAAGTATTTGTGGGAGAGAACTGAAACTTGGTATAGTGATATGTATGAGAAATCAATGTTGGCATTAATCGATTGATGTTTTAATTAGTTAGTTAATTCGATTAAATTCAATCTGATTACAGTTAATCACGATTCATTTTAATCCGACTATACAGTTAACTGTAACCGCGATTAAAAAATTAATTTTTAAACATTAACTCTTAATTTGATCAAGTAGGTTTGGTGATTAATTAAGTTATGCTGGAATTTTCCTGTGCACACGAAGCAAGTTAATCCAGTATGGCTAAGTCGGGTTTCCTCATCAATCTAAGCAATTTGGTGTGCATTTTCATTAAGATATATGTATACCAACAAACGTTTTACAAACTAGGTTTGTAAAAGTTCCCAGTTTATGTATTACTAATAACAATAATTATTATTTTTTTATATTACGTGCTTTTTATAAACGTAAAACACAAAATAATTACTATAACTGGTGTTTGGTTTCAAACTCGGACAAACTAGACAAATTAATCAGATTTTATTTTTAATTGGATTAACGATTAATGTTTTAAATTAATTAAACGTAATCGCAGCCTGCGATTAACGATTAAAAAAATGTTATCATTAATCGTACAGTTGATTACGACTAATTAATTTTAATCGTCAAACGCGATTAACATTTTAACCGTTAATTTTGAATCGTTAATCAGATTAACAGTTTGCCAACACTGTGTGAAATCATGTTCATATTCACGGAGAAAAATGGACGTTTTTGGAAAAGAGGCGTAGCACCTCCCATACTGACTAAAAGTTTCATATTGCATATCTCTTCAAATGTTTGGGGTAAAGCACTCAAGCTTGGTATGGAAATACATATGAATGCATGTATGTATGTGAAACTAATACCATGCACATGGAGAAAAATGAGAGTTATTGGAAAAGGTGGTGTGGCAACTCCCATGCAAATTGAATTTTCTATGCTGCATATCTCTGGAGGTGTTTATTGCAGAGGACTGGAACTTGGCACCGAGATGTGTATACAAAATTAATTCCATACTCATAGAGAAGAATTTGTGTTATTCGAAAAGGGGACATGGTTCCTGCCGTACAAATTTACTGTTTTATACTGCTTATCTCTAGAGGTGTTCATGGTAGAGTACTGAGACTTGGCACTGGGGTATGTATAATCAATTCTAAATTCATGGAAGAAGATTAGGGTTGTAAGAAAAAGGGGCGTGGCACTTCCAGTACAAATTTACTTTTTCTTGCCACATATCCCTGGGAGTGTTCGTGGAAGACAGAATAAATTTCATTAAATGGAAAAGGGAGAGCCGGCTTCGACCTTATAATCTAAAGCTCTCTTGAGGCATTGGCTACAGTAATGAGAAGTGGTATTTTATCAAGGCCAGGTTACTAAATTTGAGTTGGAAATATTAGAACCCGCCGTGGCACCTCCAAGAAGGTTTCACGTTCACGCGTCGTATACCTGGAAACCTTTTAAGGTAAACTTAGAGGAAGGAGAGAGGAGATTTTATAATTTCATAGTTTTAAACGGCCTAAATACCTTAACTCGCTTAGAAAATAACGAGCTATAACGAAATGGGCACAGAAATAAAATCTAACATCATTAAATTATTTTTCCCATTTGTATAAAATCGCGGGGTGAAAGCCGCGGGTATAAGCTAGTTAAACATAAACAGGAAAACTAATAATTAAAATACAGTAATTGTAAACAAAAATTTTATACAAACAACAATACATAAAGTGCTGAACAGTAAGACTAAGAAATGTTTGTGTCATCTCAGCAGAGCAATGTTGTTGTCCGAAGAAATCTTGGCAGCAGACGGACGATGAGTTAAACATGAACACACGATCACACGACATCTACACTGTAGGTTTGTTGTTGTGCGTTAGAACTAAATTCCGATAAACGTGAGCGCAATTGTCGGTGTCCGTTTTATAGTTCATCCTTTTGTGATTAGGGGTGTTCATAATATGTAGCATCTCTAAAACATAGCGTTTATTATAGATTTTCTCTTCTTGCAAGATTGCAACTTTATCAAGGTCGGGATAATGTCCCGTATCGCGGCAATGCCCTAAACAGACATTGTTTAATTTTGCACACACTAGGAGAGGAAACTGGTTACCACTCTTTATATGCGTAAATTTAAACGAAATTTTTTTAGAGGAAATTTTAAACATTTTATGTGTAAACTGTGAAAATGTGAACAATAAATGTTTAAAACTCAAAAAACAAATTTGAAATTTGTTCTACACCACACATATGATAAGTAAAAGTAAACAGACAGTGTTTAATTTTGCACACACTAGGAGAGGAAACTGGTTGCCTATCTTTATATGCGTAAATTTAAACGAAAATTTTTTAGAGGAAATTTTAAACGTTTTATGTGTAAACTATAAAAACATGAACAATAAATGTTTAAAACTCAAAAAACAAATTTGAAATTTATTCTACGCCACACATATGATAAGTAAAAGTAAGCAATCAGTGTTTAGTTTAATTGACACGGTGTGTAAATTTGCACTCATTAAGAGAGGAAACTGATTACCTATCTTAATATGCGCAAATTTAAACAAACATTTTTTAAAGTGTATGTTTTCTTCGAAAATATTCAAGTACTACCAGTAGAGGACACTACTTGCAAATACCTTTTACGCACAGTAGTTGCGGAAGGCAAAGTAAATACTCTACGCGTACTTTACTTACGCTTGCAGAAACTGGTTTATGCTTACTCACACTTGACTGGAACGATGAGAGTAAGTCCCCTTTCAGACACGTCAAGTCTTGCTTTCAAGTCTGCTCGTTCGTTGGTGAAGGAGGTGGAAGAGAGGGGAAGAGAGGGGAAGAGTACAGATACCTCCGTACCGTCAATTCGTTTCAAGTTTTCTTGTTCTCTTTTGATCTTTTCGTTGCTTCCCGTTTAAAGAACCAAGTAGTTGAATTCAATAAAACTTGATGAGTGTGGAAGCAAAGAGAAAACACAAAAGAGAATGCGATAAAAATTGCTTTCAAGACTTGACGTGTCTGAAAGGGGACTATAGGAGGAAAAGCATTTGCGCGACGATCGGATGTCTTGTTAGGGGGTTTAAATCGAATTGCGCAGATATTTAAAATATCGTCGTTTAAGGTGCAAAGCCGCGTATCAACAACATGCAAAACTGCGTATCAGCAAAATGCAAAACCGCGTATGTGAAGTTGTAGAAATTATTTTCTAGAGCGTAAAAACACTCATATTTCAAAATGGTTCTCTTTTTTTTATAAAGCAATCGCATTTCTGGCTAGTATATTTCAGGACGAATGGATAAGCATTGAGCCAAGAGCTGCTGGAGTTGCTCACACAAGCTCCTGGGTCAATCCTTATCCTTTCGTTCTGAAATATACTTGCCAAAAATGCGATCGCTTTACATAAAAGAGATCCATTTTGAAATATGAATGTTTTTACTCTCTAGAAAATAATTTATGCAACCTCAAATACGCGGTTTTGCATTATCTTGATACGCGGTTTTGCATTTTGTTGATACGCTGTTTTGTACTTTAAACGACGATATGTATGTTTCTATATCTATATTTATATATCGACATATGTACATATATATTACGTTTTCTGTTTATGTTCACAGAAAATAATTCACATAATTATAGATAATCAAAATTAATCCAAAATAATAAAATTTATTTTAAAAATAATCGCATTAGCTTTTTTGATTTTTTTCTTCCAATTGGTTAAAAGTACGATTATTTTTTTGTTATTTTTAATGGTAATCGGTAATTATTAATTTAAAAGTGGAAATAATGGTAATTAACCATTTACCAGACTAAAAAAAAAAATTATTAAATCGGTAATCATTACAATTTATAATCATTACATAACAGCTCTGATTAAAAACCATTAATTTTTTTACTTACTAATAGTGTTTTCAGCTTCATTCTGTTATATTTATTTGTAGAAAAATTCTTGTAAACATTGTTACATGTTTTATGAAAATAAAAGCGATGTGCGCGCAACTCAGTGCGCTTTATAGATTTTTATGTTGATTGTTGATACATACCGATTATATTATGGGCCCAAAACGGAAAGATAGCCAATTTAGCACAT
>NW_023458560.1:20786450-20792785 GCF_013731165.1 Rhagoletis pomonella
TGTGGCGTAGAATAAATTTCAAATTTGTTTTTTGAGTTTTAAACATTTATTGTTCATGTTTTTATAGTTTACACATAAAACGTTTAAAATTTCCTCTAAAAAATTTTCGTTTAAATTTACGCATATAAAGATAGGTAACCAGTTTCCTCTCCTAGTGTGTGCAAAATTAAACACTGTCTGTTTACTTTTACATATAAAATTTGTCACGTACACTCTAAAAAATTTTTGTTTAAATTTGCGCATATTAAGATAGGTAACCAGTTTCCTCTCTTCATGAATGCAAATTTAAAAACTGCTTGCTTACTTTTACTTATCATATGTGTGGTGTAGAACAAATTTCAAATTTGTTTTTTGAGTTTTAAACATTTATTGTTCACATTTTCACAGTTTACACATAAAATGTTTAAAATTTCCTCTAAAAAAATTTCGTTTAAATTTACGCATATAAAGAGTGGTAACCAGTTTCCTCTCCTAGTGTGTGCAAAATTAAACAATGTCTGTTTAGGGCATTGCCGCGATACGGGACATTATCCCGACCTTGATAAAGTTGCAATCTTGCAAGAAGAGAAAATCTATAATAAACGCTATGTTTTAGAGATGCTACATATTATGAACACCCCTAATCACAAAAGGATGAACTATAAAACGGACACCGACAATTGCGCTCACGTTTATCGGAATTTAGTTCTAACGCACAACAACAAACCTACAGTGTAGGTGTCGTGTGATCGTGTGTTCATGTTTAACTCATCGTCCGTCTGCTGCCAAGATTTCTTCGGACAACAACATTGCTCTGCTGAGATGACACAAACATTTCTTAGTCTTACTGTTCAGCACTTTATGTATTGTTGTTTGTATAAAATTTTTGTTTACAATTACTGTATTTTAATTATTAGTTTTCCTGTTTATGTTTAACTAGCTTATACCCGCGGCTTTCACCCCGCGATTTTATACAAATGGGAAAAATAATTTAATGATGTTAGATTTTATTTCTGTGCCCATTTCGTTATAGCTCGTTATTTTCTAAGCGAGTTAAGGTATTTAGGCCGTTTAAAACTATGAAATTATAAAATCTCCTCTCTCCTTCCTCTAAGTTTACCTTAAAAGGTTTCCAGGTATACGACGCGTGAACGTGAAACCTTCTTGGAGGTGCCACGGCGGGTTCTAATATTTCCAACTCAAATTTAGTAACCTGGCCTTGATAAAATACCACTTCTCATTACTGTAGCCAATGCCTCAAGAGAGCTTTAGATTATAAGGTCGAAGCCGGCTCTCCCTTTTCCATTTAATGAAATTTATTCTGTCTTCCACGAACACTCCCAGGGATATGTGGCAAGAAAAAGTAAATTTGTACTGGAAGTGCCACGCCCCTTTTTCTTACAACCCTAATCTTCTTCCATGAATTTAGAATTGATTATACATACCCCAGTGCCAAGTCTCAGTACTCTACCATGAACACCTCTAGAGATAAGCAGTATAAAACAGTAAATTTGTACGGCAGGAACCATGTCCCCTTTTCGAATAACACAAATTCTTCTCTATGAGTATGGAATTAATTTTGTATACACATCTCGGTGCCAAGTTCCAGTCCTCTGCAATAAACACCTCCAGAGATATGCAGCATAGAAAATTCAATTTGCATGGGAGTTGCCACACCACCTTTTCCAATAACTCTCATTTTTCTCCATGTGCATGGTATTAGTTTCACATACATACATGCATACATATGTATTTCCATACCAAGCTTGAGTGCTTTACCCCAAACATTTGAAGAGATATGCAATATGAAACTTTTAGTCAGTATGGGAGGTGCTACGCCTCTTTTCCAAAAACGTCCATTTTTCTCCGTGAATATGAACATGATTTCACACAGTGTTGGCAAACTGTTAATCTGATTAACGATTCAAAATTAACGGTTAAAATGTTAATCGCGTTTGACGATTAAAATTAATTAGTCGTAATCAACTGTACGATTAATGATAACATTTTTTTAATCGTTAATCGCAGGCTGCGATTACGTTTAATTAATTTAAAACATTAATCGTTAATCCAATTAAAAATAAAATCTGATTAATTTGTCTAGTTTGTCCGAGTTTGAAACCAAACACCAGTTATAGTAATTATTTTGTGTTTTACGTTTATAAAAAGCACGTAATATAAAAAAATAATAATTATTGTTATTAGTAATACATAAACTGGGAACTTTTACAAACCTAGTTTGTAAAACGTTTGTTGGTATACATATATCTTAATGAAAATGCACACCAAATTGCTTAGATTGATGAGGAAACCCGACTTAGCCATACTGGATTAACTTGCTTTGTGTGCACAGGAAAATTCCAGCATAACTTAATTAATCACCAAACCTACTTCATCAAATTAAGAGTTAATGATTAAAAATTAATTTTTTAATCGCGGTTACGGTTAACTGTTTAGTCGGATTAAAATTAATCATGATTAACTGTAATCAGATTGAATTTACTCGAATTAACTAACTAATTAAAACATCAATCGATTAATGCCAACATTGATTTCACATACATATCACTATACCAAGTTTCAGTTCTCTCCCACAAATACTTCCAGAGATATGTATGTAATATGAAAATTCCAATTTGTATGGGAGGGGCCTTGAGTTATCGGACTTACTTTCAGTCTAAGACCATCCTTCCGAAATCCGTAGTAAGTGTACTAAATTTCGTTCTGATCGGAAAACCGGTTGAGGAAGTAGCCTATTTTTCAATCCAGGTCATAAACCATCTTTGAGCAAAATTTAATTTTCAAACAGGTGGCAATTCTTAAAAAAGTAGCCTATTTTCCAGTCTAGGTCATAAGCTATCTGTGTGCATACTTTCATGCAAATCAGTTCAGTAATTTCCACGTATTCATTTAATTAAAGTTTCCTAATACGTGATAACTCTTAAAATAGTAGCCTATTTTCCAACATAGGTCATAAGCTATCTCTGTGCGAAATGTCATGCAAATCTGTTCAGTCGTTTCCGCGTATTAATTTAATTAAAACTTTTTTAACAGGTGGCAACTCTTCCAAAAAATTTGCCTATTTTCCACTGTAGGTCATAAGCTATCATATTGGATATCGAAGGTCATTTACGAACGTTCGCCAAAATGTTTATAGGGTATGCATATTAAACATATCTGTATACATAACACACATATATGCATGTATAAAGGCTAATTTCTGTATATATATATATATGTACATATGTGTGCATATATTTATTTGTCAATTACGTGGCGGCTAAATGTCAAGAGCAATTATATGCGCTACAAAAGCCAAAATCGATATTCGCAATTAATTTGAGTCACAAATAGTCAATTAATTGGGGTATTCACAGTTCTTTCCACATTGTGACTCAAAATAAAATTACCGACATCGTCAAAAATATGCCATACATCAACTGTAAATCACAGCTACTTTAAATTTGCACTTTATTAGACTAAAATTGAATGAGCTAAAAACTGCAAAATATTAAGAGATAAAATTGAAATAGAAAGTTCGAAATTTTTATGAAAGTTTGTCGATTTTTTTTTAATGTTGTTCAAAGATTAAACTTATTTTCATTTAGTGTCTGTTAAGGAATAAATTATATTTTTATAAACAAATAATTCAAAGTAAAATATAATAAAATAAATAGTCAAATCTAGTCAATAAAGTTCGTCTAGTCTAGTCGTAAAGTTATGATATTTAAGAACATCTCTTTCTGAATTAACGATGACACTATTCTATATGAAGCTGATTTCGACATTTTGTTTTAATAAAATTTAGTATCGAAAATATTCTTTCAAAACTTGCCTAGGAATGTGATTGTAATGGTTCGTACAAAACCTTCTTTCAAAACTTATAAAGGCAAAAACGAGAAAGCGAAGACAAAAAGAGAATAAAAAAATTTCCCGCAGTGAATTTTCAGATTTTTAAAACGGTATAGTAATTTAGTCTTTTAAATTTAAATAAAGCATTAAAACCCCATGGTATAAACGAGTAGATACAAAATATATAACGGTAAAACTGGCACATACATAAATATATGAAAGAATGCACTCAAGCGACGCCTTGGCTCAATCCTTATCCATTCGTCCTGAAATATACTTGCCAGAAATGCGATTGCTTTATAAACAAGTAATTTTTAGCAAAAAAACCGATCTAAACTTTCATATTTTAAAAAATATATATATATCTCATGATCCACTGATCGGATCTTAACCAGATTAGTTTGGGACCACCTCGGAAACACTACCTTTCCGATGCAAAAAGAATTATTGAAATCGGTCGACGTGGTGCAAAGTTATGCGGTAACATACATAAAAATAAAAAAAATATTCCGACGAACTGATAACCTCCTCCTTTTTTGGAAGTCGGTTAAAAAGATAACCATTTTGAAATATTAGTGTTTTTACTCTCTAGAAAATAATTTATGCGGTTTTGCATTTTGCTGATACGCGGTTTTGCATTTTGTTGATACGCGGTTTTTGCACTTTAAACGACGTTATGATTTATTTCTTGCATTTACAATAAATTTTTTATTGCGAAAAGTATAACAAACATTAAAAACCCATTAACTAATTTTATTTTGAAGTTAAAATTCTTTGTTGACGTTGAGGGTAGATTTTGAGGTCAAAAAAGATAGTGGCGGAAGTTAAGGCTGGTATTCACTTTGTCAAATTCAATGACATGTGTCGTTAAATAGGTAAAAGCACATTGTCCAATGGAACGAAAAACGGTTTAGTGATTGATTTAGATCAGAATAGGTCTTTAGTCTTGTACATGTGCTAAATTGGCTATCTTTCCGTTTTGGGCCCATAATATAATCGGTATGTATCAACAATCAACATAAAAATCTATAAAGCGCACTGAGTTGCGCGCACATCGCTTTTATTTTCATAAAACATGTAACAATGTTTACAAGAATTTTTCTACAAATAAATATAACAGAATGAAGCTGAAAACACTATTAGTAAGTAAAAAAATTAATGGTTTTTAATCAGAGCTGTTATGTAATGATTATAAATTGTAATGATTACCGATTTAATAATTTTTTTTTTTAATCTGGTAAATGGTTAATTACCATTATTTCCACTTTTAAATTAATAATTACCATTAAAAATAACAAAAAAATAATCGTACTTTTAACCAATTGGAAGAAAAAAATCAAAAAAGCTAATGCGATTATTTTTAAAATAAATTTTATTATTTTGGATTAATTTTGATTATCTATAATTATGTGAATTATTTTCTGTGAACATAAACAGAAAACGTAATATATATGTACATATGTCGATATATAAATATAGATATAGAAACATACATATCGTCGTTTAAAGTACAAAACAGCGTATCAACAAAATGCAAAACCGCGTATCAAGATAATGCAAAACCGCGTATTTGAGGTTGCATAAATTATTTTCTAGAGAGTAAAAACATTCATATTTCAAAATGGATCTCTTTTATGTAAAGCGATCGCACTTTTGGCAAGTATATTTCAGAATGAAAGGATAAGGATTGACCCAGGAGCTTGTGTGAGCAACTCCAGCAGCTCTTGGCTCAATCCTTATCCATTCGTCCTGAAATATACTAGCCAGAAATGCGATTGCTTTATAAAAAAAAGAGAACCATTTTGAAATATGAGTGTCTTTACGCTCTAGAAAATAATTTCTACAACTTCACATACGCGGTTTTGCACTTTGCTGATACGCAGTTTTGCATGTTGTTGATACGCGGCTTTGCACCTTAAACGACGATATTTTAAATATCTGCGCAATTCGATTTAAACCCCCTAACAAGACATCCGATCGTCGCGCAAATGCTTTTCCTCCTATAGTCCCCTTTCAGACACGTCAAGTCTTGAAAGCAATTTTTATCGCATTCTCTTTTGTGTTTTCTCTTTGCTTCCACACTCATCAAGTTTTATTGAATTCAACTACTTGGTTCTTTAAACGGGAAGCAACGAAAAGATCAAAAGAGAACAAGAAAACTTGAAACGAATTGACGGTACGGAGGTATCTGTACTCTTCCCCTCTCTTCCCCTCTCTTCCACCTCCTTCACCAACGAACGAGCAGACTTGAAAGCAAGACTTGACGTGTCTGAAAGGGGACTTACTCTCATCGTTCCAGTCAAGTGTGAGTAAGCATAAACCAGTTTCTGCAAGCGTAAGTAAAGTACGCGTAGAGTATTTACTTTGCCTTCCGCAACTACTGTGCGTAAAAGGTATTTGCAAGTAGTGTCCTCTACTGGTAGTACTTGAATATTTTCGAAGAAAACATACACTTTAAAAAAATGTTTGTTTAAATTTGCGCATATTAAGATAGGTAATCAGTT
>NW_023458560.1:20792885-20798303 GCF_013731165.1 Rhagoletis pomonella
AAAAAAAAAAATTCAAAAAAATACATAACTTTTACTTGCTAAAAAAATTTTTTCTGTCCATTCGTACGACATGACCAAGCCATCGTAGCCGTTGTATTTTTATTCGCTGCACTATGTCCATGCCATTGTAAAGCTGATTGTGCGTTGAATTTCGCTGCTGACATTATTATCGGTATTAGTGATGGTTCCAAAGTAAAGGAAATCCTCCACTTTCTCGAAATTATAACTGTAAGCAGGGACTTGGGTGCCAAGGCGCGAATTAGCTGACTGTTTGTGTGATGACTATTACGTTTTGTCCCCGTTCACCACCAAACCAACACGCTTTGCTTCTCTATCTAATTCCGAGAAAGCAGAACAGACGTAGCACTTGTTTGTAACAATAATGCCGATGTCGTCGGCATACGCCAGCAATTGTACGCTCTTGTAAAGTATTTTGCCTATGCGGTTCAGTTCTGAGACTATTATTATCTTCTCCAACATCAGATTAAAGAAATCGCATGAAAGTGAGTTGGCCTGTCTGAAACCCCGCTTTGTGGTAAACGGCTCGGAGAGGTGCTTCCATTTTACACAGTCGTATTAGTTTCGCAGGGATACCAGATTCAGACATCGCGGCGAAAAGACAACTTCTTTTTGTGCTGTCGAAAGCGGCTTTGAAATCGATAAATACATGGTGCGTGTCGATCCTATTCTCGCGGGTCGTTTCCAATATTTGGCGTATTGGGAATACCTGGTCTATGGTGGAATTTCCAGGTCTAAAGCCACACTGGTAAAGCGCAATCAGTTAGTTGACGGAGGGCTTCAGTCTGTCACACAACACGGTCGATAAAATGGTGGGCGCGCATGGCGGGGTCGCCTTTCTTGTGGATTGGACAGAGCACACTTGAATTCCAGTCGTACCGTGAATAGCTCGGCCGACAGGCCGTCAGCTCAAGCAGCTTTGTTTCGTTTCATCAGCATAGTCGCTATTCGCCCCTCGTCATAGTCAGGCGATGAGACATCGACTCCATAGTCATCGACTGGGGGCTTGGGTTCATCTTCTCCACTTCTTTCAGTGCTTTTGCCATTCAAAAGGGTCGAAAAGTGTTGCCTCCATAATTTAAGCACGTTCTGGACATCGGCCACTAGGTCGTCATGGTTGTACTTACAGGAGTCTTGAAACCTACCTTCCCTTGCCCCGTTCATCGCATTTCGTGGATAGCGGTGATGTCAGTCTTTATTTTCCCTAGTACCTCAACCAGCCGGGAAGAGGCATCTTCCCGAATAAGAGTTCGGGTATTCCAGGTGCATACCCTCAAATCAAAGCCCTTCCTACGTTTGCCGTGATCGTCATCAAAAAAAGGGGTATCATCCGTGGCATGTGTTTTTTTCACTGGGCATGGTTTTAACGTGGCGGGACCCAAACCAGCACACGCGGGGTTTTACGCCCTCCCAGAGGATTCATGGATATAAATATCCGGAAGTAGGGAGCTGCGATTTGAACCGTAAGCACACTAATAACTTCTGGCCACTCCCAGTTGAATGGCAGTCAAAAGCTTTGCAGTACTGGGATATGTACAGAATAGGGATGCCAAAATATCAGGAAAGTTGGTATCCCGGGATTTCGGGTATTTTTGAGGTAATCCCGGGATCCCCGGATTTATCCCGGGATTCAAATTGAGTCATAAATTTTATGAATATGAGTAAAAATTCAATATCTGAAAGCATTTAAACATACCATAAAAACTATTTAAAATTTATGATAAACTGATTGTAAAACTCATATATCGCTAGCTAAGAGTGAAAAGTTGCTAACTTCAGTTTTAATGAAAAATCATATTTTGATATAGGAGGCTATATAAATAAAAATTGCATCGTTTCGAAAAGGGTAAAGGTCCTTGTTTTATGTTTCCTCGTTTATATTCAATGAGAGAAAAATTTTCTAAGGCCAAAAAAAGCTCCGAAAATTCGATAAGGCCAAAAAAGTTCGAAATCTTTTAATAAATATCAAATCCCTCCTATTCATATGGAGTTTTGCTTTGCTTTAAACAGGCAAAATGTTGTATTCAAAGTTTACGAAATTTTTTCCTCTCCTGTACAATTTTTGGGGAACGCGTCAAACGGATCTCAGAATCGGATTCAGCTGGTCGAAATACATGTTGTTGTTTGTCGGTGTTGTTATTATTGCACTTAAAATGTTTTCTAAAACCCCGGGCGTCGCAAGGCTCGCGAATGGACGCACAGTGTTTTATGATATTGAGAAAAAATGGAAAAAAGTGAAAGAATTGATTTAGTATTTTGCAACGTTTATTTTAATCAACTACTTTCGACAGTAATATATATACATATATCTATGTGTGCATATACAAATGCGTTTTTGATTACCTTTAGGAAGTGGCCTGGTAGCTGCGTTGTGTCCTCGTTGATCTCCAAACAGAAGTGAAAAATATAATTTGCGGTTTCTAAGTTTGGACCGCTGGACAATAACTGACGTTAAGGGAAAACTTAACGAAGGTTCATTGTCCGGCGGGATATATTAGTTAACGGCTTAGCTGTTGTTAATATATACGAGCATGTATGAGTGTATATACATGTATATGCCAGCATTAGGGCGGTTCACCAAAAGTACGAAAAACTATTTAGGCTGAAGGCCTAAACATACCGGCCCCCTTGCGGTAAGCAGCTTCTACAAACGTGACCGCGTCTCAGCTATCAGGCGCACTTGTTCGGTTGGAAGAATAGAAAAAATTTTAATCTAGAAATATTCATTTGCATTCCAGCAGCAGCTTCGGCGTCCAACAAGTTCGTCCTTCTTTCTTTGTAGCTACTACAGGAGTGAAATTGAAAAAAGCAATTAAAGAAATAGACGTGGTTACCATTCAAATGCACTTTGTTCACGACTTATCTTATATTTATATAAAAATTCATTGTTTTTTTTTCAATAGAAATAAAATCCATTGGTGTGGTCGCTGTCGCTTGTGTGGTAATTGGCGCTTATGCGGTCGTTGATGATCGCGCTCGTGTTGGAGTAAGGGTCGGAAAGACCTAGTTTCCGGTACCCTTGCAGTAGTCAGGTGTAGAGGCCGAGTCTCCACTCCGAACTCTATAATCTCGCCCTCTTCAATATCCGGACGGAGAGGCCTGGTCTCCGTTCCAGAATCAGACGCGTATAGCGAGATCGCCGCCTCATCGCGGGTCGTCGAACTTCACCGAGGTGAAGCGTAGTGTGGTGCTTCTCACCGCATCTACGGCATCGTCTTTCGCTGGTACATCGTTCGGTTGCGTGATCTGTGGCTAAACAATTTCCACAGTATCGACCAAGTAGCGCTTCTCTTAACCTTTCTTCAGGTGTTTTCGCGCGAAAAACCGGGCATACCCTAATTGGGTGATTTGCGTCGCATAAGTGGCACGGCACGACGAAGCGATGGGCATTCTTTGCGGCGTTTCGCTTTACTGCACTGAAGCGGGTCATGGTTGTCTGAAATACGCTTTTTTTATTTAGGTGCCTCAGTTAAGTTATATTTTTTTTTGTACGTTGTTGTTTGGTAGCGAGCAATTAAATATATAAAAGTAAAACGGATCCGGCTCGAAGGACCAAAATGTAAAACCCCGGGCGTCGCAAGGCTCGCGAATGGGCGCACTAGTGTTTTATGATATGGAGAAAAAATGGAAAAAAGTGAAAGAATTGATTTAGTATTTTGCAACGTTTGTGTGCATATACGTTGATCTCCAAACAGAAGTGAAAAATATAATTTGCGGTTTCTAAGTTTGGACCGCCAGACAATAACTGACGTTAAGGGGAAACTTAACGAAAGTTCATTGTCCGACGGGATACATTAGTTAACGGCTTAGATGTTGTTAATATATACGAGCATGTATGAGTATACTCGTATATACATGTATGTACATATGCCAGCATTAGGGCGGTTCACCAAAAGTACGAAAAACTATTTAGGCTGAAGGCCTAAACAGTTTTCATAAGAGCAGCAAAGCATTCAAAGCGGAGTCTTCTAAGCTTGTGCTGCAGCTTTTACATACAAAACCTACTGATGAAAAACATATTTTGGCATCAACACTTTTAGGCTGAACTGTCAAAAGGTAGACATAATCCATAATGAACCCTATCTCCTCCATTACAAAATATTTGAACTTCTTTTACCAGCACGTCGGTCAAATTATAAATTTTTCGATTTGAGGAAGTTTTGAGTAAATTGATCTAAAAAATTATTTAACTTTTCCTTAAAACTCTCTCTTTCGTTTACATTAGCTATGAGCAAGTTCATTGAAATCTTCTTCAAAAAAGGCTCAGACTGCAATTTAAAAGTACAGTTTCAAGCTTTTTGTTAATTGCTCAAAACGGCATTTTACAAAAATCATAATTCAAAATTCATAAACAAATTCTTACTATCAATTCAATATTTCAAAATTTTCGGGATCCCGGGATTAATGCAAGCAAATCCCGGGATTTCCGGGACGTCAAAAACACCGGAATCCCGGGATTGGCATCCCTAGTACAGAACATAGTGGTCAAAGGCGACTATCTTAACTAAACCCTGGTGTACTTTTTAAATGCATAGCTCTACATACCCGTATACTAAACCAAATAGCCGGACAAGACGTTATTCAAAGTAAAAAATTAAAAAAAGTAAACTTTTCCGTATACTCTGTAATATTCCTCCGGAATTTTGTAAGATAAACTAACAATTTATAATCATTGCTTTGCACCGAAATATCTTCTCTTAAATAATATACATATGTATGAATATGAGGGCATATTCAGCATTTTGAGTATGCAGATTTTTTATGCTGGTGTATTCATTTATGCTAATTATATTAATTTGTATTTGTTTTGTCACACCGTGTAATAAATAAAAAAATTCGTTAATTCGTTCTATTTTAAAGTATAGTTAAATCATTAGTTAAACTTAACTACAGAAGATTCTGTGTAATTTTTCTGTACTTAAGTTTAACTAATGATTTAACTATAATTTAAGATAGATATATGTATTAGCAGCCCCTAATATGCTATTTTTATTCTAGAAATTTATGTCCGCTATCTGTTTTCAGCTGTCTGCTGTAATTGCTTAAGAAGTAAACGTCTTGGCTGTTCACCAACCGGTCTATAGTTTTATAAATAATCTCACATTGGTTCTCTGATACAAACTATAACTATAACCAATTGAACTATAAATTTACCGATTACCGAGATACATATATGTGATCACAAGTAGGCGGTGCCACGCCCATTTTTCAAAATTTTACCATAAACGTATTTCTTGGTAAAGAATTGTTGCAGCATCAATTTTGAATAAATTAGCTTCAATAATTACTGATTTATCGAAGATTCCGTATTTCTCTAAATTACCGTTATATGGGATGTGGGCGTGTTTATTGTCGGATTTTTAAAATTTTCGGCCATTTCGTATGTTATACCAAGGTTAA
>NW_023458560.1:20798313-20820756 GCF_013731165.1 Rhagoletis pomonella
AAAAGCACTCATATTTCAAAATAGTTTTCTTTTTTATAAAGCAATCGCTTTTGTGGCTAGTACATTTTAGGACGAATGGATGAGGATTGAGCCAATAGCTTGTGTGTGCAAATCTAACTCATGGCAGCAAATGTCAGTTACGCGGTTTTGCAGAATGACGATACGCGGTTTTGTACTTTAAACGGCATATGTACCTCATATATATAATAAAATTTTCTGTTGGTAATGGTTCTATGCATTTTTCGAATGAGTAGATGTTTTTTCAGTGTTTCTGTTTAGAATTAAAAGTTAACGATATATATCGATACATCGAGTTTTTGTTTCTTAAATATCGAAAATATCGAGTACGGCGAATATCGATAATTTTGCAGCTCTAGCTTACACTACATTTAGAATTTCAAAGATATTTTCCAAATGGATTAAGAAAAAAACAAAAAAACGTCTTTCCTGTAAAATTTGCTTTTTGGCGGTTACGTTTTTTTCGCGGTTAGGGCTCGATATGTTTGAGGAATGACTTAGAACTTATTACTGACACTTCGGAAGTTTTGATAAAATAACCCAGTGGAAGATGGGAATGCATTTTCTTTTTATACCAAGAAAAGTCTAACAACTACGGTTGCACGAAAAGATGCATCGCAATATAAGCGAGCGGATGATGTGCAGATTTGAAGCCACGAACGAAACAAAACGTTTGAAAACTAACTCAGGTATGTTTATTGTTCACGTTATGCTGCTGTAGCCGAATGGATGCGTGTTCGACTGGCGTCTTGTTGGTCACGGGTTCAAAAACTGTGGCACCGACTTCATTTTTTAATTTTATTCAACAATTTTTATTGAGCTGGAGGGCGTTTTTAATGAAAAACTTATTGTGGTAAAGCAACAATAATTTGAAAAAAATGGTAGAAGTGATAGCTATTTCGGAAATCACCACATTTCCTCATCAGACTTCTTTCAGTAGGATTAGAACCGACGATCCCATTGACTCAGCCAGTTTCCTACGCACTGTGCTAAGCTCGCCTTGTAAATTATCGTTGCTTTTTTCCCACTTTTTCATTTGTTAAGCCAACACAATCAAGCGCAGCTATTCCGCTGCAGTACACACTTGATCATGTGGTTGTTGGTTTTTGTTAGTAATTCTATTTTTAGAATGTTTACCTTTTAGGTGTGCTGTCCTTAAGTTATTTGTTTTTGTTATTTTATGGCCTTATAACAATTATATTCAACAGTTTTTATTGAGCTTGAGGCCGTTTTTAATAAAAAACTTATTGTGGAAAAGCAACAATAATTTGAAAAAATGGTAGAATTTTTATTTTCGTTCTTTAATTCTATTTACAGATTCTATTTATAGTTTCGTAAAGCGACATGCGACACATTACTTTCGTATGACATCGCTGAGGAGAAATTCTTGCATGTTTTCGTGCGTAGGTTATAGGCATTCCCAGACATTACCTTTTCCCACTGGCAAGCGACTGAATAGTAATCGAATACATACATATATATGCATACAAAGTTAAAATATATACTTTTGACAATAATTTATGACATTCTATAAAGTGTCACCCAGAGAAGCAGATGGCTCAAGACGGACCATACGTGGCGAGGTGTCCTGCTTTTACTGAATATGGCGGGTCTAGAAAGGACAACTCCGTAAAGACCGTAATTCCGAATGTCATCCGTACCGTGCCTATGGGATGAATGGTACTACGTTAGTGTGCCCTATAACGGTGGCCTCCAGATACCTGGCGACCTCTGGTTGTAAGAAGCCCCGATCGGGATAGTGGGGGCTATGTCCCAGCGGTACTACTATCCCCCACACTCGTGGAAATATTAATAAATATATACATTTATTAAAAACAAAACAAACTCCAGATCAGGGACACTCTCGACAGCACTACTGGCGGAGCATAGTCTCCAGAATGATGTTGAGATGGTTGACACCAGCGCTTACGGGATGCGAATCTCGTCAAAACCCTTTCTGATCTCGCCGGATGTTGAGGAGAAGCTGCTAGCCTCTCCGAGAGGAAGTGATACTCCCGAAGGTCTTAGTAGAGCCGGTCGGAAACGCCTCAAGCGCTATATGGAGAAGGGTATAAGCTATGGGAGTGCAATGGGGTATAGTCGTTGCGCTGGGTATGCAGTTAAAGTTGCATGGCTATACTCAATCCCGACTCTTGCGTCCTCGTTCACGCACTCTGAGCAACGTGAGCAACCCAAGTGCGAGATGCGGTAACCAACCCGAGTGGAGCCTTGGGTCAAGGCAGAAAGAGAGGGAGTTTCGGTGGGGCCACTCCGACTTATTCGGTTCAAGGGCTCACTAAAGTCTGCAGCGTCTGGTCAACAGTAGGTGCGGCTGCAAGCGGGTGTCTTCTTGGAGCAAGCGGCTCACTATATAAACGTGTATTTGGTTGCGAAACCACTACCGTCCCAGCAATGGGTTGTGCGCTGGGTTGGGGACCCGCCACGTAAAAACCACTTCTAGCGAAGAAACAAGGCAAAGCCTCGGATGAGACCCCCACTTATGATGACGACCACGGCAAAGGTTTAAAGGACTACAATTTGAGGGCATGCACCTGGAATGTCCGGACCCTTAATGGGGAAGGTGCCTCTTCCCGGCTGGTTGATGTCCTTGTAAGGACAAAAGCTGACATCACCGCCATCCAAGAAATGCGTTGGACGGGGCAAGGCAAGCAATGTCTGGGGCCTTGCGACATCTACTACAGCTGCCATGTAAAGGAGCGCAGATTCGGAGTTGGATTTGTGGTGGGAGAGAGACTCCATCGCCGAGTACTGTCGTTCACCCCGGTGGACGAGCGTCTAGCCACAATCCCCATTAAAGCGAGATTCTTCAACATCTCGCTCATCTGCGCCCATGCCTCGACGGAAGAGAAGGATGAGGCATCCAAGGACCTCTTCTATGAGCGCTTGGAAGGCACGTACGAGCGCTGCCCCCATCATTATATCAAAATCGTGCTTGGCGATTTCAATGCCAGGGTGGGCATTTTTGGAACCACCGTCGGAAAACTCCACGACGAAACGTCCGACAACGGATTGAGGCTGATCGACTTCGCCGGGCCCGAAACATGGTAGTATGCAGTACTAGGTTCAAGCGTATAAAGATCCATCACGCTACTTGGCTGTCTCCGGATCGAAAAACGAGAAACCAAATCGATCATGTTATGATAGACGGAAGGCACGCTTCCAGTGTTTTAGACGTACGCACATTCCGAGGCCCAAACATCGACTCGGACCTCTTGTTGCAGCCAAGATATGCACCCGCCTCTGTGCAGCAAAACAGGTGCGCTGAAATATGCAAGGAAAGCTTAACGTCGAAAAGCTGCAATCACAACAGACAGCCAGCGCTTTCGCTACTCGACTCTCACACCTGTTCTCAGAGAGCACTGTTGAACAAACCGACATGTGCGAGCAGTGGAACCACATTCCCGCTCATTAAGTACCGCCGCCGAAGAAGTAGTCGGATTTCAGCGAGCCACGCTGCGGGCGCAACGCGCGCTATGTGGGACAGCTATAGGGATATGAAGAGGGAAGCAAGACGTATTTGCTGCAATAAGAAGAGTGATGCCGAAATACGTGAGTGCGAAGAGTTATGGCGGGAACACTTTTCCGCTTTACTAAATGGTAGCAGCACGTAAAGTTGTGAAGAGGAAGAACCCGAGCCCGCGGTCGATGATGACGGAGTCGACGGTCCACCGCTTGACTATGACGAGGTACGTATAGCAATAACGCGGCTGAAAAACAACAAAGCCGCTGGAGCTGACAGCCTGCTTGCTGAGCTATTCAAATACGGCGGCGAGGAGTTGATAAGGTGCATGCATCAACTCTTGTGCAGTTATGGTCAGATGAACGCATGCCCGACGACTGGAATTTAAGTGTGCTCTGCCCAATCCACAAGAAAGGTGACCCCGCCATTCGCTCTAACTACCACGGGATCAGCATTCTAAACATAGGTTACAGGGTATTATCGAGCGTATTGTGTGAAAGCCTGAAGCCCACCGTCAATGAACTGATTGGGCCTTCTCAGTGTGGCTTTAGACCTTGCAAATCCACCATAGACCAGGTATTTACAATACGCCACTCACCACCTATTTGCCGACTTTAAAGCCACTTTTGACAGCACTAAAAGGAGTTGCCTATACGCCGCTATGTCTGAATTTGACATCCCCTCAAAACTCATACGGCTATGTAAAATGACGTTGAGCAATACCAGCTCCGTCAGAATTGGGAAAGACCTCTCCGAGCCGTTCGCCACAAAACGGGGTTTCAGACAGGGCGACACCCTTTCATGTGACTTCTTTAATCTGATGTTGGAAAAGATAATAAGAGCTGCAGAACTAAACCGCTTAGGAACAATTTACTACAAGAGCGTGCATTGCCGCGAAGTCTGTTCTGCCTTTTCCAATTTGGATAGGGAAGCAAAGCGAATGGGTCTGGTGGTAAACGAGGATAAGACGAAGTATCTCCTGTCATCAAACAAACAGTCAGCACATTCGCGCCTTGGCACCCACGTCACTGTTGGCAGTTACAATTTCGAGAAAGTAGAGAATTTCGTTTACTTGGGAACCAGCATTAACACCGATAACAATGTCAGCATTGAAATCCAACGCAAAATCACTCTTGCCAACAAGTGCTACTTTGGACCTGGTAGGAAATTCTCGACGTACGAAAACCACGCTCTATAAGTCACTCATCATGCCCGTGCTGGTATATGGCGCAGAAGCATGGACAATGACAACATCCGATGAGGCGGCTCTTGGAGTGTTTGAGAGAAAGATTTTGCGGAAGATTTACGGGCCTTTACGCGTTGGCGACGGCAAGTACCGCACACGATGGAACGATGAGCTGTATGAGCTTTACAACGACATGGACATAGTGCAGCGAATTAAAATACAGCGACTCCGCTGGCTTGGCTATGTCGTTCGAATGGACACCGACGCTCCAGCTCTGAAAGTATTCAACTCGGAACCCGCTGGTGGTAGCAGAGGAGGAGGGAGGCCCCACTGCGATGGAAATATCAGGTGAAGAAGGACTTGGCTTCACTTGGCGTTTCCAATTGGCGTCAGTTGGCACAGAGGAGAAACGACTGGCGTGCTTTGCTGAACTCCGCCAAAATCGCTTAGGCGGTAACAGCGCCAAAAAGAAGAAGAAGATAAGCTATGGGAGGGGTAGGGAATTAGCAACAGAGCTCACTCGGCCCCCTTGAAAGGAGAGATCGCCTAAAAGATTCCGATCAAAGAGCTCCACTCCACAGGAGCAAGCCCCAAAGAAGGTCTCGAAATATATACACGGCGCAGCGAGAGCTAAGCCAGCTCAGCTAGGGTTGCGAAGCCAGCATCCTTTAGGGACGCACTGTACGAGGTGAAGCTGGCTATAGTCCCCGAGGACTAACCGGCTACGTTCTGGTCGACGGACGAACTGAGGGTCTTTCAGAATGCCATCCTTAGGGCGATCAGAAGCAACAAAGATAGCGCTGTAAAGCCTATTTTTGATGGCAGCACTTTTCGTCCGAGATGGTTATCCAATAACTGCAGGGACGCTATAACTTCGGAGTGGATAAGGGCCACAGTTCCAAAGCTTGCCCCTTGGAAAGGGGCAAAGATGAAGGTGGTAGCAAATATGAAAATGCTTCGTTGCATAATTCTGGTGGAATTCTTCCCGGAGCTTTATAGATCCAAGAATGAGGACGCGCTACTACTTCTTCAGAGGCTGAATGAAGGCTTGGCTCCACAGACATCCTTAAACAGAGAGGAAATGTCGTTAACTATGGCTATGGTACGGTAAAGTTGAGGGAAAAACAAGCCGTTGGTGCCAGTGGTAGGAAATTTCTGCCCGGAAAAAAAGTCTGGGCTATTTCGGGTACCAAGAAGAATACATTTACGATCCAAAAGTGGCAGGTATTCGCTCTTTATTACAAGTTTTTCTAGCGTGAGGAACGTTTTCTGGGCTGTTTTGGGCGCCCGCGGACTCGGTTTGAACAAATATATTAAAAGAACAAATATATTTAAAACCTGCTTTTTATTTAAAGTGGCGTTTTTATTTTTCTCTCTGACGTCAGGATTTATTTTAAAGAACTTTATAATCTTAAATATATCATTAATTCCAAAAATTACTTAAAACATTCAATGCAATGTAGAATAAAAATATGGGTACCAAATACAACAGGAAATTTCTTAAGAATTAAAAAAATAAATAATTTTTTGGATTCACTAGGACGAATAGGTAATTTTTTAAGCTGCTAAGCTGATAAATTTAGAAGAACGAAATTCAAGGATGTTATCGAGTTTATATAAGTCCTTCACACATAATTTTTTCAAAAACAAATATTGCGAAATTTCAAGGATAACATGATATTTTCAATATTTACCAGCCCTTCTGCACCAGAAACTTGAATCAGAGGGAAAAAATAAAAACGCAATTTTACTATATTTGGCCCAGGGTTTCACGAATATATTGATATTTGTGTTTAAAATTTACTATCGCGTGGTGTTATATATATAATGAGCTACACATTTATAAAAAAATATCAATTATTAAATAAAAAAAGAAATATAGCCAATACTGGTTAAGAAAAGGAGTTTCTATTATTGACATCAGAGCAAATTACAAATCCCGGGATTACTTGCCAAGAATCCCGGGATTTTCGAGACCTTAAAATGTGCGGGATACCGGTATCCCGGGATTAACATTCCTAGTTGATACGTTGCAACCCTGCAGCTCCGCTCTACAAATTTCAGATGTGTCTCCGAACTGCTGCAAAAGGGATGCAGAGCTGGACGTTGAACGCAAAGCTGAAACATTTAATCTTAATTTTTTTTTTCAAACTGCAACTTTACTATGTGCATTAAAAACTGTTCATACTTACAGGTTTTGCTAAAGAACTTATTCATAATTCCCTTTGCTCAATAAAATATGTACTTTTTGTTTTTTCGAAGGACAGAAACAATATACACAAGCTCTTATTAATTATGAAATGTACGATGAAACAAGAACGGCACCCTGAAATTGTGCATATGAAAACTGTGCATATGAAAAAAACCGAAATAATGCATACGAAAAAAACCGAAGTAATGCATATATGCACAGTTTCGGCTGAAACCGAAGTAATGCATATGAAAAAAACCGAAATAATGCATACGAGAAAAACCGAAGTAATGCATATATGCACAGTTTCTGCTGAAACCGAAATAATGCATATGAAAAAACCCGAAATAATGCATGCGAAAAAAGCCGAAGTAATGCATATAACAAAAACGAAGTAATGCATACACGCACAGTTTCGACTCAAAACCGAAATAGTGCATACATGAAAACGAACTTTTTTCTGCGTAGGCGTCCTTCGGCCGCGCTTAGGAATTATAGCCCTTACTAAGTAGAATTCTCCATTCTGTGTTGCCGGAAAAGGGGACCGGAAGTATTTTTGAGCAGAACTTCTTTCTGCGTAGGCGGCCTTCGGCCGCGTTTGGTTATTATAACCCTTACTAAGTAGAACTCACCTTTCTGTGTTGCCGGAAAAGAAGGGTAGAAGTATTTTTGCGGAGAACTTCTCTCTGCGGAGGCGGCTTTCGGCCGCGCTTAGTGATTAAAACCCTTACTAAGTAGAAGTAAATAATTCATATTAGAAAACCGAAATAATGCATGCATGCACAATTTCTGTTCAAAACTGAAATAATGCATATGTGAAAGACGAAGTAATGCATACATGCACAGTTTCGGTTGAAAACCGAAATAATGCATATGAAAAACCCGAAGTTATGCATACATGCACAGTTTCGGTTGAAAGCCGAAATAATGCATATGAGAAAATACCGAAATTATGCATATCGTCGTTTAAAGTACAAAACCGCGTATCGTGACTCTGCAAAACAGCGTAACTGACATTGGCTGCCAAAAATTGGATTTGCTCACACAAGCTCTTGGCTCAATCCTTATCCATTCGTCCTGAAATATACTATCCAGATATGCGATTTCTTTATAAAAAAGAGAACCATTTTGAAATATGAGTGTTTTTACTCTCTAAAAAATAAATTATGCAAGTTCACATACGTGGTTTTGCATTTTGCTGATACGCGGTTTTGTATTTTGTTGATACGCGGTTTTGCACTTTAAACGACGATGTGCATACTTTCGTTTTAAAAGCGAAATAATCCATATGAAAAAAAGCGAAGTAATGCATACATGCACAGTTTTGGTTGAAACCGAAATAATGTCTAAATGCACAGTTTCCATATGCGCAATTTCGGTGCCCCAACAAGAACACCTTTTTATTAAGCTTGTGAAAATTGTTTTAATTAAATCTAATTTTATATATTTATTTTGAATTAAAAAACAAACTTTGTATGCATTTCGAGCAGCTTTCCGCTCTTCTATACAAGGGGACATCGAATCGGATTTGTTTTGTTGGCGCCGACGGCAGTCACATTAGTTTAAGCTTCGTATTTATGTATAATATATATATATAAAATATAACATAATATATATATATATTTATATATATATTTTAATACATCATATATATATTTATGTATGTTATGTATATTTAATATATATTTGTGTATGTTATGTATATATAAAACTTTGTTTCATAGCATTTGTATGTATACACATCAATATCCTTTTTAGTTCTTTATAAATCTTGTTTAAATTGTTAAAAGGGAATCTTCTTCGAAATCATATCCACTTTCAGCATTTCTTATATGGAATTAAATTATGTGGTCATTTCAAGCAATTGGGATTTTTAGAAGTGCGTTGAAATATTAAAACAGAAGCACCAGGATCTAGAAGTAGCGAATATCTAGCGAATTGAGCCGACACTTTCTACCCAATTTAAATAAAAACAAATAGAATAAAAAAAAACGTTTTAATATACCATTCATTTATAAACGGACTAAAAATTAGAAAATAATATTTCTCAGTCCCATAGAATTTGTTTTGATAACTTTTGATTTTGAAATTTTACCAAAAGTTATCAAAACAAATTCTATGGGACTGAGAAATATTATTTTCTCATTTTTAGTCCATTTATATAAGCGTGGTATATTTAAAAGTTTTTTTTTTATTTCATTTATTTTCTACTTTTTAGTCTTGTCTGTTTAAAATTTTGCAATAGATATTAAAATAAGTCAACTTGCAATGAAAAGAGAACAGAAGACTATGCAAGCAAAATGTTTTGTGCTCACGTTTAGTATATACATACATACATACATATAGCAGCAATTAATTTCATTCAAAGAAATGGGGTGTAGTCTATTTCCGCTGTAGCGTATGTAGTGTATTTTTTTTTTGGGCGCAATATTTAACTTCTTCTGACGGGGCGAGATCTACCTCTAGAGTCTTCTAATTGTATGTCTTTGATATGATACCTACGACGAGGTTGATATCTAGACTAGGTTGCCATATTTATAGTATATGTAAATGGTGGTCTGGACATAAAACATTGCAAGTTGATAAAAGCGTTATAAAAATGGCAATACGGATCAAGATGTAAGAAGGTTTTCTTTTCTAAAGATGAAGATTGACTTGCAAATCGCTTTACCGTGTCCTTTATCAGAGATTCTGGTGCATTATCAGAGAGATGCTAGATCTGTCAATTGATCTAGCACCTTCGAAGCAGTCAAAAATTGGACCTATCTTAGTTTTCAAATTTCTACTATATGAAAAGTGGGCGTGATTATTTTGCGATTTTGGCAATTTTCTACGCCATCAATTCTTGCTCTTCTATTAACTTGTTCCCTAAGTTTTATTGAGATATTTACTTCAATTTTTACTCCAATCTATCTATACTAATACTAATTATATAAAGAGAAGTCCCTTTTTTTGTAACGGATAATCTCACGAACGGCCGCTCCGATTTTCATGAAATTTTGTGCATAAATAGCTTTCAGTAACCACCATGTTTTGAGTAAAAAAATCCCTTTTTCCGGTAGGTGGACCAGGGACCGATCTATTCGAAAAAATCGTATTATGGTCCGACATGCTTAAAATTTGGTACGTAGGTAGCTTTTTACCTAGATTAGCATATAGGATCCTTTTTTCCGGGAAGTGGTCCAGGGCCCGATCTATTCGAAAAAATGTATTTATGGTCAGATTTGCTTAAAATTTGGTATGTAGTTAGGGTTGCCAACCGTACTATAATATATAGTATTTTACTATTTTTCCGGTCGGGGTACTATATACTGTTGGAAAAAATATAGTACGCAAAAATACTATATTTCTTTAATTATCAATTTAAATATCTTTCAGTAATTTGCACGAAAAAATGTTTATTAAAATGGATATAACAATATTAAATTAAATATTCTTTAAAATAAAAGGTCATTGTGAGTTTACAGTGAAACCCGCTTAAGTAACCAACATTTTTGGACACCATGAATTCTTTAATGTATTCTGAAGAAAATCCCTCTCTTAAGTACCTCCCCGCTTATGTACCCAACCCGCCTTAGTACCTCAATTTGTCATGCCCCATTTACGATTTTACTTATAATTTTCCCCTTTTGAGTGCCATGAATTTTTTAATGTATTCTGAAGAAAATCCCTCTCTTAAGTACCTCCACGCTTATTACCCAACCAGCTTTAGTACCTCAATTTGTCATTTTTACATTTACAATTTTACTTATAATTTTCCCCTTTTGAGTGCTCTTTTAAAAATCTTTAAAATATTTATGTATTTTGAAATTCAGTAGCAGCGCCACACACCTTCGGTAAAAATATTTTAAAAATCAACGGTAACTTTTAGCCACTTGAAAGTTGCACATTATTAAACCAAAATTGAATGGGCTAAAAAACTGTATACTCAAAAAACACTTCTGAGAAAAAAGTTTGAAATTATGATGATTTTTTTTAAGTGTTCTACAAAATCTTAAGCTTAGGTTTATATGGTATTTGTTAGGGAATGAACTGCATTTTAATTGACTGAAAAATCTTAAAAATTAATAAATAAACATAAGTGGTCAACAATATTATTGTGAATTTGGTACAAAATGATATGCCCAACTTTGACTTTTTAAACAATTTAATTCTTGTAAAAATTATATACCATTGCACTAAATATTTTTTTAATAAAGTTTTTCTTTACATGTTTATGTATTTACATTATGCTACGATTTTGGTTTTAAACTATGTATACTTCATTAAATGTTGTTATTCAAGTATTTATGTAAGTTAACAAGAAGATGTAACTACATCAGTAATTATGTCCGCTTAAGTACCCGCATCGAGGTACTAAAGCGGGTTCTTTTAAGTACCCAACCCGCCTAAGTACCTTAAAAAGCTGACATTTTTCGTAAGGTACTTAAGCGGGTTTTACTGTATAATCAAAAACGGTTATAATAAAAAAAGGTAACATAACTGAGAAAGAATTAACAAATTTACTTAAAGTTATTTCATTTCTACTCTCTATTCCAACAATTTCGGAATTCACAGGAAGAAACTTTCCATCACTTAAAAATCGTTTTTACTTTTTATTTTAAATAAAACACTATATATATTTGAAGTGTACTATATTTTTTTGTTGGAAAAAAGTACTATAAATATCCTAGAAAACGTTGGCAACCCTATATATAGTTAGCTTTTTGCCTAGATTAGCATATAGGATCCTTTTTCCGCCAAGTGGACCAGGGACCGATCTATTCGAAAAATCGTAATTATGGTCCGATTTAATTAAAATTTTGTACGTAGGTGGCTTTTTGCCTGGATAAGCTTATTGGATCCTGTTTTCCATTTTTCATGCAATTTCGAATATAAATAGCTTTGAGAAACCACCATATCAAGGGGCGAATACATCACTAGGCAAGTTTATTTTTTGCGACAATCTGAAATAACGGATACAGCCAAAAATTTATTCATCAGTTCGTTTTCATATATTCCAAGAAAAGCCTTTACTTCATAAGATATTCTTTTGTTCCCAATGAACCACTATGTATGCTTCGGTTGTAGGTTAACGTGGGCCAAAAATCCGCTTTTTTAGAATTTTGAGTGTTAATAGCAAAAATATGGTTAATTATGCTCTAAAATAATCCGTGTGAGAGATGACAATTTTTGGTCAATATCTTAGGCTCGCCCAAGTCCATCAAAGATCAAGTACAAAAAAATTTTTTTTCTTAGCTTACTTCGATTCTCTACAAAAAGGGTCCATATACCTAATTATATAGGACTAATACTTTCGAAGATACTTCAATTTTAGTAAGAAAACTTATCTATACTAATTATATAAAGAGAAGTCCCTTTTTTTGTAACAGGTAATCTCGCGAACGGCTGGTCCGATTTTCATGAAATTACGTACGTAAATAGCTTTCAGCAACCACCGTGTCATAGCCAAAAAAATAAAAATAACTTTTTTCCGGAAGACCGATTTATTCAAAAAAATTCTTTATGGTCTGATTTGCTTGAAATTTGGCGCATAGGTAGCTTATTGCCCGTATTAACAGGATACTTTTTTCTGATAGGTGGACCATGGACTGATCTATTCTAAAAAAATTGTACATATTGTCCGTTTTTCTTGAAATTCGGAACACGTATTATAAATATACGTAGATTAGAATTGAATGATTGTTTTACAGTGGGAAAGGCGTTTTAAGGCGCCGCAAAGCAATCGGGTATTGGCTATTTACCTATACTTATTATCTATACCAGTTATATAAAGATAAGTCCCCTATTTTTATAAGAGGTGATCTCACAAACGGTTGTACCGATTTCTTTGAAATTGTGGACACCTATTGGTTATAGGCTGATAATAATTTCGTTATATCAAGGGAGCGTGGCATCTCCCATACAAATCGAATTTTTCGTACCGCATATCTCTGGAAGTATTTGTGGAGCAGTCCTGGAACTTGATATGGTATCAATCCCATACTCAATCCCAGTCTGAAACTTTTACCTATTTGTAAATACATATATAACTCTTGGCTACGTGTCTTTGTGAGTGATCTCTTCCTAAACGAGGTTCACAACTTAAAACACCAGATGGCGCTGGAGTCGAGTTAGTACTAAAAATTGTATCCGCAAGATTGCGCTGGAGTCGAGATATTGCTAAAAATTGTCAAGTGAAGTCATTTGGAGATACTAGGCTAGGTAGTCAAGTTACCACCGTTAAATCTACTACTATAACCATTGCGCTCCTTGATTTACTGTGACTAAACAGAATAAAGACAACTCTTGATGAATTGCTACAAAGAAAATTGTAAGACATTTATGATATTTCGTCTGAAATAAGTCTATGTATATTGGATTTCTATAGATCAATGATACTCCCCCATCTTGAATTTGCCTCCAGATTCAAGGACACAGGATACAGGGATACAGATTCAAGGACGATTTATCATCGTACCGGATCATTGTTGCGGCAAGAACTTCTTCACGGTCATAACGACTTCGTTAGGTTATTTATGACGGCAATAGAGAATATGCTTTCTGACGACCACAAAACCAAACTTGAACGTGAATTGTGGTGAAAACGTTGGACCAAATGTTTCAATAAAAAAATAAATTTTGGGCGGGACGAAGTTCGTCGGGTCAGGTAGTTAAATATAAATTAATTCCGCACATCCATGTTTCCGAAAATTACACTTATATGAAAAGTGGACGTGTTATCGTCAGATAGCCCATTTTCCCCACCATCCATTCTTGGCCTTATATTTTCATATTCCTTAAGGTTTATTGCGGTACCTTATTTATTACTCCAGGTTTTTAATTAATTTCGCACCTCCATACAAAATTTCCCACTGTGCGTCGCAAAAACTCGAAAAACTGGAGGACAGATATACCGATATTTTTGAAATTTTGGACATCGACTCTAGACTGTCAAAGGATGATAATAGAAGAAGAATAATTTCGATATATCAATGGGCGTGGCACCTCCCATACAAACTAAAGTTTTCCCTCTCTGGAAGTATTCACCGTAGAGTGCTGCAACTTAGTATAAAGACTCATGGAAAAAATGGGAGTTATTGAAAAAGGGGCGTCACACCTCCCATACCAACTGAATTTCTCACATTAGAATGTGTATTTTTGTGTAAGTTTTTGCTTTGTAGTATTCGTTGTTCTTTTTTCTATTTCAAGACATAAAGTTTACACAGAAAAGTTTCCGTATCTGCTCCAAAAAGCAGGTTATTTTTTCCCCACCCTTTACAGAAGAAATAACTCAGATTTTTTCCCATATAAAAGGATTTTTTTTGTATTTGGTAATAACTCATATAATAGTGAATTAGGTGTAGTTTTATTAAAAAGTAGAACTGTTGAGTACTTTATACTCAAATTTTAAAAAAGTAGGAACATTTTTACTGTACAAATGTCCCACCCGTGACGGTGGAATACCCTATATATAAAAATAATAATTTATACCATGCTTTAATGAAAAGTTTATTCAAATTAATTCTAACACCGTGCAACAAAAAAATTTAAAATCACACGAAACTAGGGGCCAAATATAGTAAAATCGCGTTTTAAGTTTTTTCTCTCGGGTCAAGATTATTTTTTGAAAGAATTTTGAAATTTCAAATAAATTATAGTTTCAAAAATTATTAAAAAAAGTGGAATAAAGAATAAAAATATCGGTATCAAATGAAAGAAAATATTCTTTAGAATTTAAAAATATAAAATTTTTTTTTTGTTTTTATTTTTTAGAATAATGAAAATCGAGGCTATGGTCCTGTACATATTAGTCTTGAACCTATAATTTTTTCAAAAATAAATAGATATTGCAAATTTGCAACGATACTTAGGGACAAAATTTTAAAAGGACGTTTTCAATACCTAATACTAAAAATTTAATATTTTTCGTTTTAAAGAATTTTGTCTTTTATTTGGTACCCATATTATTATTTTATATAACACTGAATTTTTTAAATAATTTGGAACTAATAAAATTTTTGAAATTTCAAAGTCCTTAAAAAAATCCTGATGCTAGGGAAACTAAAAACACAGTTTTACTATATTTGGCTCCTAGTTTTAGGAGAATTTTTTTTTGTGCAAAACTGATTTTTGCTCGGTGTAATCCATGTTATCATTAACTTGATTTTTTTGAGTGACTTCCTTTCAAAATAATCATTTTCGGTATACCGCTGATTAGTAAAACTTCTCTCGAACAAAACCTCAGTAGTTCTTAACGTTTCAATGCTTTTTTTTAATTAACAGATACCGTTAAATTCTAATTGGTGTTATCATTAACTAGATTTTTTTGAAAATGTGACTAATGCCACTTTAAAAATAAGCGCCTCAATTATACTCGCTTCATTTAACATCCATTTATAATAATATTTGTTGGGTTGCAGTCGCATATTTAACTCTTCCATCTGCTCCTCAACTTAATCATAAATGTGTTTATAAATAACGTACCTATGGACTTGTGCATCTATGTATCACTATTCCATCAATTCAGTCCTAAATTTGTATATACATACATACGTACAAACATAAATACATACTCATGCATTCAAAATATTAATAATTGAATACTGGGAATATTCACACTTGGCTCGGTGCAATTTCCTTATTGAGAGCCTGAATCACATGAGCGATTCTACGGACATTCGTTATTTTCCATGTGACGAACGCAATTGTGTAGATAAAAAATCCAATACCTGTAATAAATAACACTTATGTGTGAATCTTTACTTTCCGGAAGTAACTCAGATGCAAGATACATACGTATAGTACATACATATGTATCTATGACCTACCAAGAAGGAGAATAGCCTCTGAAGTTTGATCGTGTAAGGTTTTGGACACGGCACAAAGTAGGATTAATCCGCTGAGTAAGCAAAACGATCCAACTACAGCTGCTAGAGTAATGATTATTAGAACTGGATCACTCAGGGCATAATCACAAAAGGAATGGCTCAAGGAATACTGCGATGTTTCACTGAAAATTAATTTTAATTTGTATTCAATTAATAATTCTTAGCACATTTATATTCTCGTTGAATCAAATATTGTGAGTGATTGTTACCAAGGTCTTATATTCATGGTTGCCGTAATGTAACTGATCGTATAACTAAGACATCAGAATGCATTACGGCATACTCATTCGACATGTATGTACATATGCATTTGTGTGTAAGATACGTACTAGGTGTTTTTGTTCAGCCGGAAAACTTTTCATTGTGTTTCCTGTGTTTGAATGGCACAACGAGAACGGCTGCTTGCGCTTCGGCCGTTAAAAATAGGCGGGCGTGTGCCGTTTCGTGTTTTCTTGGGAGCATTGGGATCTGAGCAGATGCTAAGATTGAATGAAGTGATTCCAAAATTAGATTACTTCGCTCGTGCCAACAGCATAAGTATGTACGTGCATATATTTGTATATTTAAGAGAATAAACATGCTCCAAACTAAGGGTCTGATTATGCATACTTCGCATAACTTCGCACAACCATTTGTACCAGTCCAATAAAAATGTAACTTAAGATAATGTGAAGTAAAATCTAAGCTCAACAGATCGCTAAGTTTTTAAAAGTTCTGCTAATTTCTGGGTAATGGAATACATACAGATTAGATACAAAGTACATACGAAAAGACAGTTTGAAGTTTATGCGAAGTTGTGCGAAGTTATACGAAGTATGCATAATCAGACCATAAGTGCACATTATGGTCCGATTATGCCAACTTAACGCAACTTATGGCTCTCTCTTAAAAATTCTGTTAAATGGGTGTTGCTTATTATTGAGCAGCCGAAACTTAGCGTAACTTAATGCCACGTCGAAATCTGTTTCATTTTGATTCTCTAAGTTCTACGTTCCGTTAAATTAAGTTAAGTTGCCATAATCAGGCTTTTAGATTGGGTTGGTCACCGCACAAAATAACAATTTTTGCTATTACACCTCCACTTAGTTTGAAAGCTTACCTTCGGAGGATTTTATTGTCGTACACATTTTCGTCATTGGTGAGTACTAAAAGCAGCCAAAAAGAAAATTTCTCCTAACATCTGTATTTATGACTCGATTTCGAAGTGTGATATATCGTTCAAAATATGTTTTTGTGTTCTAACCCCCTTTCTTTATTGTAACGATTCCAAAAAGTCATCACTTTCTAAAGAGCTTAATTTTATGAAACAGCTTCTCATAAAAATACAATCACCATTCGTAGTCGGCGTAAAACTGTAAGTCCCTCCTTTTCGTGTAAAAAACATCAAGGCGCACGCCCCAAATCGGAGGAAAAGCTCGGTCCAACACTAACAAATGTGTAAACGGCAATGTATTATTATTATTGAAGTTGTATTTAGTGGTGTAGAAATTGATTTATTAATAGGTTAATGAGCCAGCCTAGGTCAACGGGATGATAGTGTACTTATAATTGAAAACATACAATTGTTTAATTGCAAAAGGAAAAAGTAAATGAAGATTGAAGCACGGATGTATTATTGCCTTAATGTCCTGTTGACTTAAATGATTCGTCTTAATTTAGTTTTATTAACCATAAATCTAAAAACTGTATTAAGGGATGCATTTTTACTTGATCCTTAGGACATGGTTATGTATCTCTCTAAAACACCTTTAAAATTATGTACGACACGTTAAAATCGTGTCATAAATATAAGAAAATCCAAAAGTAAATCTAAGTTTTCCCTGTTCTTACGAAATTTCAGGGTCGAAAATTTGGATTTCACAAAAATCTTCATCTTGTCAGCTTCCAATAACAATTTTTTTCGGACATATGGGGACCAGTGTGACCGCGGGCATGTGAAAAATCAAAGCATCAATATGGAATAAAACCAATCATTTTTATGAAAAACCATTTTCCAAAACAATTTAACATTTATTGCACGGGAAAGTTGAAATTATTTCCCGAAAGCGATTTGCGTAATTTCAGTTGCAGTTACAGCTTGCAATTTTTATTGCCAAAAGTGACTTCTGCAAATCTGCAAAAAGGACTTTCTGGCTCCTTACACGGGAAAGTAGACTTTCGATTTCGCATTTTGACAGCAAAATGCGTAGAAAAAGAGCTAACATTGCCACCTTTAACCACACCTTTAGTCTGGTAAACTATGCATGTTTATCAACAGATGATTCGTAGCTTTTTTCCTAGAAAAAAAATAAATAAATTGTAACAAAAAATTTAAGGAATTTTATTTACTCAAATGGGTTATGCCTTTCTGCAGCGGGCGGATTCAAAATTGGATGATTATCGTACAGCTGATTGCAGTTTACCAAATAACAGAAAAATTATCAAGCTTCCACCACGATAATTCTGTAACCGGTAAACCGATACTAAAATAATGTTACAGAAACAAAATACTTGGGGGAAAATTTACCGCAAAACTCCACAGGCAAACACCGATGGCCTACCAACTGTCATTTTGACGAGCAGTATGAGTGCAAGTTTTTGTGTGTGGGCTCTTTGATGTCTTGATATGTAGCATTTGCCACATGATGCCGCCAGACAACATTCTCTCAATTTCGGCGTTTAAAAACATTTAAGTATTAAAAATAACTTGCTGAATAACTTCCTAAATCGTTATCATAAATAATCCTATAGGAAACAGATTCTTATTTTGATTTAATATTAATATTTCATCGATGTTACCACCAGCCCTACCGAGCGCCGATTTACCGAGTACCAAGCCCTAATTTTTGTTATTGAACATAGCGAAAATAAAAAAATTAAACGCTATGATACTGTTCGGTTATTCACATTTTGATGTTTTTCGTCATGGACCATGAATCACAATACATGAAAGGTTCGTTCAGTGAACGACAATGAACTTTTGGATGTACGTTGCCAACATGAACCACCCTGCCAGCCAAAAGTAGTGAAAAATCTGGTGAAACCGCGGGTTTCATTCACTTCAAAACTGGTGAAAAATCTGGTGAATTTTGTATGGGCGGTGTGCAGATTTTCACCAGTTTCCCCCTGTACGTGTGAGCCTTGTACCATTGTCGCACTCATTCAGATACTTCCTAAGCATTGCCCACTTCAGCCGGCGCGGGGTTGCATTCTCTTCACAGCGAATTCAAAATAACCTTAAAAACTTAAAATAAAGAATCTTAAATTTTTTTTTTATGTGTATTTTTCAAAATTAATTCTTCAAAATGCATTGCTAACCTAATATACATAGTTAGCAATCAATATTATGAATAAAAATTATAATTAACATTAATAATAAAGATATTTTTACATACATACGTGGTTGTTTAATTGCTTATTATTACTACTACTCCTTAACTGTTTTCAAAAGTTGCAAAATTTCTATAAAAAAGTTGAGCGATTTTAACAGTATTATGTATAATCAAAGGAAAGGTAATCGATTTACCTTTCTTTTAATATATATTAACAAATCAATTGCACTGGTTCATAAAAATTCAGTTTTTTTACAACTTTGCAAAATTTGACGACTTTTTCACTTTTTACATATAGATGTTTTCAAAAGTTGCAAAATTTCTATAAAAACGCTAAGCGATTTTAACAAAATTATAATCAAAAGAAAGGTAATCGATTTACCCTTCTTTTGATGTATAGTAACAGTTTTAAATCATTTACAAACTTAGTTTTCTGATGGTGCTCCTGGGGATGAAGCTGCTGGCGTTGAAGGTGCTGATGGTGAATGCCAAATCGGTAAACAAAAAAAATATCAATTAAACTTTATAGACATATAAAAAATCTTAATACATACCTTTAGATTGTGGCGAAGTCGCTGGTGTTTGCAATCTAAAAGAAAAATTACATTATAATCAAGTGAAATTGTTAAATATGTATTCTTACCTTCAAATTTTCGCAAAGTGACATTTCTTCACAGTATGTATACTGCCATCAAAACTTCGATGTTTCTAACTTGATCGCTCTAACGCATAGAATTCTTATTAGAGTACGAATTCTTATCGGGTACGCAGCTCTAACAAAGGGAATATTTGTTGACAGTTGAAACAAAAAATTTGTAAGTGTGTAGGTGAGATGAGTTGTGAATATGTTTGTAAATCGTTTGATTTTCAGGGGAAAGTGGTAAGCCGTGGCTGGCAGGGCAATCAGAACAGATCTGATCGGTGGAGAAGGAGCCATTTGTAATAGCAATTGAGAAAAAAGTGTGTGACGTTCGTAATTTTGAAGTTTGCTATTTCCGTTTTGTTTCTTTCTTTATGTGTATTTGGCGGTGGTTTATTTCAGTGATTTTAAAGCGATTTTTGAAAATTTTTTTTTTGTGCAAATTTAATTACAATGAAGTGCGCGGGGATTGGTTGCAAAAACAGGTACAAAAATAATAAATTGGTTAGCACAAACATGTGCTACAAAATTGCTCGCATTTTTTTCTTTATGCGCCGAAATAACAAACGTCAGCCAGAAAATTACTTTTTTCTTTTGCTTCATCTTGTCAGATCTTGTGTAGTTGGATCATGAGGTTGCCACAAGTGCACGACATGTTTTGTAATATATACAAATTTCCAGAGTTTTTTCATTTGTATTTGGAAAAGTATCAAAATTGAAAAAAAAGTATCTCAAAAAATTCATAAACGCTACCTCAAATTATTGTCATTTGTGATAATAAAAAGAGAAATGGATTTTTTATTTTGAAAAAAAAGTTTTGTAGAGCTCGCGCTGCTCGGTTTTTTATAAAAACGCCGATGTTCTAATTTTTTTAATTTTCGTGACATGTTAAAATGCAGCTAAAAATGTTCTTTTTACATATAATTACTCCGGTATTATTGGAGAGCGTTCCCTGAATTACATACCTGTCTTAGACAGTTGGAATGCCCGAAAATATGCTTTGGAAAAGAGACTACTAAAATTAAAACGTTGATACTGAACCATTTACGCATTGTCATGGGTTGGAACTTGTTACCAGGGGGTTGCTAATTGGGAATCTGAAGTCAGTTTTTCAAAATTCCAAATAGCGGATCCAAATGGCGATCAATTTAAAAAAAAAATGATTGGATTTGTTCGAAATTCGGCACTTGGTAGTTTTTGTGGCCGCTTATTAGGAATCTGAAGTAAATGTTTTTTAATCAAAATGGCGGATCCAATATGGCAATCAAATTCGTAAAAAAATACTAAAGTTAAAACAATGATACTGAACGTTTTAAGCATGTAAAGGGTTGGAACTCGTTACCAGTGGGTTTCTCGGGATGCTGATTATCAAGTTTAGGAATTTAAGGTACTTAAATCTTGAAAAACAGGCAAAATGAGTTTTGAACAAGTAAGAAAGTCTAAGTTCGGGTGGAGCCGAACATTAAGTACCCGGCGTAAGTATTAAATATATATTTTTTCACCTTTCCGAAAGCTACCGCTAGATGGTAAACCGGGGTGTATCAATTTTGAGTAAATTAGCGTCCTTAAATTTCGAAATATTGCAGTTTCCAGCATTTCTGAAATTTACCGTTATATGAAAAGCGGCCGTAATTTTAGTCCGATTTCAATAATTTTCAACGTTTTGCTTATATGTGGCAAGCACAATAATAATACCGAGCTTGGTACAAATTCGTAGAACGGTTACCGATATACATATGTGTGATCATAAGTGGGCGGCATTTTCCAAAATTTTACCATAAACGTATTTCTTGGTAAAGAATTGTTGCAAGCATCAATTTTGAGTATAAAAACTTGAATATTTACTGATTTATCGAAGATATTGTATTTCTCTAAATTACCGTTATATGGGATGTGGGCCTGGTTATTGTCAGATTTTTTGAATTTTCGGCCATTTCATATGTATGTTATACCGAGGCCAACAACTGTGCCGTGTTTGGAAGAAATTGGTGCAGCGGTTACCAAGTTATACACATGTAACCATAAGTAGGCGTGGCCACGCCCATTTTCCAAAATTTTATAATATTCTTATTTTTCGTCTAAAAATTGTTGTAAATATCGATTTTGAGTGAATAATCCTCAGTAGTTACTAAAATATCGCAGTTTTCGTATTTCCGAAAATTACAGTTATATGGGATGTGGGCGTGGTTATTGTCCGATTTTTAAAATTTTCGGTCATTTAGTATGCTGTATCAAGGCCAACAACTGTGCCACGTTGGAAGAAATTGGTGCAGCGGTTACCAAGATATACACATGTAACCATAAGTGGGCGTGGCTACGCCCATTTTCTAAAAATTTATAATATTCTTATTTGTCGTCTGAAAATTATTGCAAATATCTATTTTGAGTGAATTATCTTCAGTAGTTACTAAAATATCGCAGTTTTCGTATTTCTGGAAATTACCGTTATATGGGAAGTGGGCGTGGTTACAGTCTGATTTCGCCCATTTTCAATTACAACCTACCTTGGATTAACGAAAACCTACACACCAAATTTCGTTGAGATATCTCAGTTTTTGCTCGAGTTATCGTGTACACGGGCGGACGGACAGACGGACGGACAGACAGACATGGCTTAATCGATTTCTCTATTCGTTCTGAGCATTTATGTATACATTTGTCTATCTCGATTCGTTTTGGCTGTTACAAACAACCGTTATGTGAACAAAATTAATATACCCTTGTGCACAAGTGCGCTCGGGTATAA
>NW_023458560.1:20855756-20884686 GCF_013731165.1 Rhagoletis pomonella
TTTGGTTTCGCCCTACTCTTTCTGCAAATCCCTTTGCCTATGTCCTCATTCTCCTGTATCAGCTCGATCAACCGCGCAAGTTGCATTTTGTTGCTTACAATCTTTGGTTTGTAATCCAGACACATACATACGTATGTATTTATATTCCACAACTTTTTACAACTTCCAGTTCAATTCACTTTCTTTTTATCCATTATAGCAGGGGTTCCCAAACTTTTTTCAGCGCGGCACCCTTGTTGTGCTAAAAAAAATTCGCTACACCCCTACCCTTCAAACGTCTACGAAAACAAGAAAACACAATGAAAAATTTATGCTCCTTTAGCTTTAATGTGAGGACTGAAATTGTGTTGATGATTTCATTATTTCCTTTAAGTTTATTGTGAGCTTCGACAATTTTACCCTGAAACCATTTGACGCTAAAAGCTTGCTGGTGTATTTGTTTTTAACCGACTTCACAAAAAGGAGAAGGTTATCAATTCGTCGGAATATTTGTTGATTGTTATTTTTTTTTTAATATGCTACCGCATAACTTTGGTCCATGTTAACCGATTACTATAATTTTTTTTTTTTTAAAGAAAGATGTTACCTCACAGGTGGTCTCATTCTAATTTGGTTTGAATCCGATCATTGGATCATGAAGAGATTAACGATAATCTTAAATTTTTTATATGGGAAAGGAAGTCGGTTTGGTTTTTTGCTTAAAAATTACTTGTTTATGTAAGCATTTGTTGAAAATGCAGTCTCACATAGAAACGTAAAAGTAAAATTCGCTAGTATTTTTAATGCAATCTTGCCAACAGCAGTGTTTTCTGCATACACTTGCATCCAGAAGCCTCTTGGCTCACTTCGTAATATTTAATATTCAAAGTGCTGTCTTCACTGATATCCAGAAGGCTTTCAAAAGCTTAATTTGTCATCTCAGTAGGTTTACTTTTCGGGTCACATGAAAACGGGTTTGTTATTCAGTTGTAGACATCCTCAGAGTCAAACCTTCCCAGTTAACGCTGGGAATGCGCGTTAACGCTAAGAAAATTTAAGTGAAAAATGATTTTGATTTTTTGAATATTATATGGAAATTGCCAGAAAAAAAAATCATTTTCCATTTAAATTGCTGGTGAAACCGGCTGTTATCCATTTTCTTAGCGTTCATTTTGAAGTTACATATGTATGTACGTTTTTCTGATTTTCTTTGTTTATTTATGGGGTTTTCATGAAAATTGCTAGTAATTCTAAAATATACATGTCACCAATAAAAAAATATCGACGTGCTAGTAAAAACCAAAGATGTATTTTAATTCGCAGGCCTCTGTTAACTTCGCAGCGTCATCCAATATGGGTTTTTAATCTAGTGGCGGCATCTTCCTAGTCGCCAGGGAATACCGCCGGATCATACAGTGCCTTCTCGTGACGTTTTCTGCCTCTTGCTTCATCCTAGACATCGCTCCTTTCGTTTTTCCAACCACTGCATATCCGCACACTTGCTCGATTTCAAACCATTTTTCTGTACAAATTTGTCGATAGCTTTAAAAATTTCGTCGCTAGTGGTGTAACCGCTAAAACACAATGCCGACGAAAAGCGAATCTTTCGCTGCGAATGTTCGCTGTAAAAATTAAAACACACTATTGTATATAAGAACGCACACAACCAAAGCAAACAACGACGTTTGTCCGACGACTGTTCGCAACGATAGACTTATTTCTAGGGTCGTCGCTGGCGGCAGCGGCAAAATACGATCCATTGTTGCCATATGCTAAATATTTTCAAGTTTTTGAATCGAAATTGAGAAATACTGTATTAGTTTTTGTTAAAAATTAATAATCTTATTGTTTGTAAAAATTTTAATTGTACCTTGTCCCCTATATGACGGGTAGCGGTTATTTATCAAGTTAACTGTGTGGCCACACTCACTTGTGAAGGTGTTTGACAATTGGTTACCTTTGCTCTGGCCGTGGGAGAAAAGTAACCAGCTTCCTCACGTTCTCATGTATCGGTGTGAAGTTCTCATGTATCAGTGTGAGGATCTCTCTCCGTTCGTAAACACACATATTGGTTAAATAGCTGCTTCCTACCAGCAAAAAGTTTCACTTCTGAAAAAAGTAAGCGAGATAGTAAGAGGTCGCGGGGCAAGGAACGAGGTCATATCGTTGTAAGAGAAAAATATTTTTTGTTCTTGTCCTTTTCAAGAAATTTTAGTACTAAATTCATATGAACCACTGTAGCGCTCATCTGATGGAAGCATATCCCTGCATATGCGAGTTGCTGATTTCTAAACTTCCTAGGAATACGGTCAACTGATCGATTCATATCCCTGCATACGCGAGTTTCTTATTTCTAAACTTCCTAGGAAGGTGCTCAACTGATCATTTCATATTCCTGCATACGCGAGTGAGATATGCAAACAACTGATAAACTGATATTCCCAGGTTTGCAATTTTGTAGGATATGAATAACACTTTTGCTATTACAGATTCATTTACTATCTATTGCCTTTTGCTACTGGGTTGTTAACAGCAACCTTCTCGTTCTGTACCAACGATGTTAGCTAGCTGTTATTGGTGACTATTTTAAAGGTTACCTTTGTTGTTATCTCTGTGTTAGCGCTCTGTAAGTTTCAGCGGTTACCTGCTTTGTTACTACAGGTTGTTTTAGGTGTTACCCAGAATTATATGCAGGTTAGAGTCTTGGTTACCAATTGGTTACCTCAACTTGTTTTAGGTGCTATTCCAGAGGTTATAATAAGGTTAATGTTTTTAAAGTTCTTGGTTACCTTTTTTTCTTATAAATCCTTAGAAATAAATCCTCTCTTGTTTTACAATTTGTTCCTAAACTTATTCAATATTGTGGAAACCGTTGTATTAAAGATTTCTTAATAATAATATTAGATCACTACGTTGATATGAGTACTCAACAATTTAACAATCAGTTATTAATATAAAAATTTATATATTCTTGTGGAAACCGTTGTATTTAAGATTTCTTAATATTAATATTAAATAACTGCGTTGGCAGGACTACTCAACAAATTTAACAATCAGTTATTAAAATAAATATTTATATTGTTGTGGAGAAAGTTGTATTAAAGATTAAGTAGGACTACTCAACAAATTTAACAATTAGTTATTAAAATAAATATTTATACATTCTCAACCAATAAAAATTCAAACCCAATAACTTACTTACTAAAAAATTGTTTATTATAGCTTAAAATTATTGTAACCAATAGAGGTAAATGTGTTGTACAAAAAACAAATAAACAGAAGTTCACAAAAGTTGATATAAAACTATTCGTCGATTTAAATTGTTAACTTTTTACTGAGCATGTTTATTTTACGAGGAGGAAGCATCGAAAGCCTGACCCCGTCAGTGTGAGACTTTGACCCAAACTAAACTTCCTACCGTCATGTACCGTTCCCCTCCCGGTACCACCGTCAGTGATTTCGTCGGGATTATAACACTGTGTGACTGATAAGGTTACAGATATATTCTCTTCTTCTTCTTATTCTTATTTGGCGCTGTAACCGCCAAAGAGATTTTGGCCAACTGACGCCAATTGGAAATGCCAAGTGAAGCCAGAATACTTTCAGAGCTGGGGCGTCGGTGTCCATTCGAACGACATGGTCAAGCCAGTTGAGCCGCTGCATTTTAATTCGCCATACACCAGCACGGGCGTGATGAGTGACTTATAGTGTGGTTTTCGTACGTCGAGAGAGGCCTTTAGGGTAGAAGGGGGAGCATTCGCCACTTTCTTTTTAAATCTCTGCCGAAAGTACACCGATCATTTCGTTTGTTTAATGCTTGGTCATCTCGAAATATACATCATTTAGCATCTTATATTCATCGTCATTCTGCAATGTCTATAGGTTTTTTAATGATTTTTGAAACGACCCAAAATGGTGAAACTGCCCCACCCATGGGGTAGATCCGCCATCGATATGGGGTGGGAACGTCAAGACGAAAAAGCGGAACATAAGTAACTTTAATATTGTATTGAATTCAAATTTCTTAAGTCAACACTTTTTCTTATAAGGAGCATAATAATAATAATATAGTAATGTTTTTCTCCAAAAGGATTCCCTAATTTATTAGACTATTCGGTGTACTTCCTCCAAGGTACCAATGGCTTTTCCCGAACCCCAAACTAATGCCGAGGTATGGTATTGCTTTGCGCTATCATGGGTTGCAATGGTCCGATCTTTACCTGGCTTAGGTACTATAATTATTTCAGATATTATGTCATTGGCTTTGGCATTTCTTAAATCGTTGAGCTTGAATCGAAGGGAAATAGCGGTTGAGTTACTATTAGTAATTAAGATGTTTGAAGGAGTGGGACTTTCATTGATCTTAAAAACGTCTGAAAGATGTTGAGCAAAAGCTGTTACTTTATTTCCATCACTCCTTGCCCAGTTCTCATTAGGAGCGCGATAGGCGATTCTCGAAGCACCGGTTTCTTTTCATACTTCATGGTACGTCAGAGAGAAAAATTTGTCTGGCATGAGGCAGACAAGTTTTGAAGAACCGAGGGCGCGTCTTTTTTTCTGCTTCCAACAAGCAACTTAGTTCTTTCTTACATGGATCTAGTTCCTGTATAACTAACGAACGAGAACGAAGTCTCTGCCACTCTATTCGCAATTTGCGCTTTTTAAGTATTAGGGTAAGAATGCTTGGAGTGTGCTCGTAATGGCGGGTGGAAACACGATGTTTGAAAGAATCATCCTGGGTTGAGTTTTCTGCAGCATTTACTAGAACATCAGCTACTCCAGGGGGACATCTACCTCATGGGGCACATAGTTACATCAGCGGCACATTTACCCCATGGGGCACTTTTGCCGGCGAAACAACCCCACTTGGAGTCTGGTGGATCTGCCCAACGTGTAATCCCTTTTATAAAACTCACTTTTTTTTAAGAGTCATACACAATGAAATAGAACAAGCTTTCGATTTCGTTTAAAGCAACATTGGCGGTATTCCACAAATAAAAAACTATTGCATAACACGAAGATTCACAAAATTATTACAAAACATATTTAGCCACAAAACTTTTCCCAACAATGCGAAAAAGTGGATAAAAGCGAGTATCTACAACCACTTGCAACGATGAACTTTCAGAGTAAATAAGAAGAGATGTTTTTGGTTCACTTGTAGGCTGGTGTGATCTATTATTTAATGGTGCAAATAAAGCACTTATTCCACCTTCGTTGCCCAACGTTTCGCTGAAATTTCCAGCATCATCAGGGGCGACTATGTTTATTAAATCCAACAAAGAAATACAAGGAAAAAACAAAAGATGTTAAAATGAATAATACAAGTTGGCATACATGTGTTTGTAAAAACAAAGACAACAATTATGGACTAATGCAAAGAACATATACTCACAATAATATTAAACATTTGCTTTAAACTTAATATTAATACATAAACACATAATCAGTACCACTCTCTATGGTAGTCTTGTCACTACTAAATTGTTTATTTTGATATGCATAACATGTAGGCGGCCGCGATGTTGTCCGTATCTTCTTTTTTGTTGATCGTATTATCCTTTTTTTCTAATATTCTTAAGCTTTCCAAAGTGTATCTCGTCATTTCCCTCTTTTCCTTGTCAATAATCCTAGTGTTAGTGAAATCAGCTGTGTGGCCGCTGTTTAATATGTGCTGTGATAGGGCTGTGCTGTGTTTTTGTTTCCTTATATCTGTTTGCCAACTTGTATTATTCATTTTAACATCTTTTGTTTTTTCCTTGTATTTCTTTGTTGGATTTAATAAACATAGTCGCCCCTGATGATGCTGGAAATTTCAGCGAAACGTTGGGCAACGAAGGTGGAATAAGTGTTTTATTTGCACCATTAAATAATAGATCACACCAGCCTACAAGTGAACCAAAAATATATTCTACAAGCTGATCGCTACAAAAACCAAAAAACATTAATTTCGGAAGGCCTGCCGATATATTGAACATCGTTTATTTTACCAACAAAATAGCAACACTAGTACAAGATGAAGGACTATTACAAACATATGAAGTATACACACGGAGAGCATACATGCATCACACTGAAACACTACAGTAAACAAAAACACAAATTAGCAAAACAGATGGAGCAGCTTAAATTTCTATTGCGATGCAAACAATACGGGCTAATGCCAAATTATCTGACAAGCTCGATCAAAAATCTAAAAATTAATACAACTTCAGAGAAACTTCTCACAAAAATATTAAACATCGAGATAACACAAACAAAAATAAACATTAAAATAGCAAAAGATCTATTATTGCATGCACAACAACAACTAAAAGTCACCTTAAGTAGCTCAGAATTCGACGCGTTCATCAGCAAGCAGAACGCCCAAAGCCAAAAACTGCGAAGGAAAAAGAATCAATACTCACATCAAAAATTGAGAGTCTTAAACACGAACAGATGCGGAAGCTGGGAATACAAAAGAACAACAATTGGTTTGTGAACAAAACGAACGTCAAATTTCCCGAAGAGGTAAGGTGGCTACTATCGCTGCGGAAAAAGTTCACATTACCAACAACAAGGACAAGTTTCTCAACAATACTCACTATAGCAGAAATGGAACAAATAATCATGGGGATAAAAAACGAAAAGGAGAAAGAAACAGCGAGAAATAAGTTGAGCAACAGAATTCTACTGTTCAAACGGAATATTAAACACAACTCTGCCGAAAAATTCATTCTAGCTGCATTTAACCAAACAAAGGCGTTTCTGAGATCCCACAAAAACATTGTTATAACAGATGCTGACAAGGGCAATAAGACAGTAGCAATGTACGAATCGGAATACATTGAAAAGATAAACAAATTACTAGAAGACAAAAACACATACAAAACTTCAAGAACAGACCCAACGAGCACTCTGCAGAGAAAAAACAATAAAATAGTTGATGAGCTCTACAAAGCCAAACACATAAACAAAAGGGAAAAGCAGCTTCTCACCAGCACCGCAGCTGCAGCGCCAAGGCTATATGGCCTGCCGAAAATTCACAAACCGCAAGTTCCTTTACGCCCCATTGCTTCGTCAGTCATGGTCCCCTGTTACAAGTTATCCAAATATGTCGGAGAAATACTCAAGCCATTGATTTCAGAGAGATACAATGTGAAGAATGCGTTTAACTTGAAAGAGAGATTAACGAATATAAGTGTATGTGATGAAGATGTTTTAGTGTCGTTCGATGTCATTTCCTTGTTTACGAATATACCGACAATGTTAGCCACAAAAATTATTATGAAAAAGTGGGACCAGATACAACGGACAACCAGCATTCCAAAACACAAATTCCAACAAATTCTTGACTTCTGCCTTAAAGATAATAACTACTTCATGTGCAATAACAAACTATACACCCAAACATTTGGAATGCCAATGGGCAACCCCCTCTCACCGACAATTGCCGACATCATTATGGACGACCTTCTGGACAACACCATCTCGGAGCTGAAACAACACATTGACATCAAGTTTATCAACAAATATGTAGACGATATTTTTGCAATAACAAACCGCAACGACGTGAATACAGTTCTAGAGACGCTAAACAAATACCACCCAAAACTTCAGTTTACCATGGAAATGGAAGAAAACGCGAACATACATTTCCTTGATGTCCGTATACACAAAAACAACAACAATATTGTTCTAAACTGGTACTCGAAACCAACGTCGTCTGGACGCCTGATCAGTTATCTCTCCTCCCAACCAAGAAAATATAAAATCAGCACCGCGAAAAATCTTATACACAAAATACTGACGATAAGCGAACAAAAATTTCATGAAGCCAACATAGAGAAAATACACAGCATTTTGAAAAGCAACAATTATCCCAACCACCTGATACGCGAACTAATAAAACAAGAAACAATGCGAATAGGAAATCAGCAAAATAAAACGCCAACCACAGCAACAGCAAATACACCAAAGAAGTACTACAGCGTCACTTACATCCCCAAGCTAAGCGAAAACTTTGATCACAGCACATTAAAGGAACAAAATATAACTCTCGCCTACAAAACAAATAACACGTTAGCTAGAATCTACACAAGAACAAAAAGCCCACTATACATACAGCAACAAAACAACGTTGTTTATGAAATAAAATGTAAGGGCAAAGAGAACGAAAACTGTGGTAAAGTGCAAGAATGATAGAATACAAGATTGCGCCGATTGCAGCAGAATTCGTGAGAGTAATTTTAGCGTGACGTCATCGTAGAGTTGACAACTGAGAGCGGCGAGAATGAGGGCGACTAGTGATGTTCTGAATTGTCCCCAATACTCGGTACCCAATACTTAAAAAAGATTTCGGTACCCTATACTTCCTTTTCGTTATCCGATACCGATTATTTACATTAAACCCTCGCCATTATATACATTTCAGGTTTAGAAAAAACTTTCATTACTAATTTATATGATATCGGCTAAAACACTTGAACTTATCGCCACAGAAAAATATTATTTTATCAGTTTTAGCCTTAGTCGATCCAAGGTTCAAGAAAAATACTTTGACGGATGAAGAAGCCTTTCAGGGGAGAGATTCTGTAGCCAGTTAGCGACAAGTTTCGGATCGATATCGCACTTGTTGACTTACAAATATTTGATATCAAACGTCGACAAAACCGATACCGATTCGAAAATTGTCGTTAACTGGTTACAGAATCTGTCCCAGGCCTAAAAAATGATATCGTCCGATTCAGCTGGAACAAAAATGCTTCAAACAAGTAAGGGTTTCTCTGTATTATGGCATCGAACCGACATATATACATCTTTCATTTGAATCAGTAAAAAAGCTCTATTGGCTCTTACATTCGGGTTTTGTTAGGGGTTTTTTCCATATTTTTGGCCTATGTGCACTTTTATTCGAAACCTAAATGTTTCAGTACCGAGTATCGAGAGTATTGGGTACTTAAAAGTATTGACTCAGTACATCACTACTGCTGTCTTCTCTACTATGACGTCACCAAAACAGCTGATTCTGTCAAAATCACTGAGAGCCGAGTAGCGGTATCGTCATCGGCGCCACCTCTGTATTCTCTCCACCGTGGTTAAAGTGTACATAGGGACAACAAAACGCGCATTAGGTGTTCGCATAGCCGAACATCAAACAGATATAAGGAAACAAAAACACAGCACAGCCCTATCACAGCACATATTAAACAGCGGCCACACAGCTGATTTCACTAACACTAGGATTATTGACAAGGAAAAGAGGGAAATGACGAGATACACTTTGGAAAGCTTAAGAATATTAGAAAAAAGAGAGAATACGATCAACAAAAAAGAAGATACGGACAACATCGCGGCCGCCTACATGTTATGCATATCAAAATAAACAATTTAGTAATGACAAGACTACCATAGAGAGTGGTACTGATTATGTGTTTATGTATTAATATTAAGTTTAAAGCAAATGTTTAATATTATTGTGAGTATATGTTCTTTGCATTAGTCCATAATTGTTGTCTTTGTTTTTACAAACACATGTATGCCAACTTGTATTATTCATTTTAACATCTTTTGATTTTTCCTTGTATTTCTTTGTTGGATTTAATAAACATAGTCGCCCCTGATGATGCTGGAAATTTCAGCGAAACGTTGGGCAACGAAGGTGGAATAAGTGCTTTATTTGCACCATTAAATAATAGATCACACCAGCCTACAAGTGAACCAAAAATATATTCTACAAACTGATCGCTACAAAAACCAAAAAAGAAGAGATGTGGTCGACTGAAGCACAAGTTATCGATTTTCAAAGATCGACAGCACTAGTAACTTTGAAGAATACGATGGGTGGCGCATGTGCCCCAATGGCGAATGCTCCCCCTTCTACCCTACTCCTGAATTGCCTACTCTGTCCAAAGCAGTACTTGTTGGCAAGAGCGATTCTGCGTTGGATTTCCATCTGACATTATTATCGGTGTTAATGCTGGTGCCCAAGTAAACGAAATTCTCTACTTTCTCGAAATTATAACTGTCAAAAGTGACGTGGGTGACAAGGCGCGAATGTGCTGATTGTTTGTTTGACGACAGGAGATACCTCATCTTGTCCTCGTTTACCACCAGACCCATTCGCTTTGCTTCCTTGTCCAACTTGGAAAAGCCAGGATAGACTTCGCAGTTTTTCTTACCGATGATGTTGGTGTCATCGGCATAAGCTCTTGTAGTTAATTGATCCTGAGCGGTTCAGTTCTGCAGATCTTTTTATCTTCTCCAACATCAGATTAAAGAAGTCACATGAAAGAGAGTCGCCCTGCCTGAAACCCCCTCTGGGGGCGAACGGCAACAGAGCAGAGCTGGTGATATTGCTCAACGTAATTTTTCACAGCCGTATGAGTTTTGAGGGGATGCCAAATTTAGACATAGCGGCATATAGGAAACTCATTTTAGTGCTGTCGTAAGCGGCTTTAAAGTCGACAAATAGGTGGTGAGTGCCGAGCCATTTCTCGCGGGTCTTTTCCAAGATTTGGCGTATTGTGAATACCTGGTCTATGGTAGACAATACATTCGATAAGACCTTGCAACCTATGCTTAGGCTAATCCCGCGGTAGTTGGCACGCATGGCGGGGTCGCCTTTCTTGTGGATTGGGCAGAGCGCACTTGAATTCCAGTCGTCGGGCATGCACCTTATTACCTCCTTGCCATCGTAATTAAATAGCTCAGCTGACAGGCCGTCAGCTCAAGCAGCTTTGGCACTTTTCGCCATAGTCAGGCGCTGGGATATCGACTCCATCGTCATCGACTGGGACCTCAGGTTCGTCTTCTCCACTTCTTTCAGTGCTTCTGCCATTCAAAATGGTCGAAGAGTGTTCCCTCCATAATCTGAGTACTTTCTGGACATCGGTCACTATGTCGCCATGGTTGTTCCTACAAGAGTCTTGAAACCTTCCGTAAGGCGCTTAACTCTCTGCTAAAAATTTCGGGTGTTTTTTCTGTCGGCCAGCATTTCAAGCATTTTCTCACACTCCTCATCATACCAGTAATGAGCGGGAAATGTGGTTCCACTGATCGCGCAAGTTGGTTTGTTGAAGAGAGCTCTCTCACAGCAGGTGTGAAGGTCGAGCGCCGAATCCATTGGCCGTCTGTTTTGATTGCAGCTTTTCGACGTTGAACTTTCGTTGCATTGTTGGGGGCCCTTTTTTTTGCTGCTCCGAGGTTGGGTCGTATATTGGATGCATCACTATAGTAGTGCGAGTCGATGTTTGGCCCTCGGAGTGTACGTATGTACATCTAAAACATGGAAGCATGCCTTCCGTCTATCACAACATGCTCGATTTGGTTTCCCGTTTTTCGATGTGGAGACATCCATGTAGCTCGATGGATCTTTTTATGCTAGAACCCAGTAACACATACTGCCAAGTTTAGAGTGAACGCCGGTCTCTCTCCCACCACAAATCCAACACCGAATCGCACTCCTTTACGTGGCAACTGTAGTAGACGTCGCAAGGCTCCACGCTTGCTCTCTCGCCCCGTCCATCGCATTTCGTGTGTGGCGGTGATGTCACCTTTATTTTCCCTAGGACATCAACCAGTCGGGCAGGGGCACCATCCCGATTAAGGGTTCGGATATTCCAAGTGCATACCCTAAAATCATAGTCCTTCCTATGTTTGCCGTGATCGTCATCAAAAGAAGGGGGTATCATCCGAGGCATGTGTTTTTTTTCATTGGGCAGGGTTTTAACGTGGCGGGACCCAAACCCATCGCACAGTGGTTCGGATAGCAGATCTAGCTGGACGAAAGTCAAATTTTTTTTGTTTTTAAAATACTTAATGGTACTTGGAATACATTCCTGACAATACATTCAAATAGAAATTGCATTTATTAAAGCATTAACATATGAAAACAAACAAACAAAGGTAAGTCAACGCCGCCTATTCGAGAACTCTATTTTAAAAGCTGAAATTTAACTTAAAAGATTGCTAATTGCACTCACAGAAATTTGCATAATTGCAAATTGACTTTATAAACAAAAAATTACACTTATTCCGCTATAGATTCGGAGGTCATAAAGCAATTTATGTCCACATTGGTAAAAGCAAATTTATTCTGAAAAATCGTCGTTTTGATTAATAAAAAAAAAAATTAAAGAGTAGGAAAAGTAAAGGCCGCCGAAGGCCGTTATAAAACCACTTGCATATTATTCTTTACACCTTCGCAAATGCAGAGGGTAAGTTCGATAACCAAGTCTAACCAATTGGCTTAGATATTTACATTTTAGTGACGGTATGTCAAATCTCAAAATTCAAAAGTAATTATTAACAGGAATGTATCTGAATATAAATATAAGATCAGTGGCGGATCCACGGGGGAGAGGGGGGGAGGGGGAGGAGGCGGTAGGGGTTGTGTGTTAAAACAGAAAAATACTTGGAGTTATAAAAACTTTGGTTATGTAAGAGTTAAAAAAAAAAATAGTAACTCGCGAATTTTTGCTTTCTGAAATTAAAAAATTATACAACAGGCATAAAAATCTTTAAGCGCTGTTAAACAATTTTTTCTGAAATTTATTTGTGTTTCTTGCTGTGATCTTAAATTTTAGTCATGGTAAATAAAATCTTAAGAAGTGAGTTTTTTGACATTTGGAAAAGTGTTGCTGAAACTTCTAAAAGACAACAAGGTATCCGTGATTATGTGATTAGTAAATTGAAAGAAATATCTGATGAAAATGCTCGTTTCGAAGTAAATAAAGTAAATGAAGTAAATGACTTTAGATTCGTAATCAGCAACCCAGAAAACCCCCAGATACCCAGTTACATAGAAATCTAGCGATTTTTTTTTTAAATTTTTTTCCGCCATATTGGATCCGCCATTTTGAATTTTTGGTAAATGACTTTAGAGATGTAATCAGCGACCCAGAAAACCCCCAGATACCCAGTTTCTTAGAAATCTACCGATTTTTTTATTTTTGTCCGCCATATTGGATCCGCCATTTTGAATTTTTGATAAGTGACCTCAGATTCGTAATCAGCGACCCAAAAATCCCCTAGGTAAGAAGTGGTGTAAAGATCCATCAACGAGTATTTGTTTAAATAGTTTCGTCCAGCTAGATTTGTGATCCGAACCACTGTGCAGCGCACGCGGGCCACTCCCAGTTGAATGGCAGTCAAAAGCTTTGCAGTACTGGGAAATGTACAAAACATAGTGGTCAAAAGCGAATATCTCAACTAAACCCTGATGTATTTTTTTAAATTCATAGCTCTACATACCTGTTTAGTAAACCAAATAGCCGGACCAGACGCTATTCAAAATAAAAAATGTAAAAAAATAAACTTTTATCCTATACTCTGTAATATTCCTCCGCAATTGTGTAAGGTAAACTAACAATTTATAATCATTGCTTTGCAGCGAAATATCTTCTCTTAAATTATATACATAGGTATGTGTAAATATGAGGACGTACTGAACATTTTGAGTGTGCAGATTTTTTATGCTGATGTATTCATTTATGCTAAATATATTACTTGATTTTGTTTTGTCACACTTAAGAATTAAAAGTCTTGGCTGTTCACCCAACCGGTTTATAGTTTTATCAATAATCTCAGATTGGTTCTGTGATACAAAACTTTCGTTGTACGCTTAGAAAAGACACAAACATAAAGACAAAGTAATAAACAATTGAACTATTTTTGCTCATTGTCGACTGCAGCCAGAGAATAACTTGATACAGAAGCGGATGATCCACATATCCACTTTTTAAATCAATTTACTAACTATTTTGTTAGCGTTGGGAGTATAGTTTGTTGTACAGTATATATATAGGAAAAACCTTGAAAGTTAGGGGGACCGAAGTTATCAAGAAAGCATTTCGTGGTACTATTTTTGAATTTCTAGGCAAAAATTTGGAAGTTAGGAGGGGGGGCTCCGCCCCAGGCTACGCCCATGTACAGGTCCACTGCGACAAATGGTGCGGAAATTGTGAAAACAGTGTAGGCAGCAGTCGGCCTATTGAGCCAATCCACGACGCACAGCGTCAAGGGTAGCAACTGTTTCATATTTAGTACGACGTAGCTATTTCGCAATTTCACGCTGTAAATTTTTCTGGTCCATACATATGGAATGAAAAGTGGTGCCCAGTTTTTGAAAAATCTATTTGGAGTATGATATTAGAGTAAAATAAATCGAAATTATACCAGTCTAGTTTACCTTCCCGTAAAAGCCCGATGTACGTCTTACCAATCGACCATCGCAAAGGAAATAATCGTAGTTGTTTCTCAAATTTGTGTTCAAAAGTATAACTCATTTCTCGTTTGTTAAATGATGAAATGGTCAGTCCTTTAATGCCGGCGACACGGAAAATATCCTTATAATGTTTAAAATGGCGAGCCCATAATCGGCTCTGGTGAGCACTGAAGCTGAGAAAATAGTTTTTGGCGAACGCAACAAAAATTAAAGTCAGCAGCTGAAACTAGGATAAAGTAATTATTGATTGAAGTAAACAAATTAAAGAATCAAAAATAGGCATCAACTTTTAAATGTACAGCGTGGCGACGAATAACTGTTACCCAGATATTTTTGAGAAATAAAAGAGTCCTTTATAGATTTTGCGAAAAAAGTATTTTATTGTTATTTTTCCAAAGATTTTACTTTAGTTGCATTAATTAGTTTTTAAATTTTAATCCTTATTTACATTTGCCAGCAGTGTAAACTTTGAGAGGAAAGTTCATTTGGCACGCAGGTCTTCGTCAGTTAATTTATTCCATATCTTCTGTAACCATAGGCTAATTTTCTCCATTTTTAGTCCCTTATACTCCCCCTTCTGTCCAACCTAAGGCCTCATACTCAAAAATCGAATAGACTCGGAACTGGTGACTAGGACGGTCATTCATTCGACCAACCTTATACAGTTTTTTTCTTTTTTGTACTTTTTTTATACAAAGCCTAAGAAAAAATACACCTGAAAAAGACTTGCGTGCCAAATGAACTTTTCTCTCAAAGTTTACACTGCTGGCAAATGTAAATAAGGATTAAAATTTAAAAACTAATTGATGCAACTAAAGTCAAATCTGTGGAAAATTATCAATAAAATACTTTTTTCGCAAAATCTTTAAAGGACCCTTTTATTTCTCAAAAAAACCTGGGTAACAGTTATTCGTCGCCACGCTGTACATATGTATTTGCATTAAAGGAACTATTTACAATGTAATAAAACTACTTATTAAATACTACTAATTATGTATTTACAACTTACTCTAAGTATATACGGGTGTCTATGTGAAACCTAAACATCAAGAGCCGTATCCATACGGCGCGTTTACATGGGACAATGCTGTGAAGGAAATAGCTCTGATCCAATACTTTTCGTTAAAATCCTGTAAAACTGTCAAACAGCAAAATTACTCTCTGAAGTGAGAGCAAAAGTAACAACAAAAAGTACGGGAACAATAAAACTAAAAACGTCAACCAGTGACTGCTTGACACTTTTCATGATTTTACCAGAAGAAAAAGTTCGGGTAAAATCTTGCAACTTCATTCTCTACACAACTCTCCAAAAGTCGCTCTCATTTACAGGATTTTGGAGTACGGGAACATTTTTCCTGCAACTTCCTGCAAGTTCGTGTAAAATCCTGTAAGTTCATGGAGGACTGGATCAAAGCTAATGAAGATATACGTATTACATAGTTGTCAAAATTGTTCCAATGGAAAAGTATGCACGTATTAGTGAAAAAGTGTGCAAGTATTGCTATTGTCATGACAGTATTGTCCGGTGTAAACCCTGAGATAGTGAAAGCTAAGTCCACACTAAACTTAGCGGATTTTCAATGGATTATCTGCCAAAAAACTGCAATTAACTTTAGCGTAGACTTACCCCTCTATTCTAACAGACCCACAAAACTTAGCTCATCTCTCTTGTGATTTCTAGTGCCCCGCAAAATGTGCCACAAAAATTAGATTTTAAGTGCTAGAAAAATACACAAAAACTGAAAAATTTGTGTTGTAGCGGCATATTTGTTAGAGTGGAAAGCTTTGATGCGCAGTAGAAATCACTGCAGTGATGAGCTAAGGTTTGTGACTCAGATAACGGCTGTTAATTTTGATTATGAATAGGGCCCAAAGTCCGTTAAAAAAATAGTGGTTATTTACATTTTATTGCTATATGAGAAAATTAAATTACATATCTACGTTTAATACTATTTTTTCAAAAGATTAAATATGTACTAGAGTGCCAGTTACTGTCGATATTCGACAGCTTTTCTAGTTTTAGAAGCCTTGGAGAGGTTTTCTAACTTAACACGTAGCGATACTTATACGGTACAAATTAACTAACCGGAAATTCTTCTGCTAAAACGTAACTAAATTTGTTTTTATCTGAGAAGGTCTTTGGAGGACTTCGGCAGGACTTGGACTGGCCCGATACATTCAAGTTTATCGATAAACTCCAATGATTTGATAGATATCGATAGTTCGATGAATTTCAGGAACACTAAAATTCGATAACTCATCAAAATTCGTTAACTCGACCAATTTCGATAACTGTGAAATTCGATGGCTCCATAAATTTCGATAACTCAAAAATGGAAAAACTTTGGATACCTTTATAAATTTTTATTTGACATCTGCACATTTTTCCAAAACTATCTAAACATTTTGATAACTCGTTACACTCTGTTAAGACGATTAAATTCGATAAGCAGTGATAAATCGATAAGCTTATATAACCTTGAAATTTCGATAGATCGATATATTTTGAAAATTCCATAAACTTCGCTTTGTTGAACCACCCAATTTCAGTAGATCAATAATTATCGATAACTCTGTAAGTTGAAAGAACTCAATGCATTACGACACCTCGATATATTTGGTTAAGTCTATGAATAATGATAATTCAATAAATATCGATAGCTTGATACATTTCTTTAACTTGACAAATTTCGTTAATCCCACACGTTTTTATAGCTATCCGTAAATTTGGACAACTAAGTTTCTGTGTCTATAAATTTCGACAACTCAGTAAACATTGATTAGTTTGAATAATTCGATACGTTGCGATAACTTAATAAGCATGGATAAATTTCGATAATTATAAACTTCGATGATTCGATAAATTTCAGTAACCTTTATGGCTGATTTTATTTCGATTCCTATCGGAAAATTTCAACTCTGTTAACCTAATTGCGTTTTGCCTTTTTTTGTCTTCATCGTTATCTCTTGTTTCTTCATCTTCATATTTATCTTTATTTCAAAGTTTAATTTCAAATACGAAGTAAAACAAAATGCGAAACAACAATTTGGAAAAATGGTAGAAGTGATAGCTATTTCGGAAATCACCACATTTCCTCATCAGACTTCTTTCAGTAGGATTCGAACCGACGATCCCACTGACTCAGCCAGTTGCCTATGCACCGTGCTAAGTACGCCTTGTAAATTATCGTTTGCTTTTTTCCACTATTTTCATTTTTGTTATGCCAACACAATCAAGCGCAGCTATTCCGCTGGAATTCACTTGATCATGTGGTTGTTGGTATTGTTGGAATTGGTGAAAATGAGAATGTGTGTGTGAGATTCAGTTTTACATTTTAAAATAGATCAATGTAAAATTTAAAAAATCTTTCCGAGCAAATATGTACGTCGAATGATTCTTAAATTGAAATGTTTGTGCAAAGTTTCAGGTCCAGAACCTTAATTTGAAAGTAAATTGTGGTAGCAATGTTTTGCTCAATGTCAAATGGTTCAATCAATCTTAAGTCTAAAAACTTTGTGCAAAGTTTCAGATTGAGCACTTTAATTTGATGTATAATTTGTCTCTGTACGACTTGCAGATCGCTAGGAATGAGCGCCTTGTTTCAGAATAATATATAGATATTTACAATAAAATGAAATATAAAAAATATTTATTACTTAGTCAAAATATCTACATTTACAACTACTACCATGCACTAATACATATACATATACACTTGTGGTCAGCTGATTAAGTCAAGTGAATAGTTTTTGCTATTTTTCTTTTGTTTATTTAATGTTTATAATTTTTTATAAAAGTTTAGCAATTAAACTAATCAGCGCCATATAAATCCACATCTCAAATTTCGTACAAAAATTATGAAAATTCAACAATCATTAACATTTGCACTCACAAATTTTAAACTTTTTATTTAGAATTTTCAGGGTATGCAGTTTTGTAGCTCATTAAATTTGAGTAGGTTAAAGTGAAAATTTCAAAACGCTAGAAAATTGCGTTGATTTTTAATAATTTTTTTGGCTGACTGTGTTGTGCATTTTCTTCCATATAAAATATGCTCCACAATTTCGTTTGTATGGGAGAAAATGCCTAGCACAATCAGCAAAAAAAATAATTATTAAAAATCAACGCGACTTTCTAGCATCTGGAAATTTGCACTTGAATCTACTAAAATTTAATGAGCCTTAAAACTGCATACCCAAAATTATTTTAAAAATACTGAATAAAAAGTTTAAAATTTTCGGGGGAAAATGTTAAAGTTCGTTGAATTTTCATAATTTTTTTATCTAGTTTGAAATGTGGATTTATGTGTCGCTGGTTAGGAAAAGTGCCAGACTTTTATAAAAAAAATATAATCGTTAAATTAACAAATTAAAAATAACCAAAACTAGTCAAAATGTCACTTGACTTAACCAACTGACCAGAAGGGTACGTATTTACAACTTATTTCCTAACTTAAACCTAAGTTTATAGGGCCGTTCATGATGTTTTGGAAATGGGCTTGGATTTGTAGCTGGAATTGCATTTGCATGTTTTTTGCTTGCTGCCATGGCAACCGTGTGAATTTTATTGTAGTGAATTTACAAATGCAACGAATATGCAAATCCAAGAGCATATGCACAAGATCCTGAACAGCCCTTATGTTTTTTTTTGCTTATTTCTATTATGACTAAGTGCCACATAATGCCGTATCTGGGCCATTGTGGCATCCTTCGGCTGCTCCGCTAAGATATCTATAAAAGAGTTTAAGTTTTAATTAAGACGCTTTTGTCGGAATCAATTAATACTCACCAAAAACAACCTCGGTTGACTTCAACTTCATAAGCGACTTCTTTTCTTGGCGCCCCTCCGAATGGTAATTTGCCACCAAGTCATCCACAAACAGCGCACGCATAACCCCATCTACACTGCCCTTTAAGCCCTTCGTCTTGGCTAATAGCCGCATCTACAGGACAATGAATAAAAAAAAGTGAGGTAAATATTTAAATAAGTAAATTAGTTATTGCCATTGTTTCAACACTGCTTCTATTTTGAAGCTGTCCCTCGACTGCCAGAAGGTCTTCTTCCGACGACAAAAGGAGTTTGGACGCAAGCAGCATGTAGCTTTCGTCCTCCATGTCACCGGTGATGCGGCTAACGGAGAGCTGGGTTCTGGATGCAAGCACTTTGCATTCCCGCAATATTTTCGACTGTGCTTGAACCTCAGCTCTGGCAGGCATCTGTAACATAGAAGGGGTAATAATCTTGTGCCATTGTTTAGCTGAAAGCTAATACGTTACATTTTCCTTTAGGACTTTCTCCAAGGCAGTGAGACGGGTGCTAACGGTTTCCAGCAGAGAAAACATTCCCCTTTGGGATTCCCCTATATCTAGGGCTGCCAGATATCTCTGTTGCCAAACCGGGACACTTTAGGAAGGGCCTCTCGCTCCCTTCTCTTTCATTTCGACGTGCGAAAGGATGTAGTGAAATTTTATTTTGACAGACAAAAACAAAAATATAAAAACATGAGATAATGAAATGGCGTACAACGTACGCCAACAAAACAAAACAACTTATCACAACTAAAGCACAGAGAATTTTTCACAATGCATGAACCTTTTTTATTCTTTATAAAAATACAGTTTATACTAAATATATGAAAAAACATAAAAATAAAATTGTTAAACTTTGTGCTAAACTCGGGAAAATTCAATAAATTTGCATACAAATTTGCAACATTATAATCGGACTTCTTATAAAAATTTTTAAAATGAAATTTTTCAGCCCTTTAAATTTTAGATGATTTTTGCTATTGATTTTACTTAGAGTTTCTTCCATACAAACTATGTTCGATAATTTTTTTATATGGAAAACACTGTTAGCAAAAAAAAAATCAACGAAATTTGCTGGCAACTTCAGACTTGCACTTTATTAATTGGCTCAAAAGCTACATTTTCAAAAATTTCTAAAATATCTGATTAGAAATTGTGATCTGGTGAAAGAGCCTCCGAGCCAATAATTTTGTACGGCACTGTACTTATTAGTACTCTAGGTTTCATGAAAGAAAAAAATTTAAGTACCAGTTAACATTAAAACATCAGTCATATTTTTCGTTGCTGTGAACTTGTTTCAAAACTTCTGCCTTTTCCTTAATATAATGGCAAAAATCTGTGCACGTCATTTTGAATGTATTTAGGTACATATACTAATCGTCAACTATAGCTTGTACAAAATTCAATATATCTCGAAATGTGACTATTTCACAAATTAAACCGGTGCACTGAGAGAAAGAAGTTTAGAATTAAAAAAGCGTGCCCAACTCGTAATACATTTAAGTATACAAATTTTAGTATTTAGTATAGAAATATTCAATTCACTCATATTAAAATGAAGCGATTTGCAATTACCGATTGCTTTTTCATAATTAAGTTAAAAAAAATATTTAAATTCCATGCTGGTTTTAATGGGAATTGAGCCCTGACCCTCTGGAAATTAGCAAATTGTGGCATGTATCTTCGCGCACTCAGCTACAGCCAGACATGTGCATTTAAATGTTGAGTTTGAATCAACACCACGCCTGCGTGTTATGAAAGTATTATTTTTAAATACGAACATTTTTAAACGATAATCAAATAGAAAATATTCATGTTTACTATGCGTTATTTTCCTCAGTGAACTCATAACATTCTTCTGAATATTACAACGCCGTTTTTCTCTTAGTGTAGTGATTTTGGAACTTTTATTCAAATTTGTGCAATCAAATCAAAAACCGGGACACTAAAACGAAATCCATAACATTTTAAGGTTGGGCCGGGATACCGGGACTAATAGTTTAAAACCGGGACATGTCCGGGAAAACCGGGACGTTTGGCAGCCCTACCTATATCGTCAAGCCGTTTTGAGATATCTAAAAGTATAGTATGTTTATACAAATAAAAAATGCAGTTCTATGAAACACACTCCTTCGTTCTATAACAGATAAAAATTATTTGTTTATGAATTCAATTACCTTTTGATGTGGAGAGCTCCTGCGAACATTCCACTTCTAACTCCAGCACCTCTTCAATTATGTGTTTGAACTCCGTTTTACTAATAAAATTCATTAAATAAATTATGTAATAGTGGAACTAAAAGCAATTTTTCTTGCAATCTTTCTTTGTATAGGTATGCAAAAATATTTATTCTTAATATCTAATCTATTTACAACTACTTCTTCATCTGATAATTTTGCTAATAAAGTACCTAAGACAGCTGACGAATCAACTGGTTCAATAAAATAATTTTGTAAATCTGTTAAAACGAGGGCTGTAAAAACATCAGATGAAAGATGTTCCTCGATGATTTTTATCGGCCCCGTTTTATCACTATAGCAAAAACTATCTTTATCTTTTTTATAATTTAATATGAATGAGCCCACTTTGGAGATTTTATTAGAATCTGCAACAAAGTTTGTTCTTTATAAATATCGGGTTTTGAATTGTTGCAATATTTTAGCGGTTTGCATATAGTTTTCAAATTTATAAGCAGAAAAGTTATCCAATGGTCCAAACTGTTTAACACAATCAACTTAATGAAGCAATCCATGAACATTAAAACTTATTAAATGGTTACCGTATAATTGACCAAATAATTTTACAAAATCTTGTAACATTCCTTGAGCTATATTTATACCAACATTACTTGACCTCTCACAAGAGACAAACCGAATTCCAACATAAAGCAAAAGAAAATCATTGTAAAGATCATCATGAACACAATCGTTTAAAACAAATATGCCTGTATATAACAAAAATTGCCGGAATTCTGTAGATTTCTAATTATTTACTTCATCGAAATTTCTCGTAATTCTGCAAAATTCCGAGGGAACGGATTTTGCAAGAGGGCGTAATCGTTCGTTCATTAATAAACCGATTCCGTTAGAAATAACTAATTTCAGTGATTTTTTCATTACACCCAAATCTACTAAGTGCATTGGTTCTAAAGGAATCTAAGAAACCATACCGAAATTTGCAGATTCTAATAAATTCTCCCGCTCTCTATACTCTGGACGGTGATGCTCTTCCATTCTTAAAAGTTTCATCGGAGCGAGCTAATCCGACATTTACTGAAAAAACGTATTCTTCTATTTAGGTATTGGCTGGAACATAGGCACTTCGGACAACTATTTTTCCCTGTGTGGGATATAACTCCACTAACAAATGCGCACAATTTTTAGAAGAATTACGAAGCCATCAATTCCTACGTCGATTTCTACTCGCTCGCTTCTAAGAAATCAAACGCAGGTGAATTAAAATTACTTTCCATACCGATATACTAAAATTCTCTGCCTGGTATGTTATCAATATCAACTTTTTCTCTGTTTGTTCCAAGGAGAGTTTAAAGGAATTCCGCTTCTCTTCTGCAGCAACACAGAGAGGAGAATTCTAATTAGGGAGGATTATATTTATATCAAATTAAAGGGAATCAAATTTCCTATCAAATGTGATCACATTTTTTAAAATCCATGCATTCGTTTTCAAAAAATTTTGCTTTAAAGAATTGTTTAATTTGAACTTTGACCCTTAATAACGTTTGTAGCAGTTGTTTCCGCAAAAAAAATATACCGTTATGTTCAGCTCAATCATCTCTATCGACCCCAATATTTTTTTTTTTTTTTTTTTTGAGAACCGGAGCTATTCTGCATTTGTTCCAAAATTTTAATTCATAGTCGCGCCGAAATGTCAAATGAACACAAACGTCAAATCAAAATGCCACGCAACACAAATCTTGGAATTTCAGTTAATTTAATATACATATGTGGTTGAAGTGCGCACGGGTACGGTTTATTTATTCGTCCAATGATTTCGTTGATATATGTATGTATGTATGTACTTTTGTGAATTTCGGAGTGAGTTCTGCGTATGACTTTTTACAAAGTTTAAACTGTGCTCTTGTCGACCGCTGTGGTGCAGTGCACGCTTTTACTCCTCAACACCTGGGTTCAAGCCCTGGTCAAAGCAACATCGCAAAAAAAAAATATAGAAAAACGGTTTTTTCTTAACAGCGGTCGTCCCTCGGCAGGCAATGGCAAACCTCCGAGTGCATTTCTGCCATTAAAAACAGCTTCTCATAAAAATACAATCGCCGTTCGGAGTCGTAAAACTGTAGGTCCCTCCGCTTTGTGTGACCACATCAAGGCGCACGCCACAAATCGGAGGAGAAGCTCGGCCTAACACTAACATATGTGTACATCGGCGTAGCCAGAATGAAATTTAGGGGGGGAGGGCCTCGACCCTATTAAGCAGGCATTTCAGGGTACTATTTTATATATATATAAGGAAAATTTGAAACTTAGGGGGGGGGGGGCCTCGAGCACCCCCTGCCCCTACCTGGCTACGCCCATGTATGTGTAAGCGCCAATCTATTATAAATATATTGGAACAAATTAGATAGTTCATTATGTATCACAAGCTTATTGGTAGTGGAAATTTTCTTCACTACCACTAAAAACCAAGGAATGAAACAGAAACCCAAACCGAAACCGTAAATTTATAAAAATAATAAATTAAAATTTCTTTGGAATAAAGCAATACGACATTCTCCTGGAAATATATAAGGAAAGATACCCCAATGCAGTGGCAAGTAGCAAAAAATCGTCATCCGATGAAGACATGTTTACGTCCGCCCACTACGAAATTTTATTGCAAATGGTGTTGACGCTTTATGCTTGAGTGTCGCCGGGCAAGCTTCAAGCACCCGACATTCAACCCGACACTCACACATGTACTCGTTGCTGGGGTAACCAACAACGGATGCTTGAAATCGCCGACGAGCTTAACACACTAATGCTTGTCAACGCTTTGCGCCACTATCAAACAGACCGCTTGTCAAGCGGTCGCGTTGATGGAAAATCAAAAATTTTTGATTTTCCATCAACACGAGCCTACAACAAGTACGTGTGACACGACGATCTCCGATTGCCTCGGTTGCTGGTGTAACCAACAACGGATGCTTTAAATCGTCGACGAGCTTAAAATTCTTGTTAAGCAGTAAATAAGTATGGCAAGGTAACTTTTCGCAAAAAGCTACTAAAATGGTGCCTAATAAATTAAATCTCCGATCTGGCATCGGTTATTTGGAAGAAGCCATTTTGATTTTAATTTTCACATGTATAGTTGTAAAGGACACAGAAATGAAGGGGTTTCATAACTATGTAGTAAATATTTTACGAAAATAACAGTTATATTTTAGTTTTCTTACCTATTCAATTTTACAGCAAAAACGAAACATTTAAGTGAATCTAGTGATGACGTTGTTGCTGTGAATCTGCTGATTACTTTGTTGTGAATCGATAATCGATTAATTATATTTAAGTAGTTTCTTTCCCGTACGCAATGCAGGATCCCGCGTGTGCCCAAAATAGGTCAGAAATCATTCCTGTACTCATCAAAATGTGTAATAGAGAGCGAAAATTCGAACGTGTGCTGTGTGTGAGCGTGTGCTTCCCGCCCGAAACAGCCCGAACTCTTTCTCCGGGGAAAAATGGATAAAGTGTCAAAGTGCATATCAGCTGTATTGTGTTTACATGTTGCCTGCATTTACTTGGTGCTTTTAAGGAACAGTGAATGTCCTGTTCATGTAGTTTCAATCTTTATACTTAAATTAAAACTTTTGAAACCAAAATTCAAATTTCAAGTGTTTGAATTTAATACCATATTCTGACCGACAATGAAAACACTTTGAAAACGAGTTTTGGGATTGTGGGCTGAAGGCTGTTCACACCGGTTGTTAGTGTTTTCGTTGACATTTCTTACATATTTTGATTGCAGTTTTGCTACACAAAAAGAAAACCAAAACACTTTTCCTTAATTTTCTTTTCATTTACAACCTTTAACTTTCATTCGTATTTTGCTTTGGCCAGGCAATTAACAATAAATCCGAAATGGCGTATCAAAGATGATAAAATATGACTTCTACTTCGATAAATAATCGAAAGAACTAGTGAAGACACTAATTGGAATGGGTGGAGCGTGAGTTTTCAAGTAGTTTTCAACTGGTTCTCGTTTGACAGATTTTTCATGGACGAAAACAAAAGTTTTAGGACGAATACCAGTTTTAGCAACGAAAACATGTTTTCGATGTCGGTCAGAACATGGTATAAATGACAAAAACACGAACAACATGAATCAGCTGTTTCTCGAATTGTGGACACGAAATGTGGTTTTTTGCGTTCCCGTACTTCTGGACTTTGTTCTAATTTTTAAAGAAAATGTGGCTCTTATTCTCTAATTACCGGATCCGGTCCGGATTGTTAGCGAAAGAACCTAGTGTTGATATTATCAATGAACTGTAATTTTCGATTTTCTTTCTTCAACGTTTAATACATTGTGATTTAAATAATATCAACATAATTTCTGTGAAAATCACACTTACTTATATGTATTAGGGATGTAAATTATGGTGATAACATCGATGTTTGAAGAATCGATGCTTCGAAAAATTACATCGATGGCAGTTCGATGTATCGAATGAAAACATCGATGTTTTTACAGATTTTTCTCATTTTTATTCAACCTGTGTGCTGTTTCAAGAAGTTGAAATAACGGTAAAGATTACTGTTTCTTATTGTTAACATATTGACTCAGAGAGGTGGTTTACAAAACATATATAAAGTAAAAATTTGATCACATATCACCTGAAATGCAAAAGGACGTAACAAACATCATCGTTGTAATGCAAAAAGTCGTAACTAATACAAAATTCAAAATTCAGTTTTTGATTGATATAATGGATTTCATCGAATTACAATTCCCACATCTTTTAATGAAAAAAATAAAAAAAATTTGTCTCGACCTTTTCCGTTTGAGTTACGATGTTGTTACGTCTTTTCGCATTTCAGGTGACGATATATTTACATTTTTCTTTTCACAAATATTGTAAGGAAAGTTAAATAAAATTTCACTGAGCTCGCTACCAGTTTATCAATCTCTTAAATATTAACATGAGTTTGAATCTCTAGCGTAATACATGTAGCTTAACACATATGTACACTACATACTTATAAACCAATTAAAGTATTTCTTACTTATATACGTATACATATATGAACATTTATTAAATGTAATATGGGAATTTATTAATGAAACATACTTGGGCATTATTCCACGAAAGTACTTAACTATTAATCGTTATTACACGCTGGAACAAAATTTTAAAGCGTGCACAAAATCAAATGGTGAAAAATTAGTCAAGCAACATCTTCGATGTTTTTCAAAACATCGATGTTTTGATTTAACATCGGATTCGTAAAAACATCGACGAACATCGATGTTGGAAGCCACGACTATCGATGTTGCTCGATACATCGATGTTTTTTTACATCCCTAATATGTATGTATATCAAATACCATAATAATAATAATAATAAATAACAGATTTCTGCATTTATATAATTGATTCAGAGGTGCATTTATATAATTGATTCTGAGGTGTTTTCTTTATATAAATTAAAATTTATCACAATGCTTAATTTCGCCAATACCAAACTTTGGAAGGTAGCATATTTATTTAATAAATAATTTTTTTTTGTCAAACTTGTTTTCATGTTCTTATTCCAAAATCGAAACCGGAGCGAAACCGAAACCAAACGGAAGTAAATATTGAAAAACGAAACCAAAATAGAAACCGAAACACTTGGCAAAACCGAAACCCAAACCGGAACGTTATTTTGAATCGGTTTCATTCCTTGCTAAAAACTTTAATGATAGTGCTATTTTGTTTCACTTAAACTAAATTTAGTGCAGTACACACCAATAGCGTAAAATTTGAACATAATAAGCTGCAAGTAAAAATATTTTTACTAAACTTTCTAACGTCAATGGTCATAAAGTTTTTCGAGGTATAACATCATATGCCGTATGCATGTATGCAAGTTACATAATCATTTGAGTATTTGTCAATGTTGTTGTGGCTTATTAACATTTTATTTTTAATATTTTTATTGAGCTTTGTACCACGATTGTTTATTAGTTTATTAGGAAAAATTGAAAAAGCAACAAAGTCTAAGCGGTAGAAGTTATAGCAGCTATTTCGGAGATCATCACACCTCCTCATCAGACTTCTTTTTCAAGACTTCAGCAGGGACGAACCTGCGTTATCGATGTTCAAAGTCAGAAGCGTTAACCACTGAGCTATGTACATCCCGTTAACTCTTGTTGCTGATTCATTTTCCTTATTCAACCAACTAATATCAAGTGCAGCTGATTTGCCGCTATTTAAACTCGACAGCGTAGTTGTTGTTGTCAATTCTATACATCCATTTGCTTATTTGCTTTTTTGTATAGCTTCATCCAGGCTCTTCCTAAACTATGAATTTGTCAATGTTATTGTGGCTTATTAACATTTTATTATTAATATTTTTATTGAGCTTTGTACCACGATTGTTTATTAGGAAAACTTGAAGTTACGGTACAGTACAGCTCAGTGGTTAACGCTTCTGACTTTGAACATCGATTACGCAGGTTCGATCCCTGCTGAAGTATAGAAAAAAGAAGTCTGATGAGGAGATGTGGTGATCTCCGAAATAGCTGCTATAACTTCTATCGCTTAGACTTTGTTGCTTTTTCAAATTTTTTCCTAATAAACAATCGTGGTACAAAGCTCAATAAAATTTTTTTTTAATTTGGATCATATTTGAAATATGTATTGGTAACGCAAATTAATTTTGATGTAGTACATATTAAAAAATTACTTTTTCGTTTTATGTACAAACTTAAAAAACTCGTAAATTTCTTATTCTAATTTACTTAGATTTTCAACATTTCTATATTTATATTTCTTGCAAATAATTATTCTCTAACGCATGGTATTTCAATCGTATGAAATTTTGAAATTTTTGGAACTGTGAAATATTGTCACTAGACACGAACAAAGGCCCGATTTCAAAAGTTGACTGCGAAAAAAGTGCATAAAAAAACTTCAGCGAAGAAGGACTCTTAACATAGTTGAAGGCGAAGAAGGACGCGTTTGCGGATGTAACACTTTGTAAATTCCCAAAAGGGATTTGGGGAATGATGCTGAAGTGACAGTTTATACTATGTATATCAGATAGTAATTTTAAATAGGTGGCAACCCTACTCAAAAACTTAGTTTTTGTACATGCGAAGGCCATGCATTTTCGTTTGGTATCTTATTTTTTTATCCAACGAACGGTGAAGCTCTTATAGTTTTTAAACAGGTGGCAACCCTACTCAGAAAAATAATACATCATTACACATCCAGAGGCTAAGTCTTCTCGTTTGACAGTGACGGTACAGAACCGATGCCTACGCTTATTATGATTGAATATGGTAATTTTATTAACAGGTGACAACCCTATTAAAAGAAAAATATATATGTATATTAGCGCTTTTCTAGAGGCCAATCCCTTTCATTTGACACCTCATCTTTTGTAATCCAGAGAACGGTGCGGACCTTATAGTTTTTTAATTTAGTTAAAATTCTAAGTAAAAAAGATCCCTCTCCTGTCGATACAGAGTATATTAGACAAAATCTCGTGAAAATTCGTTCAGTAGTTTTCGAGATTACCGCGTACAAAGAATCTCGACTGTCCTTTATACTATATAACTGCTTTATATTTTTTCTTACAATTCAGATTGAAAAGTTTGGAATTTTTAGGAATGCTTGCTCATTTTTTTTTTTTTTTTTTTAATATTGCATACAATTGGATTTGTATGGTTTTTTTTTAAAGAATTTGAGCATCGTTCGCAGTTCGCTAGTATATCGTTTTT
>NW_023458560.1:20884786-20889574 GCF_013731165.1 Rhagoletis pomonella
CAGTAACTGTTGCGATTGCACCTTCTGAACGCGTTGTTTTGTACTTCTGATCAACTGAACAGTTGCGTGTTAGATGATCGTAAAATTTTTCTGATCATTTGAGACAACGTGTTGTGTGTTTTGAATTTGACAGCTAATGTATCACGCCGTTCAGAAGACGCATTACGATCATTGATTTTTTTAGCAACGGTTGCGCTCAACTTCTGCACCTTCTGAACCTACCCATTGAATTACTGACATTTGAGTAAAAACATTGTTGGAATCTATTAAATTTTGACAAAGTTGTGGGCATTTTAAAAACACATTCTCACTGTCAATTCGAATAATCGATTTTTGCCTGAAAAACAAAATCGTGTTTAATTCGGCCGAAAAATTTTTCCGAGCCAAAAGAAAAAATACGTGTCTCATTATTTGGACCAACAAACAATGTATTTGAGTTTGGTCGAAATTAAAAATCATGCTCGTACCTGACCGGTTGTCTGGAAATGGAAAGCATCAGCAAAAATAAAGTCGACACTGAAGGCAGTCTCAGCTTTTTGACATAATTTCCAACGAGTTTAACGTGGAATGTATCACATAATTTGATAATTAACGTAAATGATCGACAGCTAATAGTTTTAAGTATGTACATATATTTGAATTCAAGTTTCTATAAAATCTATACATAATGGACCGTATGCATGAAAACTAAGCAATTGTTTTTTCCCAAAATTCCATGCCTTTAACTTAAATTGATTTGAACAAATCGAGTAAAAGGTCTGAAATTTCAAGACAAAGGACCGTATGAATAAAAACTAAGCAATTGCTTTTTCTTAAAATTTCATACCGTTTACTTCAATTTTGTTTGAATAAATCGAGTAAAATGTCTGATATTTAAGAAAAAGCAATTGCTTTTTTTTTTATTTTTTTTTTGAATAAATCGAGTAAAATGTCTGATATTTAAGAAAAAGCAATTGCTTATTTTTTATTCATATGGCCCAAAGTGTTGCTTTACTGTTATACGAAAAGCGGTCGCAATTTTAGTCCGATTTCAATAATTTTCAACGTTTTGCTTTTATGTGGCAAGCAAAATAAAAATACCGAGTTTGGTACAAATTGGTAGAACGGTTACCGATATACATATATGTGATCATAAGTGGGCGGTGCCACGCCCATTTTCCAAAATTTTATCATAAACGTATTTATTGGTAAAGAATTGTTGCAAACATCAATTTTGAATAAATTAGCTTTAATATTTACTGATTTATAGAAGATTTTGTATTTCTCTAAATTACCGTTATATGGGATGTGGGCGTGGTTATTGTCTGATTTTTTAAATTTTCGGCCATTTAGTATGTTGTAACAAGGCCAACAACTGTGCCAAGTGTGGAAGAAATTGGTGCAGCGGTTACCAAGCTATACACATGTAACCATAAGTGGGCGTGGCTACGCCTTATTTCCAAAAATTTATAATATTCTTATTTTCTGTCTGAAAATTATTGTAAATATCAATTTTGAGTAAATTACCTTCAATAGTTACTAAAATATCGCAGTTTTTGTATTTCTGGAAATTACCGTTATATGGAAGTGGGCGTGGTTACAGTGCGCTCGGGTATAAAAAAGGTTTACAAATTGAAAAATGTTTGCAAAGGGCAATTGAAAAATCTTTTTAAAATTTTTATTTTTATACCCGAGCGCACTTGTGCACAAGGGTATATTAATTTTGTTCACATAACGGTTGTTTGTAACAGCCAAAACGAATCGAGATAGATATAGACAAATGTATACATAAATGATCAGGATGAAAAAAGAAATCGATTAAGCCATGTCTGTCTGTCCGTCCGTCTGTCCGTCTGTCCATCCGTCCGTGTACACGATAACTCGAGCAAAAATTGAGATATCTCAACGAAATTTGGTATGTAGGTTTCCCTTAATCCAAGGTAGGTTGGTATTGAAAATGGGCGAAATCGGACTTTAACCACGCCCACTTCCCATATAACGGTAATTTCCAGAAATACGAAAACTGCGATATTTTAGTAACTACTGAAGGTAATTCACTCAAAATTGATATTTACAATAATTTTTAGACGAAAAATAAGAATATTATAAATTTTTGCAAAATGGGCGTAGCCACGCCCACTTATGGTTACATGTGTATATCTTGGTAACCGCTGCACCAATTTCTTCCAAACTTGGCACAGTTGTTGGCCTTGGTACAGCATAAAGAACCGCCGAAACTTTTTAAAATCGGAAAATAACCACGCCCACATCCCATATAACGGTAATTTAGAGAAATACAAAATCTTCGATAAATCAGTAAATATTAAACCTAATTTATTCAAAATTGATGCTTGCAACAATTCTTTACCAAGAAATACGTTTATGGTAAAATTTTGGAAAATGGGCGTGGCACCGCCCACTTATGATCACATATAAGTATATCGGTAATCGTTCTACCAATTTGTACCAAACTCGGTATGGTTATTGTACTTGCCACGTGTAAGAAAAACGTTGAAAATTATCGAAATCGGACTAAAATAACGGCCGATTCTCATATAACGGTAAATTTAAAAAATGCTTGAAACTTCAATATTTCGAAATTGAAGGACGCTAATTTACTCAAAATTGATACACCTCGGCTTACCATCTAGCGGAAGGTTTCGGAAGGGTGAAAAACATATATTTAATACTTGCGCCGGGTATTTAATGTTCGGCTCCGTCCGAACTTAGACTTTCTTACTTGTTTATGAACAAGACGATACAAGTATATGATTTAAAACAACTTTTAACAAGGAAAATACGAAAAAAGGTGATTTTTGTGGAAGTAGGTATTAGTGAATTGCAGTGCATATAAAGTTTCTGAGGTTTCGTTTACTTTTAGATCAGAATTGTCAAAATTGAGAAATTCAAAGTAGCAGTACAATAATCATAGAAAAGAAGATTGCGCCCTGAATGTTCTGGTATCTTTTCTGGTTTCGGTTTGACAGGCAGCTGCTGTGATGATGTGGAAATTTACCACAATGAAGAAAAATATAACAATTAAGTGGGAAAAATTTGATTTTTACAAATTTAGGGAGCAGTAGCGCGTTTCAAGAACGATATTTCGGACAAATCGTTAATGAACAACTATTTTTCCTTCCCGTCTGCTTTGGTTTTGGCAAAAAAGTTGATTAGTTACTGCCGGCGATCAAGTCATTTCAACCACAAAATATTATATTATTTACTATTTATTAATTCCTTTTTGATATTCAGCAATAGCAAGATGGAAAAAAATTATAAACCAAAATTAGTAATATATTTATGAATGTAGTTATAAAAGTTCACAGAGGAAATACCGGAAAACAATCTATTGGCAACGACATAAAATGTATGGCAATTTAGATGTCAACAGAATAATAACTACGATAAAAAAGTATGAGAGAAGTGTGCGAAGGAGGAAATCTTTCCAATTTGAAGAAAAAAGCTTTAAATGCCGTTGTAAGACGGTAAACAAATTTCTTATAAAATATTTTGATTTTTACCATGATAAAAACATTACAAGGTAAAATCATTGAGAGACAGTCTGATGTTTGCCAGCAATATAATTTTAAAATTCGAACTCAAGCTCACACACACATTCTCATTTTTAATCTCAAACAACAACAATTGTGAACTATTTTAATTTTTTTTTTCAATTTTATATGATTTTAAAATGTTTGCAAACGTCAGAAAAAAATTATGGCCGACGAATTGAGAGAATGGTTTTACTTTCTAATGTTTTTATCATGATTTTTACTGGGAGTAATTGAAACTCAGTAAAATGAGTATTAAGGAAAAGAAAAATTTGAGAATAATAAATAGAAAAAGAGATGGGTGCACAAAAAGTTAAGTTAAATGTTATACCAAAATTCTTAAAAAGTAAACAAACCTATTTTTTTAATGCTACTGCATAGAGAGATCACTTTATATCTATTTTATTTTTTATGAATAAGGCCGTAAGTATATACCGTTTGTATAAATAAAGCTTATAGCAAGATGCTATATATTTATTTGTACTGTACACTTTTTGGATGGCGAAATATGTAGTTTTTTCAACTTAATAAAAAAAGCGTAGTTAACCACATTAAAATTTTTTTAAGATTGAATGGCGCAACATAACAACTCTTTTTGTTACACGAAACCCTTTAACACGTGCCTGTCATCTATTTCTTCTGTTTCGACATTTCACTATTTTGCATTTCTTCTATTTTGACGTCATTCGCATTGTCAGATTTTTGAAATTCGTTTTGGTTCGAGATTCTGCTATTTCATAATTCTTTCATTCTCATGTCATCCATCTTCCATTTCTTACCTTCCATTGCCGTTCGCATTGTCAAACGTGCCTGTCAAGCACTGCCGCCATCATGCTTTTCAGTTTGGCAGGCACGTCCGCTGCTAGAAAGAGAATAAACAAAAAGGGGCATAGGATTCCATACTTGTAAGTATATACGGTGATTTAGATGAAGTGATTTTCCAGGCGATTCAACATTGCTCTGGAAAAATCGCTCGTGTAAATGGCGATTCAAAAATCGCTTGCCTCAAAGTAGACAGCAAGTCAACTTTTGCAGGCGATTATCGCCTGTCAAAAGATCGCCTCATGTAAAGGCAGCTTAAAGCTAAGTGCGCCAAATGCGTGGCAATGAGTAAACCACGCTGCCTTGATTTCAGCAATAAAATTAAACGCGACACTGCGATTACTTCATGATATAGCGAGCTTTACCCTTTCATGTGATTCTCTACTTGAACAGAGAAAAATAGCACAGCTATTAACACACTTCTCCTGTGTATAAA
>NW_023458560.1:20889674-20893938 GCF_013731165.1 Rhagoletis pomonella
AAATACATGTAACTTTAGATACATTCTTTCAGTTCGGGTGAAAATTGGTTATATGATAGTTAAAATATCACTTTAAACCAAAAAAAAAACGTTCAGCTGACTGTATGCGGGCCGAAGACGATTCATTATTTTTTTTTTATTTTTTTTTTATGTTCACCTGAGCCAGCTGAACATCGTTTTCTTATGCCGAATTTCCACTAGGCATTGAAATGACAAAAAATGCATGCCATTTAAAAAAATGCCATGTGGAAATGAACTTAATGACTATGTTTTTAAGGAAATCCAGCATTACTCTTTACTATACACTCTATCATTCATATCATTTCTAGCCAAACTGAAATAATTAAATTTTTTATTTTTCTTTTGTTTGCGTGGGAGACTGCTGTAGCCCAACCCACCCGTGGTGCCGCAGCGGAACGTTCCTAGGCTTTATAGGAGCATTATAGGATGCATTCAAATGAATATGAGCAAAACTAAAATTGGTCGCAAAAATCTGTCGCTGGCTCCCGGACTATCAGTACTCCACCACCCCTACTAACAACAGTTTTAGCAAAATCTCTATCTTTGTGAAAAACATCAAAGAGACCTGGATTGAGAAACTTTGCATCAAAAAGGTTAGCATTCAGTCAGGTCTCTGTCAGAACGAAGCAGTCATAATCCAATTGTGAGCTCAGAATGCATATTCGGATTTGGTCTTGAGTCCAGAAGTATTTTGGTGATAGATACTTATATTCCGGTCACCAGAGGTAGAATGACTTTTTACTTCATGGGCTGAGGCTGGGCATCTTTTCAAAAAAACTCAAACGGTCGGACAGCAACGTTCGAGTAATGAGATTCTGAAAACCAAGCTTGAAATTAATGTGCTTAATAGTTTCCAAATCAGAATCCTTCGTGATAAAATTATCTTCTTATCCAGCATATTTAGCAATATAGTCAATGATGTCATCAGACTTTACAGTGGGCAAAAACGATGATAAGTGCAGCCATTTGCGACGAACCACAACTCCAAACTCCGAGTTCTCATTAGATCCAAAATACACAACACCTACGTTTCTTATGAGTGCGCTTTTTATCCACAGCGGACCACTGTGCCTTATTTGCTTGCGCATTGTTAGTTGCGTTTTTCGTTTGTGCATTGTTCAACCTATCATTGTTCGCCAAAGCAGTAGTAGCGACATACGTAGACACACCGTTAGCGAGGCCAGCAGTTGGTGAACAGGCAGAAGTACAAGCAGGCGGCAGAGATAAAGAAGAAAAACCGATGTTATTACCAGCAGTAGTTGTCGAATGAGCAAAAGCAGCAGCAGCAGAAAACCTTTTTCGTGCTGCGACGATATTAGAGTCAGCAACAGAATCATTAGATGGTGCAGTGAAAGCGCGCTTTGGCAATTTACCAGGCTTAGCAACAACACTATCACTAGCTTTTCCTTTTGAACGCGTCATTCTTTTGTTTTCACTAATAGCAGGAGCCGGCGAAATAGAGCTATCATTTGCTGGCTCAATTAATGCGATAAAAATGTTTTTTTTTTCGAATCCGAAATCGCGTTCAAAATTTTATCTTTGAGCCCACATCGGGCCTACAATTAGTACATAAAGACAATACTGCGAGATAAATGAAATGCAACGCAGAGCGATAGAAAACACGACCGAACTCATACACGATCACGACAGATTGGATTATTGTACTTAATATTTTTAAAGTCTAATGGCCTTATTCATAAAGAATAAAGTAGGTTTAAAGAGCTTTATAAAGTGACGTTTTCATACATTTTTCAGTTTATAAACGTTTTTTAAAGCTACTTTATTTTTTATGAATAAGGCCATAAACCTCCCCTAATGTTTAAACAACTTTAAGTAGCGATTTACGTAGTTGGTAGCACTAATGCCGATAAGGCAGGCCCCTTTGACAGCGCACGAAAGGGAATAAGAAGGAATGACATTTCGTTTTTAAATGTCAGAATTTTTTCCCCCTTGTTGCAGTTGCGTTTCGCGAACTTTCTCCCAAGGAAAAACCGAAATTGTATCCCGCGCAATCGGTATTCCTCCTAGTTGTATAAAGGTTTCCACACACCTATGCGATTTTGTCGGTGCGAATCTGTTCCGACAAAAATTACAACAATGCCGACTACAGTTTTGAATGAGGAACCACACACTTAGGCACTCCGCACATTAAGCGCCTAGTAATATTAGTATAGTCGTCCCGGCATACTAAAGTATGCAGCTTTTATGCCGAACACATGTATTTCAATGAAGCTCTGTATATTACGATTCATAATCATGTTTTCGCCTAATCATAAAAGCTTAATGAATCGAAGCGCCTAACATTCTCGTTTTGAAATAGTATTTTGCTTTCATTTTACATATATACATATGTATGTACATACATATGTTATCGTATTCAAGTTTTGAAAATACATTTGTCATTGAAAAACTAATAAATAATAAATAAACGTGAACGATTTAGTGGCTAAATTTGTACTGATCGTGGAGAAGTATCCGTGCCTTTACAACAATACTCTGCAGGACTATTCAAGAAAGGATGCCACGGAGAAGGCTTGGGCAGCAATATCAGAACAAATAAATTGGTCAGGTATGTCGTGCCACAGTCATAATATAAGATAATTTTTCGTCGTCTTCAGAGAGCTCCTTCGCAGCAATGAATAGTCGGTTCTGACTATTATTCCTTATATACGGGAGAACCCAATATTTCCTACGCCTCTTCATTTTACGACGCCGAAGATGAAGAGCTAGGATCATAAGGGCATCGTCCTCGTCGCTAGATGTGAACACCATGAAATTGCATTTTATTGATATGTTTTTGGCACATTCGCCAAACAAAGTTCCACTGAATAACAGAAAAAATGTCAGTAAACTAAAATCTATTTTTTTATTTAATTTGTGTACGGCGCCAAGTGTGCAGAAGTCGAGTCGTTAAGCATTCATTTCGGCATGACGGAACGATTACTCTACCATGATTAGGCGTATAATGTGCGGAGTGCCTTATACGATTTTGCTGCAGCGATTTATTCGAACATGCACAGTTCTTCTTTTCGTTGTGCCGAAATCGCAGACTGCCGCGATTTCAGAACGAAAAAGGTCAATAGAAGGATATTACAATATTAAAACAAAGTTGAACGTAAGAAAACAAAACATATTATTTGATGTAGAAAAGTTAAGAATTTTATTTTTATTGAAAAATATTTTTTGTTTGTCTATAAATTGACAGTTTTTACTGCGATAAAATCGCACAGATGTGTGTGTACTTGCGTTTTCGAAGCAGTAACGTCTGTAGCATCAAAAACGGTGCGGATTCGTTGCGACAAAATCGCCTAGGTTTGTGGATACCTTAAAAGTTAAAAGTTGGTGAATAAATTGTAAAGTTAGAGCGAAAATCCGTGTTTTATTTTGAAAGTTACACCTGCTGCGTCGAAAAACCAAACGCACTTTCCGGTAATCATCGCCCCTACGATCTGCGTATCCTGCAAAAGCACAGCAGTCACCGCCAGTTGCAGTATTGCCGTTTGCCAACCGTTCCCAAACCGCCGTTTGTCAGCAGCTCCCGCATCACCGCCTGCCACCAGCTTTTGCATCACCGTTCATCACCATCGCCGCCGCCACCGGCCCCTAGTGCATCCACACTCGCCACGATCTTCGCCAGCCTTCAACCACAATATCTCTCGTCAGTCCACGTACGGATTTTAGCAACCCAAGAGGAGCCCCCCCAAAACTGGCAGGTTCTGCAATTCACTTCCAATAAACATTGTGGTGAACGTTCGAATATTCGATATCCAATATGCTTATCGAACTGAGAACGAACTCATAACTAACCTTAGTTTTCAACGTTCATAGTTGGAAATACACTCGAAATGGGTAACAAAAAATACATGGTAACAAGAGTGAAAGTGAAATCCTGCTCATTCCTGAAGGGATATATAAGACAATAACACTCATTAAAATTTTAATTCGATTATTGGCTCGATTTCGAAGTCATAACGAAGCGAAAATTTTTGTAAATGTTCTACTTAGTTTGAAATTTTGATTTCCGGTTTTTTTTTAGATAGTAAGCTATATTTTCATAAAAAAATAAACACAGGAAAATAGCCAAAACTTGCTAAAATGTGTCATCCCTACTTACATTCTCGCCACCGTACATCATAGAAACGAAACATGAGAACACATTTAAGACAGGATCTCAGATGCATTAATATTTTAAACTTCCCACTTGCAGAACATCCAGAGTTAAATATATAAATAGAGAGATAAG
>NW_023458560.1:20894038-20913132 GCF_013731165.1 Rhagoletis pomonella
GTGAAGCATCTGGAACGCAACTACTATTCATAAAATTCACATATGTACATACACTTCATCTTCCAGCTCCAAGGGATTTCTTCCTTGCTTTAACTAACTCTACTAATCCATTAGCTTCCGGATCATCTTCCTCATTACTAAACCATATTTCAACTGTATCCATTTAATTAAGAATCAAAAATTTTGTACGCCCAAGTATGATAGATATTTTAGTTTATTATAATATGTATTGTTTATAAATGAATTATATTTTTATAAATCATATGTTTTGAGTCATATGGTGTTGAGAAAAATATACCGTAGTAATTTTAAGATTTCAAAATTACATTTCTCAACTGAAAAATAAGATACTCGAGCTAACTCGACCACACACAGTGTGCTTTTTTAACACTTCATGTCAATTAATCGTAGCGTTTTCGACAGAAGCAATATTTTGATATGAAACAAAATGGCTTTGAAAGCTAATGTAATTGCCTTTCAAGGAAAAATATTGCCATTGATCCACAATCACTCCTTGACCTTAAAAAATTGGTCAAAAATAGTGTTCTTCGAAAAAAACATGCAAAATCCAACGGATAAATTAAAAAAACAATATTTGTAATTTTTATTATACCAATATTATAGATTTTGAGATCAGAAACACGAATCTACTATTTAAAAAAAGGAAAACAATTTTCAACCTGTCAATTTGAAACATGCATTATTGTATATTGCATTTTTTATGATTTGCATGCAGCTGTGCATCCTTCACACAATTTTATATCCCTCGAACAACGAGCCAGTTTTAGTGCTATTCAAGACCTTTAATTTAAGCCAAGGTCTCTAGCTCCTTTGACAGCTAAATTATTACGATTCTGAAGCTAAATTTCGAAATTTCATTCGATATTTTACGCAATTTTTTTCTAATTTTGGAGTAAAAACTTGTACAGCAGTTTCGAAGTTTGGTTTAAAATTGTTATAACTTGGCTCTGAGAGGGCCTAGAGGCTTCAACCTTGGCTCAAATTAAAGGTCATGAAGTGCACTTATTGTTCGAGGGATACAAAATTGAGTGAAGGATGCACTGCATGCAAATAGAAAAAAAAATGCAATAAATAATGCATTTTTTAAATTTAGGTGTTAGATTTTTTTTCGAATTTTGAACAATGGAATCGTGTTGCTCGTCTCAAAATCTATAATACTAGTATAATAAAAAATACACAAATTTTTCGTTTTGGAATTAGGGATGTCAGTGGTAAAAATACATCGATGTTAGTCCTCGCATCGATGCATCGATACGCATAGAGTTTTCCTCCACTATGGAAATAAAACATTAAGAACCTTTTTCGGTATGTACTAGTTTTATAGCTCATAAAATTTTAGTATAACAAAGCGCAAATCAGCCAAAGAAAAAAACTAAAAATTAAAGCAATTGAAACTTGCACTTTATTATACTAAGGCACTCCGCACATTATACCCCTAATCATAGTAGAGTAATCGTTCCGTCATGCCGAAACGAATGCATAACGACTCGACTTCTGCGCACTTGGCACCGTACATAAATTAAATAAAAAAATTGATTTTAGTTTACTGACATTTTTTCTGTTATTCAGTGAAACTTTGTTTGGCGAATGTGACAAAAACAAATCAATAAAATGCAATTTCATAACGTTCACGTCTAGCGACGAGGACGATGCCGTTATGCTCCTAGCTCTTCATCTTCGGCGTCGTAAAATGAAGAGGCGTAGGAAATATTGGGTTCTCCCGTATATAAGGAATAATTGTCAGAACCGACTATTCATTGCTGCGAAGGAGCTCTCTGAAGACGACGAAAAATTATCTTATATTATGACTGTGGCACGACATACCTGACCAATTTATTTGGTCTGATATTGTTGCCCAAGCCTTCTCCGTGGCATCCTTTCTCGAATAGTCCTGCAGAGTATTGTTGTAAAGGCACGGATACTTATCCACGATCAGTACAAATTTAGCCACTAAATCGTTCACGTTTATTTATTATTTATTAGTTTTTCAATGACAAATGTATTTTCAAAACTTGAATACGATAACATATGTATGTATATACATATGTATATATGTAAAATGAAAGCAAAATACTGTTTCAAAACGCCTAGCGCCTGACAATGTTAGGCGCTTCGATTCATTAAGCTTTTATGATTAGGCGAAAACATGATTATGAATCGTAATACATATACAGAGATTCATTGAAATACATGTGTTCGGCATAAAAGCTGCATACTTTAGTATGCCGGGATGACTATACTACTATTACTAGGCGCTTAATGTGCGGAGTGCCTAACATTTTATGAGCTATAAAAATGCATCTTCCTCTCTATGAACTTCAGACAAAGCGATGTTCGGCCATTCGATGTACTTGAGATGTCAGTTTACAGAAAACATCGATGCTTCGACGCCTCGATGCATCGACTATTTATAAATCCCGAGGAATTTGCATGTTTTTTCAAAGAACCCTACTTTTGACCAATTCCCCAACGCTTAACGAAAAATTTTGCATGTGAAAGCAACAACAAAGTTAGCTAGCACGGATAGACGATAGCAAGTTTGGTTGTATCTCATTGAGTTCGTTCGTTTCGCCACTTGCTAACTGTTGGCAAATCGATGACGGCTATTATCTTTGTTTGAGACATTTTTAAGAGCAGGCAGTAAAATATATGTATTTTAATTTCAATATAAATATTTTAAATCAAATAAAAATCCCCATCAAATCCCCACATCCCCAAACGAAAAACACTATCTCCAAATGCTTTCAGAAATCCCCAAAATGGGGCGAAATCCCCACATCTGGCACCACTGACTTCGCTGCAAATTGAACAAAGCAAATCATGATTTTTATGCGAGACAAATTTCCACCGGAAAGTAACGGTAGAAAAAGAATTTTTGGATATTCATTCTATTTTTATCTGACTACGATGCAGCATTCTACTTTGCATTCCCTGAAATGAAGCAAAGAAGCGAAACAAATAAAATATTGCAGGACATTCTACTTTGAATTCCCCGAAATGAAGCACAGAAGCGAATTAAAAAAAATTATAGGACATTCTACTTTGCATTCCCCGAAATTAAACAAAGAAGCGGAATAAATAAAATATTGTAGGACATCTTACTTTGCATTACCGCCAATGCCTAAAAGAAACGAAAAAATTTTAAGGCATTATAACGCTATGCCTTCTACATAGAACACGTTACCACTAAAAGCGATTACCGATTTTTTGCTGGGAAAAAGCTGATAGTTTTTATAACTTTCGCGAATGCAACTAATTGTGAACGGTATTTTGACTTTACGGATTTCATTGTAGAGTACAAAGACTCACAGTTATTCGTTGTACCAAAAATTGAAATTATACGGGACGCAGCTATTTTCAACAGCGGATATTTTAACTCTGGTACTTGTTACCGGAATTCAAGCACTAGCAAAGCTTTATGTTGCATTTCCTGTTCCTAATCTTCTTTTAATTCCAAAAACTCCAACTCTTCTTCGCTTTTCTTAAAACGGAATATTGCAAATTCATTCTCAATTATGTTACATAAAAAAGTGAAAAAGTATGCAAACGTACATTTAAATAATTTTAAATCGGCAAATCTCTTTTCAAAATCTGATTCTGAATTACGTGCAATATTTTTTCTAGCCATGGAAAATGATGCAATATTCTTTTTTTGAAGAGACAAAGTCAAATTTTGCAAATGTCCCATCATATCTAATGTGACTTGGTTGGGTCAAGTAACGCCGCGAGCCGATTACGAAATTTCGAGTGCGGCTAATTTCGATCCCTGAGCCTCGCGGAGGTTGGACTGTCTAAAATAAAGTGTGGATATGATTCCACTTCATCTTCCTCTTGACAGCTGATACAAAAGGATCAGTCGAAACTCCTAGTCTCACCGCATCAATACCAATCGCACAATGGCCTGTCAGAACCTTCATCACTAGCCCTTGAGAGGTAACGTGCTTTAAAATGCCCTATAAAAACATTTGTTGCAGCAGACAAATGTCTTCTTTTCCATTTTTTATGTCACAAAAGGACCCAGTTTCCCTTAGCCTAATAGCAGTTCGTACTGCGACAATTCTGTCTGCAATATCCGCAGGCGCCGTGTTCAACATATGTATGTTAAACGCCAGTGTAGGTTTGGTTGCTAATGCTCCGCTAATTCCTGTTTTAAAAGTGCAGCCTTCTCTAGTGAGCTCCATCACAAGGGCTGCTTAAAACAATATAGGCTTAAATCTGGTTTCCTAGAGCTAATGAATTAATTTGGACGAGAGACCCCACATTTTACCGATAGCTCCCCTACAGAAGTATGTACACGGCAACCTTTCCTACCCTTTCCCTAATGTTAGGCTTCCACGACAGCCGCCGTTGATTGCCCACTTAGCTACCTGGTTCATGTAACCTTAAGGCAGATCAAAAAGGGTGTATAGAAATCGGCCCTTAACCAAAAGTTCCACATCATCTACATAGGCGATCACCCGACAGCCCACTTTTTTCAGTTCCTATAGAAGGTCGTTTATAACTGCAATTCAGAGCAGGGGAGAGAGGACACCACCTTGTGGAGTGCTCCTATTGACTCTGCACTGAGTGCAGACGCTCCCCCTCTCCCGCCGCGATAGTTATGTCACGAATTAAGCGGTAGATAAGCCTTATTAGGTTGGCTTCATCCCCATATTATGTATATACTTGACTATTGCCTCTGAAGTGACAATTTTGCAGGCCCTCTCGATATCGAAGAAGGCCCCTACTGCATAATTTTCATGCGTGAAGGCTTCTTCTGACCACTTTACCAATACTTTACTGATAGGCCCTAAATCTCTAGGGGAAACATGAGAGCCTTTTCCCGCCTGCAAGCCTTTGGATGTACCCGATTCTCACGTAGTTCATATAAATAGGATCCAACCAATTGCACGACACCTTCAGAGCCCTTTGCAGCTGCGCAGGTATGATGCCATCGGTCCCCGGCGACTTTAATGGTTTGAACGAATTTATCGCCCAGGCCATGTGACGATCGTCCGAAGATTGGAGAAGTACAGGTCCTGGGGAGAGATTCTATAACCAGTTAGCGAAAATTTTTGAATTGCTATCGCACTTTTTGACGCAAAAACATTTATATCATGCGTCAAAAAGTGCGTTAGCGATCCGAAAATTATCGCTAACTGGTTACAGAATCTCCCTCCTGAAGTACAAAATATCGCTAAGAAGTATACTTGGCTGTACTTGGAAGTACGAAGTACAAGAGCGAAAAAAGAAGTGCTGTACTTCCGAAAGAAGTACGGTTGGACACATTAATCATATCGGTAAAGAACATTAAGTCAGAAAGCCAATTTTCATTCTCCAATTGAGGGTAATATTCCGATCTCAATTTGCGTTTATGTATATACAAAGAATAAAATTAAAAAACAACACCATGGAAAAGAATGTCCAACAGTGTTGCCGGTGAGAATTTTCAGAAAGTTAAATAAACAATTGGGTATTATTATTGGGAATCTCCTGCAGATAAGCAGATAAGATAAGAAGAGATAAGTAGAAAAATATTGATTTTTAACTATTCTATGCCATATCTACGAAAAGTTGTTTCTCCCCATATAAAATACATGGAAAACTTTGGGAGCTTTGAGCGACCTCTAAAGATTTTTTGATTTCAAAATAAAAAAATAAGGGTATATTTTTTCGGTACAGAACAATCATAGGGACCACCCTAATGTACATGCATATATTCAAATTAACGAAGGAGAGTAGAGGAAAAAAATACGCGAAGAAATAAACAAAAACATTGAAGTATTTTATTTGAATTTTGTGTTTCAAATATTTTTGACTTAAAAACAATTACAGTGGGTGTATGTACATACATTCATATATATATATACTAAAATACTTGTACATATGTCCGTGAGCCTAATAAAATAAAAACTTATAAATTCTGTCTCTCACTGAAATCCCAACAAATGTAGCTTAAGTACATACATGCTCACATATGCAAACAAAAATAGCATGAGCTCCTTACGCTTTTTTGAATACAGCACCTAACAAAAAAAACTATTCTTAAGAAAGAGCGCCTTCACGTATTATTTGTTAGGTATTAATTTTTAAATAGGTGGCAGCCCATTAAAAAAATAAAAGCTTATCCGGAGACCATATTCTTTCACTTGATACCTCATTTTTTAGTCCAAAGAACTTTGAAAATCTTATTATTTTTAGAAATTCTTATTATTTTATTGAACATCTGGAGGCCAATCGTTTTCACTTCACATCTCACTTTTTGTATTCACACCATGTTCGAATGAAATAGTAAGCTTTAAATAGGTGGCAACCCTACTCAAAAAGTAATACATTATTGAACATCTAAGAGCCGAGCCATTTTATTTGACACCTCATTTCTGGTAATCCAACGAACAGTGCCGGTCTTATAATTTTTTTGACAGGTGGCAACCCTATAGGAACTCAAAGTACTAAAGATAAAACTCCTATCAGTACAGACTATACTTAAAAAATTTCGTCTAAATCCGTGCAGTGGTGTGGTCAAAATATCTCCACTTTCCTTTATACTAAGTATAGAAAATAGTAAGTTTAAATAGGTGGCAACCCTATTTAAAAAATAATAAAGTTTTTGTACATGCGAATGCCATGCACTTTCATTTGGTATCTCATTTTGTAATCCAAAGAACGGAGAAAATCTTTTAACTTTTTAGTAGGTGCAATCCTACTCAGAAAAGTAATACATTATTGCGCATGTAGAGGCTAAGTCTTTTCGTTTTACAGTGAAGGTGCAGAACTGACGCCTACGCTTATTATGATTGAATATAGTAATTTTATTAACAGGTGGCAACCCTATTAAAAAAAATTCAGTGATTTTCTAGAGGCCAATCCCTTTCATTTGACACCTCATCTTTTGTAATCCAACGAACGGTGCTGATCTTATAGTTTTTTAGACAGGTGGCAACTAGGGATGTTAATTTTTTCGATTTTTACGATCCCGGGATTTTCCGGATGTCGTTGGTTCAATCCCGGGATCCCGGGATCAGTCCCGGGATTTAGATATTTATTATTTTTCAACGACTTAACATGAAAAAATTGCATCAATGTGGTTTGAGAAGTTCTCCTACCATATACTTAATAAATAATAAGTAAATGGGTTTGAAACGTACCTTTAATTTAAAGTGAAAATTATTTCATAAGTAACAAAACGAAAAACAGTAATTAAATTTATATGCATTTAATAATACTTTAGTGAGTACATATCTGATAAAGTAATTTAAGGTATGTCGAAAAAAGCTCCATGCAAGAAAAATTTAATCAAAAAAATTAATTTTCTGGTTGAAAGAAGTCCATAATGCTGGTGGCAGAAATAAACGAAGTGCCTTAATTCGACCAGTTTTGTCTATATTCCTTTGGCTTATCCAAAATTTAAATTTTTTTATAGAAGTCTACCTCATATTACACATAATTAACTGCATATAAATGGGCATTTCTCTGACGTCATGAAAATAACGTAAGCGACATTTTTTTCAAAATTTTCTTTTTGATGCAGAAATATTGCTGGAGCATCTAGATGCCTTTCTGCATCAAAACGAAAATTTTGGAAAAATGTCACTTACGTTTTTTTGGCAGCTAGGGCCGAATAATTTCAAAGATATGGTTAATTCCAAAATTTATTTAAAACAAGTAAGAAAGTCTAAGTTCGGGCGGAGCCGAACATTAAATACCCGGCGCAAGTATTAAATATATGTTTTCCACCTTTCCGAAAGCTACCGCTACATGATAAGCCGGGGTGTATACATTTTAAGTAAATTAGCGTCCTTAAATTTCGAAATATTGAAATTTCAAGCATATCTGAAATTTACCGTTATATGAAAAGCGGCCTCAATTTTAGTCCGATTTCAACAATTTTCAACGGTTTGCTTTTATGTGGCAAGCCCAATAACCATACCGAGCTTGGTACAAATTGCTAGAACGGTTAGCGAGATGCATATATGTGATCACAAGTGGGCGGTGCTACGCCCATTTTCCAAAATTTTGTCATAAACGTATTTCTTGGTAAAGAATTGTTGCAATCATCAATTTTGAATAAATTAGCTTCAATATTTACTGATTTATCGAAGATTTTGTATTTCTCGAAATTACCGTTATATGGGATGTGGGCGTGGTTATTGTCCGATTTTAGAAATTTTCGGCCATTTGGTATGCTGTACCAGGACCAACAACTGTGCCATGTTTGGAAGAAATGGGTGTAGCGGTTACCAAGATATACACATGTAACCATAAGTGGGCGTGGCTACGCCCATTTGCCAAAATTTTATAATATTCATGTTTTCCGTCTGAAACTCATTGTAAGTATGAATTTTGAGTGAATTATCTTCAGTAGTTACTAAAATATCGCAGTTTTCGTTTTTCTGAAAATTACCGTTATATGGGAGGTAGGCGTGGTTATTGTCCGATTTTTTAAATTTTCAGCCATTTAGTATGCTGTACTAAGGTCAACAACTGTGCCAAGTTTGGAAGAAATTGGTGCAGCGGTTACCAAGATATACACATGTAACCATAAGTAGGCGTGGCTACGCCCATTTTCCAAAAATTTATAATATTCATGTTTTCCGTCTGAAACTCATTGTAAGTATGAATTTTGAGTGAATTATATTCAGTAGTTACTAAAATATCGCAGTTTTCGTATTTCTTAAAATTACCGTTATATGGGAGGTAGGCGTGGTTATTATCCAATTTCGCCCATTTTCAATACCGTCCGTCCCACGCCCAAAAGAAGTTCACGTACCAAGTTTCGTTAAGATATCTCAATTTTTACTCGAGTTATCGTGTGCACAGACGGACGGACGGACGGACGGACGGACGGACGGACAGACAGTCACCGCTTAATCGATTTCTCTTTTCATTCTGATCATTTATGTATACATTTGTCTATATCTATCTCGATTCGTTTTGCCTGTTACAAACAACCGTTATGTGAACAAAGTTATAATACCCTTGTGCACAAGTGCGCTCGGGTATAAAAAGTATGGGTACCAAATGAAATAATTTTGTTTGGGTCCGCAAGGACGAATAGGAATTGAAAATGCCCCTTTAATCTATTTTATTTTTTTAAGCTAATAAAATTAGTCCTTAACACATAATTTTTTCAAAAATAAGAATTGAAAAATTTCAAGGATATTCGTGGATATAATTATAAAAGGGTATTTGCAATACCTACCCGTCCCTTACGCACCAAAAAATGTAATATATTTTAACTCCACAGAATCTTCTCCTTTATTTGATACCCATACTTGTTTTTTAAGTATATTGCACTGACATTTTTAAACCATTTTTTGAATTACTCATATTTTCAAATTTCAAAGTTCTTTTAAAAAATCCTGACGTCAGGAGAAAAATTGGTTTGGCGAATATATTGATTTTTTTTTGTGTACAAAATTGCCTGCCGCAAGGTGTTATATGAATGTATATTGAGCTACACGTTTATAAAAAATGTTAAATATTAAATAAACAAAAGAAATATAGCCAAAAATGTTCAACATAAAGCGTTTCTATTATTGCCACCAGTGTATATTACAAATCACGAAAATCCCGGGATTTTAGACAAATAATCCCGGGATTTTCGAGACTTAGAAAAGACCGGGATCCCGGGATCCATTCCTAGTGGCAACCCTGTTAAAATTCTAAGTAAAAAAGATCCCTGTCCTGTCGATACAGAGTATGTTTGAGAAAGAAGAAATTTTCGAGATTAACGCGTACAAAGAATCTCGACTTTCCTTTATACTATGTATAGAAATCGTCAAAATCTATGCTGTATAAGCTTTATCTGTTATACCACTGATTGTTCAGATACCAGTTTTTTCGATATATCTCCTTTATGTAGGAAGCTAAACCCAATAAATTGTGTTACCGGTTTACATACCGATACACAGCAGTGCAAATCACATATATGGGTGCTATATAAGGTATATCTTCCATACCTCTGATTGTTTATATGTGTCTGCTCTATCAATGTATGCTGTGAATATATAAATTTTTTAAATGCAGTAATCATGCAGTAAATGCAGTAAATTTTTTAAATGCAGTAATGTGAATATATAAATTTTTTAAACGCAGTAACCTGTTAAAATAAAATTTTCAGATGTTCATAAAAGGTATGAAGCCTTAGGCATAGCCGAAGACAGCACTCCTCTTACTTGTTTTTACTAAAATTGCAAGTATCTTCGAAAGTATTAGTCCTACATAATTTGGTGTATGGACCTTTTTTGTAGAGAATCGAATCAAGCTAAGAAAAAATTGTTTTGGCGCTTGAACTTTGATGGACTTGGGCAAGCCTAAGATATTGACCAACAATTTTCATCTTAGACACAGATTGTTTTTAGATAATGAACCATTTTTTGCTATTACCAATCAAAATTCTAGAAAAGCAGATTTTTGACCCATGCTAACATGCATGTAAGTAATTAAATAAATATGGGCAATTCACAAGGTGTTGTGAAGTTATATTTTCCTAACAAAAGTTGTGTTAAAACACGACGGTTGTGAACACCTGTTACGATTATTTATTTTATCGCAGCACTTAACCTCACATAACACCGAATAAACATAGGTTGCAGAGTTGTATCGTCATGTGTTATTTTTCTTCACAAAACAATAACAACATTTTTACAACTGTCATGAAATATCATGACTTCACGACAAACACGACAAATACGACACCTTGTGAATTGCCCAATAAGGTTTTTTTTACTAGCAGCGGGGCGGAGCACGGAGCGAAATAAACTACCGGAGCGGAGCTAGAGCGGGGCGATGAAAAAAAACTTTTGCTCCGAAGACCTGATTTAAACAATTAGGAGTGCGGATACTTTAAGGATTGTTTAAATAAACGGAATTTCAAGTCAATTAAACATATACAACGCTACTCAGCAGAATAAACTCAACGTGAGTTACAACATTAACTGACTGGTGCATCTTATAGATTGTCCACAAGTGGTTTTTGTAAATGCAGCTTTAAAGCCAGTTCAATTCTCAAACGACCAGGAACAGAAATAACGACATTGGCTGCCGCTATTTGTTATTTTTTTTTTACGTTTTTTCAAGGAATTATAAAAAATTAAAATTTAGTTGTTTAACAGAAAAAGTTCAATGCAAAAGACATGATATTAAGATGTTTTTTGGCAAGTTCCGCAATTTATTTTTTATGTTTCTCGGCTTAAAATGTGTTTCACACCTAAAAATAGAAAAAATTAACTAAAGGAAATCTTTTAATGCAGATATTTAAAACGAACATTACAACTATATAAAAAAAATGCTGAGCTCCAAAAATTATGATAATGAAAAGTGGAAAAAAAAACAAGTGGTGAACTTAAAATTTTATAAGCAATTTGAAAGGCGAACAACAAAGTTAAATTATTTGAAGGCTGCATCCATATAAGTAGCTGTATCATCCAAAGTTTATCTGTATCGAGGTAACAACAAGTAATTATTAAGCAAAAAAGAAATCGACTTCAATTTTCATAAAAAGTTTAAGATTATCGTTAATTTCTTCATGACCCAGTGATCAGATTTAAACCAATTACTATGGGACGACCTGTGAGTTAATACAGGTTCCTTTAAAAATGGAATTCTAGAAATCGGTTAACGTGATCCAAAGTTATACGGTAAGATACTTAACACAACACAACAACAACAAAAAAAACAAATAATATACCGACGAACTGATAACCTTCTCCTTTTTGTGAAGTCGGTTAAAAAAAATTAAAATTCGCCCTTTGTTGCTTACGATGCAATTGAAACTAGCGCAAGGTTGATATTTTTATCTTCCATTTACACTTTTAAATCTTATAAACCGATGAGAAAGCAAGAGCTTCAAAAAAGATCCCGCAAGACGACTCACGCTGGAATTAGTGACTGCAGTGGAAGAATGCACTTTATTTTGATGAGCTGCTTTTTAAGCATTCAATTATGTAAGTTTTGAGGAAACTTTGGTTAAAGCTATAGGTAAAACTGCTATGCAAAATGAAGTTCTGCACTCACAGTGTCGCTTACGATGAAATTGCGGGTACGAAAAATTGTAGACAAAGCGAACGATAAAATTTGCTTTGCTTTTCCTTCGTAACGGTACATATGCAAACTCTATGATTTTGCAGGACGATATAACTAGTCTTTACAACCTATTTGCAACAAAAAAAAAATATGTGTAAATTGTTGCCTACGATACAATCGCAAAAAGAACTCGATATAATGAAAATAGTTCATAGTTTTACTCTTTTTACTTGTAAACAAACACTTCTAAAATAAATGTATATTTTCGATTTTTGTCTTTTTTTAGTGCCTTATTTTGCCCTTTTTGCGATATCTAGTGCCTTTTCCTGCCTATTTCGCTATTTTATGTTGCCTTTTTTATAGGTTTTTAGGTACTAAAATCCGTTCCCTGATTATTAATGTCGCCTTCGTAATGATTTCTGATTACCAGTCGCTCTAAAACGTCCACCGAAGGCAACTCACTTGGACGAGTCGTTTTCTTACCGTTTTATTAATTGGAATAATTTCATTATTTTTCAATACTCATATAATTTTTTTTTTATAACAAATCGGATAGTCGCCAATTTGTTGCCATTGACGATTGTTGCCTATTTCTCATGTTTTGTTTGGTGGGAATGTTCAAATAAAAATACACAATTAGATAAATTTCAGCTTATCTTCAATCAACGTATGTATGTAAATGTATGATGTACATTAGACTGCATCACTCCACATACAAAAAAAGTCGGTACTGTTTTTCCACCGGAATTATAAAGTCTATTATATTCTAAGACCTTCACCGAAATATTTCGGAAAAATATTAAGATTTACGTGGGCTGGACCGATTTGAAAATACCTCAAAAAATTTAGTTTGTTGTGAATAAAAAAAGTTTTTTAAAATAGTTTTTGTGAAAAATAACGTTAGGTGACAAAAGAGCTTAAAAAATTTGCATATAAATATTAAAAAAAAAAATTCAACGGAATCGCAATAATGAGATTTTTAATATTGTTTTTCAACTTTTTTCAAAGACTGGTTAAAAAAACTTGAATAACTCAGCCTAAACTCTACCGATTTAGACTTATGACATATCATTGGAAAGAAATTTTCTCACCCTTTTTATTTCTCTGCAAATAAACTCAATTAAAGCATGAAAGAGAAGGGTAAGACAAACAAGCTTTCCATGTTGAACTAAGACGTGCTGGTATTTGATAAAGAGAAAATTGGGACGTGAATGCGTTTTTTGCAAAGAAATAAAAAGGGTGAGGAAATACCTTGCCACTGATACCTCACAAGTCTATATCGGTATAGTTTTGGCCCAGTTTTTCGAGTTTTTCTTAAACAAATCTTAGAAAAAAGTTAAAGAACAGCATAAAAAATCTTATTGTTATGATTCCGTTAAAAAAAAATTTATATTTTTATGCAGATTTTTAAAGCTAAACCGTTTTGTCATCTGAGGAGATTTTCCCAAAAAATCTTTTAAGAAACTATTTTTATTCATAAAAAACTCAATTTTTGATGGTATTTTCCAATCGGTCCAGCTCACTTAAATCGTAATATTTTTCCGAAATATTTTGGTGGAAGTCCTAAAATATAATCAATGTTGTAATCCCGGCGGAAAAAGCGCAACTTTTTTTGGTGATGCAGTCTAATGTAATACATATTAGAAGTAAACAAAACTATACTGATATACTCTTTATCATTTTATGCACATGCATATCTACAAACTTCCAAATTTATGCTTGCAAGGCATTTGTGGTATAGCGGATGGTCGTTAGTGACCACACACCATGCGATAATTTCACCACACAAATTGAGGACAGTTGTTAGCTCCAAAGCATTTCGTTTGAGAATTTTGTATAAAAGAGCAAATTTTTTATTCAAATGCATCAGTTACGTTTTGTACATTTAGCATAATTATTGAGTTTCACTTTCTGAATAACTACCGTCAATAATGGCTAACAAAAATAATCTGTTGCTTCTCTTCGATCGCCCTAATGAGCCTATTTTCATGGAGAAGGGCAAGGCATCAGTTTTCGATGTACCCGATAAGTTCCTCACGGATCGCTACCGTCCCATCAGCACTGAGGTGCAAAGTCGTTTTGGTGAAAAGGCAGAGCAGCGTATTCCTGTTAGTGACATATCTATCCCGGATCTGCGTATACCCATGTCATTGCCGCGGGATGCGCAATTCTCCCTTTTTATTCCGGCTCATCGTCGCATTGCTGGACGCCTCATTGACATTTTCATGGGCTTGCGTTCAATTGACGACCTTCAGAGTGTGGCTGCGTATTCGCGTGATCGTGTAAATCCTTACTTGTTCAATTATGCACTCTCTGTGGCTTTGCTCCATCGCCAGGATACTAAAGGACTGGATCTTCCGTCCTTTGCACAAAACTTCCCCGACAAGTTTGTGGACTCTCAAGTTTTCCGTCAGGTACGAGAGGAAGCCACTGTGGTTCCCGAAGGATCACGTATGCCAATTACTATTCCACGCGATTACACTGCTTCTGATTTAGAGCCAGAGCATCGGCTGTGGTACTTCCGCGAAGATCTTGGAATTAATCTGCACCATTGGCACTGGCACTTAGTGTATCCTTTTGAAGCTGGTGATCGGGCCATTGTGAACAAGGATCGTCGCGGTGAACTCTTCTACTACATGCATGAACAGGTTGTGGCTCGTTATAATTTGGAACGTTTCAGCAACAATCTTTCTCGAGTTGTGCGCTTCAATAATTTGCGCGAACCAATCCAAGAGGGTTACTTCCCCAAAATGGACTCCTTGGTGGCGAGTCGCGCTTGGCCACCGCGTTTTGAAGACACAAAATTGTCAGACTTGAACCGGGAGTTGGACCAAATAAACTTGGATGTAAGTGACTTGGAGCGCTGGAGAGATCGCATCTTCGAAGCCATATCTCAGGGCTTTGCCACTGATGTAAGTCAAGAGTACAACTATCGGTATCACCAAAATGTGCAACACTAGAATTAACGAACATCTCTTTTTTTCAGGAAAGCGGCAATCGTGTGCCATTGGATGAAGTTCGCGGTATTGATGTTTTGGGAAATATGATGGAATCATCAATTATTTCGCCAAATCGCAGCCTATATGGGGACTTCCACAACATGGGTCATGTGTTCATTTCGTATTCTCATGATCCCGATCACCGTCATTTGGAGTCGTTTGGTGTGATGGGCGATTCAGCCACCGCCATGCGTGATCCCGTTTTCTACAGATGGCACGCATTTATCGATGATATCTTCCAGGAGCACAAGACCCGTCTGCCGCCATACACTTTACCGGATCTCAGCTATGAGGGTGTCTCTGTCACTGGCGTACAAGTAAGTCCCGAAGGTGGTCGACCAAATGTACTTCAAACCTTCTGGCAACAATCAGACGTCGACTTGTCCCGCGGCATGGACTTTGTGCCACGTGGCAATGTATTTGCACGCTTTACTCATTTGCAACACACTCCATTCACCTACACCATCAACATAAACAACGAAGGCGGTGCCCAACGATTCGGTACTGTACGAATATTTTTGGGACCAAAGACTGATGAGCGTGGACAAGGAATGCTGTTCAAAGATCAACGCTTGTTGATGATAGAGTTAGACAAATTTGTGGTGTCATGTAAGTATTTGGAGTTCACGCACGTATGTACGAATGTTCCACAGTTTTCTAATGTAATTTACAGTAAACCCTGGTCAAAACACAGTCCGACGCCGCTCCACTGAGTCCAGTGTTACCATTCCTTTTGATCGCACCTTCCGTAATTTGGATGCAACTCGCCCAGCAGCAGGAAGCGCTGATGAACTGGAATTCAACTTCTGTGGTTGTGGGTGGCCTAATCATATGCTTATTCCGAAAGGCTTGCCCGAAGGTTTGCGATGCGAGTTGTTTGTTATGGTGTCCAATTACGATCAAGATAGGGTACGGAAAAAAGTTTTATTAAAGAAGTTTATTTGTCTGCATGTTTAATCTCTAATTTTATGGCAGATCGAGCAACAACTTGTGGGAACCTGCAGTGATGCTGCATCTTACTGTGGCGTACGTAATCGCCTCTATCCAGATCGTCGCGCAATGGGCTATCCATTTGACCGCCTTTCCCGTCCGGGAGCTGACCGCCTAGTCAATTTCTTGACACCGAACATGAGCATCGTAGATTTGGTAGTACGTCACGAAAACCGTGTTGTGCCACGTAACGTCTAATCTTTTTGGATTAACCGCTGAGGATTTATGGAGCATACGTGTATACGCATGTATTCATTTACAATACGAGAAAAATTACTGTTTCATTTACATATATTATAATAATATTACTGTTACATTCAAATTTTGTCGAGAAAATCAAATTTCACTTTTGTACATATGTATATACATGCTTAATATGTACATGTATGTATTTATGTAGCAATTATAGTGTTTATTTTCAAATTAAACAATTTTGAATTACTCCGGCTTCACATGCAACTAACAGCACTTTTGATTTTTGTATACGTTCCTTTTTGGTTCAAGGAACTTATTGCACACCATTATACCACAAAGTATCCAATACCTGCACTAATTGAAAATATCGAAGAGAATACTCAATGCTACTGAAAATACCGCTGGAAAATACTCGATTATACTTGTACTCAAAAATACTCAGACGAAATATTTTAGTTCAGTGACCTCTCGACCAGCAAAAAATCCGAAAACCGATCCGAAAAAGAAAAAAAGTGGATGAATTGCGGATTTTTGTCCGTTTACCGATTCCATTTTCGGATACTTTAACGATCCGTTTTGCCACTAAAGTGTGCGGTAGAAACGTATGTACAAAAAACTACAGAAAATTGTTTGTGAAACGCATACTTTTTCGGCTGTTTTTTTTTTTGAAATTTGGCTGATTGAATTTTTCGTTCAATACACTTTCCTTCTGCACTTCACAGATACTTTTTCAAGGGTACAAAAAAAAATTAGGATGCGGCGCCTGACGGAAGTCTAACCCGGAACCTTCTGGAAGCTAACAAATAGCGACACGCTACTTTTCACGCTCAGCCACTGTCGACTACGCATGCTTGCTTTCAAATGTTTAGCATAAACAAATAAAATACAGTTATTGCTTTCAAACAGAGTTGGGCAAAATTTATTCGAATGACGAATAACAAATGAATAAATTGTTTTTCTTGTTATTCGTAAATAATAAATAATTTTGTTTATTCAAAAAAAAAATTATTCGAATGACGGATAAATTATTTTATTCGTTATTCGAATAATTATTATCTTCATTAATTATTCGAATAACGAATAAAATAATAATAAAACAAGTAATTTATGTATATATATATGTACATATATTTATGTATAAAATGATAACCGTTTTCGTTGTTGCGATTTAACTCAAACCCCTGGATAGATTTAAGTCAAATTTTCGGAGGTTATTCCCTGTGCATAAAGTCCTATTAAAGGCTACTAGAAAACTCCTTGGTGGCGTTGGAGCCGAGTTATTTATAAAAGCCGTATTTATGAACCGATTTCGTTCAAATTCCAAATGTGTTCTTCCTGCATGATGAAAAATACTTATGCGAAAAATGGAACCGCTAGGTGGCGCTGCAGTTGAGTTATTTAGAAAATCCCTATTTATTGTACAATCAGGTTGCAATTCATAATGGTGCTGCAGTCGAAATCATTAGAAACCCCATATGTTTGGACTACTTTGTTTTTTATGTTTATATTATATGAATTTACGATGTCTCACGTCGTCATACACCCTAAATGCGCCTTTGCATCTACCTCCGCCTGATGAAATTGCTCGGGCAGCCATTGCTGCAGCAGTAAGACTCAAGGAAACCAGCTCTTGGATATTTTAAAAGTGGCGAATCAGCAAGGAAAGTTACGACCACATCCTTCCAAGAAAGACCACTGTTGGTATATCAATGGCCAAATTTTACATCGAGGGTTTTTGGCTCTCTTATAATAGAAAACGCACATCTGTGCTCTTCAGCTTCCTTATAAGGACTTTTGTTGGCCTACATGACATAAGCCTAGAAGTTGACGCATCGGACCAATGTTGTAGTTGCAAGACCATAGAAGAAGATTACGCACGCTTAGAAAAGATCTCACAAATGGAAATAAGACCATCGGTAAAGCTCATGACATTGAAAGGTATTTTTTCTCGCATATAGCATCAGAGCGCTATTTTTTTGGCAGAAATATGTGTGAGAAGGGTTCTGCTCTTTAGTTGTTCAATCTAAATTAAGAATTTTTACTTTACCCATATTTGGTTTTCAACGCTATTCTTGCATGGGTCAATGCAAAAAATCTTATCAGGGGCCGCGAAACCAGAGGGAATGAGCTAGTATTCTTGGCAAAATAGTAAACAGAATTCAGCTAACTCACAATCCATGACAATAGAAATAAAAGTAAAAGGTGGCTCAATGTGTTAAAAATGAGTTTTTATTCATTATTTAAAATAACGAATAAAACAACGAATCAATTATTCGAAAGCAATTTATTCACGAATAATTTATTCGTAAATGAGTTATCTGCGAATAATTATATTACGGATAAAAGTTTATTCGAATAATGCCAAACTCTGCTTTCAAGTAACATCATCTTTTTCGAACGTTTTCCGGATACGAAAATGAATAATAACTGTAGTCGTTTTCTATTCGTTTCCGGATACGGAAAATTGTACTAGACTGGACTGTCGGCAAATTTTACGTTTCTTTGCTATCTGAACTTTTACAATAATTTTACAATTTTTATTGAGCTTGAGGCCGTTTTTAATGAAAAACTTATTGTGGAAAAGCAACAATAATTTGAAAAAATGGGAGAAGTGATAGCTATTTCGGAAATCACCACATTTCCTCATCACACTTCTTTCAGTAGGATTCGAACCGACGATCCCACTGACTCAGCCAGTTGCCAACGCACTGTGCTAAGTTCGCCTTGTAAATTATCGTTGCTTTTTCCCACTTTTTCATTTGTTAAGCCAACACAATCAAGCGCAGCTATTCCGCTGCTATTCACACTTGATCATGCGGTTGTTGGTTTTGTTGGTTTTCATTAATAATTCTATTTTTAGAATGTTTAACTTCTAGGTCATGG
>NW_023458560.1:20913232-20917872 GCF_013731165.1 Rhagoletis pomonella
TGATGGAAGGTAGCCACCTGGAACAGCTTCCTGTAAAACCTGCAAACACAGGAAATGTGGCGTAAGGGTACGCAGGTTTGGTTTCGCCCTACTCTTTCTGCAAATCCCTTTGCCTATGTCCTCTTTCTCCTGTATCAGCTCGATCAACCGCGCAAGTTGCATTTTGTTGCTTACAATCTTTGGTTTGTAATTCAGACACATACATTAGGGCGGGTCGAAAATCTAATTTTACTCAAATCCCTTGGTAATAGTGAAAATATAATGTATCATGAAGTCAACAAGAAGCCTGCAAAATATTAGTATTTTATTATGTTAAGAGCCCGCGCATCGACCGCCAAGTCACCCACAGCACACTAGTCGAATAAGACCAATTCTTGTTAAAAATTCTGGGTTCAGCAAAAAGGTTTGGTGCATATTATTAAATAATGAATCAGTTAATGCAAAAGATAAAGTCAAATATAATTTTTCGCAACCCTTTAGCTTATCGTTAATCTCAAAGTTATCTTTATACCCGAGCGCACTTGTGCACAAGGGTATTATAACTTTGTTCACATAACGGTTGTTTGTAACAGGCAAAACGAATCGAGATAGATATAGACAAATGTATACATAAATGATCAGAATGAAAAGAGAAATCGATTAAGCGGTGACTGTCTGTCCGTCCGTCCGTCCGTCTGTGCACACGATAACTCGAGTAAAAATTGAGATATCTTAACGAAACTTGGTACGTGAACTTCTTTTGGGCGTGGGACGGATGGTATTGAAAATGGGCGAAATCGGATAATAACCACGCCTACCTCCCATATAACGGTAATTTTAAGAAATACGAAAACTGCGATATTTTAGTAACTACTGATACTTACAATGAGTTTCAGACGGAAAACATGAATATTATAAATTTTTGGAAAATGGGCGTAGCCACGCCCACTTATGATTACATGTGTATATCTTGGTAACCGCTGCACCAATTTCTTCCAAACTTGGCACAGTTGTTGACCTTAGTACAGCATACTAAATGGCTGAAAATTTTAAAAATCGGACAATAACCACGCCTACCTCCCATATAACGGTAATTTTCAGAAAAACGAAAACTGCGATATTTTAGTAACTACTGAAGATAATTCACTCACAATTAATATTTGCAATGAGTTTTAGACGAAAAATAAGAATATTACAAAATTTTGGCAAATGGGCGTAGCCACGCCCACTTATGGTTACATGTGTATATCTTGGTAACCGCTACACCAATTTCTTCCAAGCTTGGCACAGTTGTTGGTCCTGGTACAGCATACCAACTGGCCGAAAATTTCTAAAATCGGACAATAACCACGCCCACATCCCATATAACGGTAATTTCGAGAAATACAAAATCTTCGATAAATCAGTAAATATTGAAGCTAATTTATTCAAAATTGATGATTGCACAATTCTTTACCGAGAAATACGTTTATGACAAAGTTTTGGAAAATGGGCGTAGCACCGCCCACTTGTGATCACATATATGTATCTCGCTAACCGTTCTAGCAATTTGTACCAAGCTCGGTATGGTTATTGTGCTTGCCACATAAAAGCAAACCGTTGAAAATTGTTGAAATCGGACTAAAATTGAGGCCGCTTTTCATATAACGGTAAATTTCAGATATGCTTGAAATTTCAATAATTCGAAATTTAAGGACGCTAATTTACTTAAAATGTATACACCCCGGCTTATCATGTAGCGGTAGCTTTCGGAAAGGTGGAAAACATATATTTAATACTTGCGCCGGGTGTTTAATGTTCGGCTCCGCCCGAACTTAGACTTTCTTACTTGTTTTTCAATACATTTTTAATTGTTCTCTTGATAATTGCACTGGCCTATAGTCAAAAGATGTAAAGAACAGCATTAATATTGCTGCCGTTCATTTAGGTCGGTGGTTGCAAATATTCTAATCTTGTTTTAATATTAGCTATAGTTTGCGAATTTTTGCAAATTTAGGAACAATTTCGGTAGCTCTAATAGAAAAGCCATTATTTTGCATCATCGTGGACAAATTTTGGTTTATGCAAGTGAGTATGGAAACACTGAATAGGCACAACTTCAAGAAACACTAATTAGTTTACTTATGTTTATGCACAATATAAAAATTGCAAATAAAGGAAAATTACAAAAAAAAATGTTCAACACGTTTTTTAATTTAAAACAATTTGTTTATAATCTGAATAATTTTTATAATATTATTACTATAAATCAGTAACAGTAAGTCTCTCCTTCAATTTGGTACTTACTACGTGCCGATCGAGTAACATTTACCAAAGTTATATCGAAAAACTTAAGTGAATCTCCAGTTTTTTTTCTAAAAAAATGTATCTTCAATTGTATAAAAAACGTTTAGATAAAAGAGCCGGATTACAGAAAAGTGTTCCAGGGAGCGCCTTTTTTCGTTCAAGCTGAATGCGAAGCACTATCGTCCAATTGGAGAGTCTTCAAAAGGATTTCCCAGGATATGTTAAACACTTTTTTCACATAATGCAATTAACTAAAATACTAGTGCATATCTAAACAATTATTTCACGTCTCCTACTTTCATATAACGGCAAATTTAGAAACCGCGAAAAATGTGCGTCTTCGTTGACTAATAAAACTATTCCGCACCAATTTTCAAGACTGCATAAATGGACTTAAAATGGGCGTTTCCCACCCTAACTGTATTATTTTGATGTATGCAACTACCATTAACTTATCAAACGATTCCTATTCTTTGACGACACATATTTCATTTCATTCATCAGGATCTTGAAAACTGACCAAATCGGCGTGACCAAGTCCATGGTCCTTTTAATATTATATAAACATCCGAAAACATTAAAACGTTTGAAATAAATCCCGTCTCACTTTTTTGTATTTTTCACTTGGTTCCTGAAGTAATGAAGAATTGAAAATCTATACGGGAAAATTATAGTTTTTGTAAGTTTTATCTTAATATCTTAAAACTTAAGTCTTATTGAAAAATGATAAATGAACGTGAGGTACTAAATTTAATAACCCTTAATTTGATATATCGTGCGGTTTATAAAAATTAACGCATTCCATACATATTACCAGCCAAAGTTTCATTTTCAAAATTCGTATACTTTGATGCAATTGCGCGGGCTAAAGATAAGTTTTAAATTAATCTTTCGTGGCCAATAACAATTGGCTAAGACCTAAGACATCATAATATTACTACTACAATGCGGTCAAACGACTTTTATTTTCCCCCATACAAAATCGACCCAGCCTAATGCATAATCAGACCATTAGGATCAGTAGTCTATCATTTCAGGTCACTAGTATTGAAATTATGTTTTAGTGAAATGACTAACATTGCATTAGTAGCTAGGGTAGTTTACCGCTATTAATGACTGAAATGCTACCGGAAAAATCTGTTAGTCCAGCTGCTCTTTCTTCTAATTTCATCAGTAGATTGTTTACCAACACCATCCATAGAAGATGTGATAGCGCTAGTTCGTGTAATGTACTGCTTTGCACTTTCCGGTCGACCTCACATTCAAAGCCCATTGCGATTAAATGCTCCAGTTATATCTATGAAGATTCTCATAGCGTATTCCCCATATTCCATGTTGTTATAGGCGTGCTGTATTCTCCATAGTACGATAAATATGTTAGTCTGTTGAGTCTATATTAATATCATATTCTAAAAGGTTATACTTGGTTTTTTTCCTGTTTTTGGCAGGAAATTCACTCCTGAACTACTCTAAGCTATTGGTAAGTGTTAAGCTTACACAGCATTCACATAACCGCCATAAGCATTCCAAAACTTTGTTGCATGCTTTCTTTTCTCATATCGCACACGATCTTCAAAAGTGACGCAACTCGAAATTACACGTTCGTCAGAGAATGAGAAAAACTATTTCTTAGCAGATGCTAATCATATGGGCAAGAAGGACTTTATCTTAGGTATTTCAACAAATTATAACAAAAATTTTATCCAGATTTTGCTGAAAGGTTAATAAAAGCTCTGTGTACATTTTTAGTGCATCATTTCAAAAATGCCAAATTTTTTAGTTGTGTCACTTTTGAAGATCATGTGCGATATCAGAAAAGATACCAACTATGTCGCGCAATCTTGATTGCGAGAAGGTATTTAGTAGGGTTAATTAACGGATTTATATCTAAAAGTCGCCCGTAACTTGGTATAATGATGTATATTGATTTATTTATTGTTAACGAAGATCTTTTTATACAAATCCAACGATAGTATTATACACAAGGACCTTTGTAGTACAAAGTCCGGTATAATTTGTAATGAGCTAGAGCGTGTACTTATGAATTCCGAGAAGGTTTCTTCTTCTTCTTTTTTGGCGCTGTAACCGCCTAAGCGATTTTGGCCGAGTTCAGCAAAGCACGCCAGTCGTTTCTCCTCTGTGCCAACTGACGCCAATTGGAAACGCCAAGTGAAGCCAAGTCCTTCTCCACCTGATCTTTCCATCGCAGTGGGGGCCTCCCTCTTCCTCTGCTACCACCAGCGGGTTCCGAGTTGAATACTTTCAGAGCTGGAGCGTCGGTGTCCATTCGAACGACATGACCAAGCCAGCGGAGCCGCTGTATTTTAATTCGCTGCACTATGTCCATATCGTTGTAAAGCTCATACAGCTCATCG
>NW_023458560.1:20917972-20924079 GCF_013731165.1 Rhagoletis pomonella
ATATTTCATAAGCTTTATACCATTTTCTTATCTACTGTGATCGTAAACGGAAAGATGTCTGATATGCTACAGTCGTTGAACCTTGTTGCAGCTCAATATTTTCGTCGATTTATTTCCCATGGTACGTATTACCGTACCGTTTCATGTTAGTCATATCGTTCATTCATTCACGGACTGCCTTTAGTGGTGCTGCTCCTCCTCATATGGAAAGTACGTTGACGATGACAGCAAGCAACATCCGCTGCTAAATGAAGCTTAGTCCATTTTAGATTCCTTCCCTAAAAAAGGCATGAAAGGTGGATATAAAATAAACCTCCATTCTTAGCTTTGGTGACCGTTTTTAATAGAAAATATCTTCTAGTTCTTTCTAGTATGCTTGATTTACATTTATTTGCACCTTACCTACTGTGTTTGTGACGCAATTACAAAAGAGTACGCAATTTTGTAGCCCATTAAATTTGAGTATAATAAAGTGCAAGTGTTAAGCTACTGCAATATTGCGTTGATTTTTAATACTGTTTATGCTCACGGCTTCTTGCACTTTTCCTTATCGATGAAAATACCTAAAACCGTTTTCAAAGAAAATTAAAAAACAAAATTTACGGCAGTTTTGCAATCGATTAAAACTTCCACTTTATTATACTAAAATTTAATGGGCTATAAAACTGCATATATGCAATTGGTAATGTACTCATTTTAATGAACTTCGGTGTAAAAAATATTCATAAACCAAATTATTGTAGAGTGCACCCCATAACATTATACTTAAATATTGCGCAATACTCAGAGCTACCATTGTGATTTTTTCCAATTTTTTTTGAGATGGCATATTTTCAAAAACTATTTTTTTTATCAAAAAATCTGTATGTGGAAAAATTTTCAAGAAAAGAATTAAAAAATATTTTTCTTCGTAGGGAATTTTGATGTGTGTATGTGTGATTTTATCGATAAAAACGTTTTAATTGCGTATGCATGTTCACTTTGAGCAAATTGTGAGCACTGGTTGGGGAAATCTTAGGTAAATTGGGCAAATCGCTAATTGGGCCCCAATTGGGTCAAAATTAGAGCCCAATTGGGAAAAACTTTTGGCTCTGATCGGGCAACCTCAAAAAATTTCCAGCAAGGAAATTTTGTCATAATGGGCAACAATTTTTGTGCCCTCAACTGGCACGAAAATCTGCTAGCATCATATAAGTGCATTTTCAGAAAAAAAATCATAACTCGAAAATGACGAATTTTAGCATATTGCTACTCATACTGAAAATAGTTTATACTATTCCCTAATAGACAAAAAAGTTTGAGAGAAAAAAAGATGTGGCAATTAGAAAAAAATCAATTTGAAAAAAAAAATTTTTGTTTATAAACAATAATTAATTATTAATAAACAATTACTGATGTTTAGTTCACTAGATCGATTCAGTAGATCAATATCTGCAATTTAAAGAAAAAATCGTTAAAAGCCTTGCTTTTTTGCGGCAGTTATAAACGATTTCATCAAAAGTTGCTATTAAGAGAGGAAAAAAGAAGCGTTCGTACTCAAAAAGAAAAAAATTCATCATTCGAAAAATTCGCATTTCTGAGCAACAAGAAAAAATACGTGTATCCTTAAATTGTTCAAGGAACAAACCCTGTGAGCTTTATCGCAAACTTAAATTCACTTTCCCCCGGCCTGGGTGATTTGAGATGGAATGAGCCTAATACATTCTTCTTTGCACTCCCCGAAATGAAGCAAAGAAGCGAAACAAATAAAATATTGAAGAACATTCTACTTTGCATTCCCCTAAACGAAGCAAAGAAGCGAATTAAAAATGAAATATTATAGGACATTCTACTTTGCATTCCCCGAAATGAAACAAAGAAGCGAAATAAATAAAATAATGTAGTTCATTCTACTTTGCTTTACCGGCAATGCCTAAAAGAAGCGAAAAAATTTGAAGGCATTATACCGCTATGCCTTCTAGAACACGAAAGCTATTACCGATTTTTTGCTGGGTATGTTCCTTATAATTGCATTTATGTATGTTATTCTGTTTTCCTTTATCTTCATTTTTATCTTTATACTCTGTCGATAAAACAATCGATAGTAATATCCAACAAAATATCGATAAAAAAACCAATAAAAATATCGATAACAAAATCGATGACAAATTCGATAAAAATTTCGATAGCAAAATCGATAATAATATTGGTAGCAAAATCGAATAGAAAATCGATAAAAATATCGATATCAAAATCGATAATAATATCTAAATATAAATAATCTAAATATAATAATTTAAAAATAATAAATATATAAAATTCAAAGTCGATAACAAAGTCGATAAAAATATCGATTATTATATCGATAGGGTTCGAAGATATCGATAGCAAATCGATAACAAATTCGATAAAAATATCGATAACGAAATCGATAAAAATATCGATTATTAAAAGCAAAACTGATAACAAAATCGGTAAAAATATCGATAACAAAACCGATAAAAATATCGATTATTATATCGATAAGTCCCGAAAATCTCTAAAATCCCAAAATAGTTCACAGATTGAGTCTCTGTGTCTCCATCTATATCCTTTTCTCTATAATTACCTTTATCTTAATCTTTCTTCCTCTATCTTCATCTTTACTTTTATCGGCATCTTCATCCTGATCTTATCCTTTATATTTACCTTAGTTTTTACTTTTGTATTTATACATTTCTTCATCTACATTTTTCCCTTCACTTAAGTAAAGTGTTTAAATTTACATTGATCTTCATTTTTGCCTTTATCTTTACACATCTTTGTTTTTGTTTTTATTTTCGCCTTTGCCTTTTCTTTATCTATGTACGTACTCCCCTTTAATTTCATTCTTTTATTGGCCTTTTTCTAAGTGTTATTCTTTAACCTTTTATTAGCAAGTTTTTGGTAAACTCATACCATGTGCGTACACTCAAGAAGCACTTGTTTCAGTCCCAACCATTTCCGTTGCACCATCTGCGTTGCATCATTTCCGTTGCATCATTTCCGTTGTACCATTTCCGTGTGCAATTTCCGTTGAATTTGCCAATTTACTCCCAACCAACCAACCGCCGCTAAAGAAGTTTTACTTCAAAAAACTAAATACCAGTAAACAAACTCGGAAACTAATAAGCATATCCTTAAAATAAAGTTAAAGAATTCTGGCATAGATTCGCAATAAATTATCAAGAATATGCGCATGGGTTTGGTCGTGCGCCAAATTACATTGGCAGGAATCTAACGGAACTAATTTAATAATACCCAGCATCCCCATAGATTTATTTTGGCTTCAGCATCAGCAAAATTGAATGTTCTTTTTGTCTGCTCACAGGAAGGTAGAGAGCTGCTGATTTTGTTAGCTTGAATGAATACATACGTATACATATATTTACATATTTATATAGTACATACTAGCTAATATGAATGCGCCATGCAAATCCCACCGTAGCGATAAAATAAAAGCGAAACAAAATAAAATTGCACAATGTAGAATAAGCAACTATACATATGTAATGTATTATGTATGTATTTATAATATATGTATGTACGTACATAATATAGTACACTGTATATGCTTTCAAACATATATCATCTGTGGTAATGCAAAACGGTCTATTTCAATTAGTACCCTAGGCACATAGATGCTTTGTTATATGAACTGGTATGCATCTGGAAATCAAAACATGTATTCTATGTAACTTTTTTTTTAATAATTGGTATCGCTATTATAATAATCCAATGGGTTTCGAAAATTTATCAGACTTGGAGTTTAGAAAACAAAGAAAGATGGACAAACAATTGTCAGTGACCTTCCGAGCTGTACTAGATTTCGAAACAAACTGAGATTTCTTCAAGATATGTTAGATCAATTGATAAACTGCAACCAATTCGCGAGTGGTTTGAATCGTAAAACGGATACCTACAAGACTGATTCATCCGCGGATTACAGTGGATGAATAATTAGCAGTTTTAAGAGGAAAGTACATCCCATCAAAACTAGGTATATATGGCATCCAATTTTTGGAAATTTGTGACAGCGCTGTTTGGAAGCTAGAAATTAGCGCTAGAAAATCTAAAGAATAAAGAGAAAACATCAAGGCAACAATTTAATGAAAAGATTGGTAAATGAGATAGAAAACTCTGGGCAGAACATAACATGAAGCATCTTTCTAACTTGCAAATTGCTTTCAATCGGAAAACTGAATATGATAGAAACAATCCAAAATAAAGGAACTTTGGTAATGATAATTTGGCAGTTCCAAACTGACGTGACGTGAAGTAGCCCTTTATTAAGTAAAAAATTACAACAATTGATCAGTGCTGCCGTGTCACTTCAATTGAAGTTTTTCGCTTCACTTTGGAAGCCTTCACTTCGTCACTTCATTCTACTTCGTTTTACTTCACTTTCCACATATTAGATTTATCTTCAAAATCATAAAAAAATTTTAGAATAACGCTTTTTTATAAAAACCTCGGTCGGCCCTCAGCAGGCATGCTTGACCATTTCTGCCTTGATAAACTTTCTCTTTGATTCCGTTTGCCATTCGGAGCTGACATAAAATTGTAGGTTTCTTTGTTTGTGAAAAAACTTAAAAAATCGGAGGAGAAGCTCTGCTAAACACCTAGCAACAGCCAAATATTAACACAAACAATTTAATTGATTCTGTGGCAAAGCACGCTGAGAGATTAGGTTAGTTTTGGAGGCCACGTATGAAAAGTTTCATACCACCACCAGGATATATAGCTGTCCGTTATGAGTGTCCTAGAAAAGTAGAAAACAGATTAATCAAGACATTCCACTGTTGAAACACTTGATGTCCAAAAGGTAATTAAGAATCTCCAAGAGTTTTACTTCCACTGTAGTTGTCAAGCTGGTGAGAATCTCGGCGTACATGCTTGGGTCACCTAAACCAAGGGTCGTATATGGACACGGAGAGTGCTCAACTGATTCCTCTTCATTCTCATCGTTGCAGCTTTTGCGAGAAAACTTGTTGGTCTTTGCCACCATTACAGCTTCTGCGCATTAGCACAGTTCCCTGTGATGACGGAGGTAAGAATTCTCATTGTAGATTTGTAGATCTGTTTAGCTGCAACCATAATGACCAAGACACCTCTTCTTGTTTGGTCCACAAGTCACTCCTTACGAATATATTTTATTTATCTGTTTTTTTTTCCAATATGGTATTGTGTCCCGTTAATTGGTATGTATTTCACACCCTTACCCGACCTTGAATATCCTTTCTAGCATTACCCATTCATTTGACTGACGAAAACAGGTATGTACGTCACAGTCCTCAAAGTTTTCCACATTTCTTCTACTAGCCCCTTCTTTAAGCTGTTGGCAAATTTTTCTTCTCTCTTCTTTGTACAGAAACGGCGAGAGGATTTGTTTTTCTCGTATTCACATTTGCTTTGAAGGAGTTAACACGCCAGCAGCGCACTCCTAGAAGGAGGCATCCGAATAAACTCTGTCGCCTGGGAGTACTATTTGCTAACACTCAGAATTCTTGCCTAGTGCTCCTAACATTAGCTTATTTCCAACATGTAAAAAGTCAGCCTTGGTATATTTCTTAAACACCCTTTATTCTTTTGGTTTGATGAAAGTGCTTTCCATAGATCTTACCTTACTGTACACGTATTGTACAATTTTTTTTTTCGCTTATACACATAAGTTATTTACTCATTCAACTGTCTTCAGGAACTACCTTTTCCCTATCCGTATTCAAGATTCCACAAAATACTAGCGAGAAAATATTTCTTGGCAGCTTTAAAGCCGGTCTTATATGCATTTCAATGATGTTTTTTTTGGCGTAAGAAAGAGCGGTTATTCCAATCCTCTTCACGTCAACAGCATCTGACCTTGAGGCATAGATTGCCTGTCAATGATCTTAACTTAATACTTTGGCTAGAATCGAGTTACTAACTATGTATTAAATAACTGCCCTATCAGTATTTGAATTCCCCCATCTAAGTTTAATTTTTACCGATGGTAATGTGTTTGATGCTAGCCTAATTAACTTTCCCAGCCTGCTTCCCTAGGATTCCTAAAAGGAAACGAAGCTTATATTTCATAAGCTTTATACCATTTTCTTATCTACTGTGATCGTAAA
>NW_023458560.1:20924179-20928437 GCF_013731165.1 Rhagoletis pomonella
TTGAAGTTACTTTTTCGCCCCTTCCGCGATAATAAATGCTGGCAGGGTCGTCACCTGAAATGCAAAATAACGTAACCACATTGTCACTGAAATGGAAAAAGTCGTGACAATATTTTTTTTTTTCATAAAATGATGGGGGGAGTTGTAATTTGATGAAATCTATCATAGCAATCAAAAAGTGAATTTTGATTTTTTTATAAGTTACGACCTTTTGCATTTCAGTGACGATGATTGTACGTTGTTTTGCATTTCAGGTGACGATGTGTATATTTTCGGCTATGTTATTGTAAATAAATAACCTAAATCCATATTTTCTCGCTTTCAATAAAAAGCACAATGACAATAAATGTACATAACCGTTTTTAATTTTTTGTTTTTGAACACAAGTTTTTTGTCGAATGTGAAAATTGTGAGTTGGCGAAAAGTGGGCTACTTTGGTAGTCGATTTCGAAATTCCCGACAGGGGTACAATAATTATATATGTAGGCGATTTTATAAAATCGCAGAATTCATTTTACTATCATATTGGAAATATGAGTAAGTAGTAACTAATAATCGAATACTTAGGGAATGACATATGTTCGAATGATTCGTTGTAAAGATTTTTATATATTGTATGAATATGTTTGTTGCTGCTTCTCCATAAAATGGCTGGACGTATTTCAATTAAATTCGACACAGAGGTAGACTATAGTCTGAATTAATATAAAATATACGTTTTTAAGAGAGTTGGATATCAAATGAGAAAGGTGTAAGAGGAAGCATTTAATAGTGTTGCGACCTGTTTAGAAATTCAAAAGCGATTATATTAAAAAGTAAAATGATATATTTTTATATCAGCTTATGCTTAGCGTTATGCTGATAAATGTTACAGCTCCACCTCATCATATTGTATCGAATGCTTTATAGTTATGCGCCTCATTTTGATGCTCTTACTCAGATGCTTATCTTGGCTTGACCAGTCTCGATATTTGCTTTTCGCTGAGTTCTGGGATATGCGCCAAATTTTGACTAATTCAGCTATTTTAGTAAAGAGAAAAACTTATCTTTTGAAGATGGCCCTTACATGAGAGAATGCAACTTTAGTCTCTATCAGTGCAGTGTTTTTTAATTTAATATAAACGGAAAAATTATATTGAATAAATTTTTAAAATGTGGCAGCTCTCTTATAAAATGCTTTAAAACTTTGTTAGACGACAACTAACACCAAGCGTCTAAATGCATGCTATGTACTGCTACATGTGGGCATTCCCATGGTGGCGCACGTGACAGTCGTACGATTTCAATGTGATACAAAAAAGGAATACCATTTGTTTTCTTTAACTTTTTTGGGCCATTGTATAGCACATAATTAGCTCTATATTTCACCGAAAAAGGAAATACATCGAACTGCTTGGTCCTGAAATATAAGCATTTAAAGAGAGTGTCGTTACGTGACAAAAAATGGAAGTTGATTTTTTTTTTCTTACAAAATCGCAAAACTCTGCGAATTGTGGATGGCTATTTTCATGAAACTTATTTTAGTAAGATTTGGAGCAATTCTAGTTGTTTTTAGAGTTTTTTGAATTAATGCAAATTGTTTCAATTCTCTTTTACAACCCCAAGTGTGAAACGTGACGTGACGTGGCGTCACGAAACATAAATTTCCATCGTTACATATATGTTAATATTGCTTTTAAATGAATTTTTAACGCAAATAAAACATGTATTTTATGTAGAATATACTTTATATTTTGACTTCAGTCCCAATTCAGGGTACATTTTTTGCAAATTTATGATTTTTTATGTTTCAACTACATACGCCAAATTCGAACCAAATCGGACCATAAATACGGTTTTTGGAAATATCTCGACCTTGGCACCACCTAGGAAGACCATTTTATGCCAACATGATTCTACTTATATAGCCAGTATATATTTAAAAAAGCAGACAAATCGGCCCGTAAATACGTTAGATATAAAACTTTTATTTTTTTTGTCGTGGTGGACGTTCCGCTGGAAACACCCATGTGCAAACATTTCCTTTATGCACTTCTCAAGTGCAATATTACAAAACGTTCTCTAAGAGGTCTATTCTGCGCTGGTAATACAAATTTTACAACCGGTAAATAAAGTTCCTGCCAATTTTTAAACCCTTTTCGCATTTTGTGTACTCTTGTAACCGATAAATTTTGTCTCGTAAGCTGGTGACAAAATATTGCCCCGGGAAATATGCAATGCCAGAATTTCCACAATTCTTCATAGCTGAATATTTTAACTGCATTACCAACGTACCTAGAATCGTGGAAACAAGAACTGGTGACATTTTTCGGTAATAAAATTTTCCGGTTACAAAATCTTCGGTAACGCGCAGAACTCTAAAGCATTCTCCATAGGGTGGTAAAAAAAATGTTTCAAATGTTAAGCTCCCACCCTCTAGGATTTTTCCAAATGGAAAAAAGAATAACCGTATTTCTTCTTTAAACAAAAATAGATATTTAGAACTGCCTCAAAGCCCATGAAATTTTAATACATTTTATATGGGAAAAAACACTTTTTCGTATAAATTGTATGGAATTGTTGAAAACCAATATTTTTCTCAGTTTCTTTTCAGGAGACTTCAAACAGTAATACCCAATTTTTTATTTTACCATTTTTTAATAGTAACGGTTTTTTATGGGTCCTTGTATTGGACTTTGGGACCTATCAAAAGAGCTAACATTGAAAAATGAGAGAAACAGAGTTTTCCGATCGAAAAATATTGATTTTCAAGAATTCTATACCATTTATAGTAAAACTTGTTTTTCCTCTTATAAAATACTTGGAAAATTTCATAGGCTTTAAGACAGTTCTAAATAGCATTTTTTTACAAAACATACGGATATTTGTTTTTATATAGAAAATCCTAAGGAATGAGTGCTTAACATGTTTCGCCGTATGTACATACATTTGGGCCACCTTAATACTCAGCCTGGTCTGACGAATCCTCCGGACAATGATTTCGGAGGCTTTTGCGGCCCTGCGTGGCTTATAATCATGCAGAGGTGTTTCTTTATTATTACCAGATGGAAACAGGGTCCGCCCACTTACTTTTTGATCCAGTAAATATATTAAAAAAAATATCTTGTTTTTCCCTCTCACTGAGTTATTCAAAACTAATTTGGTGTAAATATGCAAGGTACAATTAAATAATTGATTAAGTAAAATTCTACTTTCAAAACAGTTAGCGACCCTCTTGAAAAGTATTTTGTGCTCATTTACATACGGCGATTTTTGTTGCGGCAACTCAACGTTTGTAGGAGAGAGCGTGACAAGGAAAGGAGAGGGGCACCTAGTGCTCTCGTTCTTCTGCGTAAATTGAGTTAGCGGTTCGACGAATGTTTCCGTGTATAAACACAGACTTTGAAGAAAAACTTTCTTTGCCTTTTTTTCTTGATTTTCAATTTCTAACCCGGTGGCAATCTTCGTCATAAATATTTCCTAAATTAACCATTCTTAAACCTCTCTCGTTTGAAACCCGCATTAAAATATTTTATTAAACTTGTTGATTAAATTTATTTTGAATTTCTAAATAGGTGGTAACCCTCTTTAAAAATATTTTAAACATTAAGCTCACTTAAACCTTTTTCGTTTGGGTCCCTATACTATAAAATTTGGAATTATGTCACTCCTTATACAATTTCAATAAAAAATATTTCCGCGGCTCTTTTCCGGCAACACAGAAAGGAGAATTCTACTTAGTAATGGTACATAATAAACAATCGCTTGTATCCATAGCGTGGAACCTCAGCAAAAGTGGCGTCTAGTGTAACAATGATTCTCAGTTATGCATATGTTGTATTATTAGGTCGCCTAAAGACGTTGATAAGAAAATAATTTATGCAAAGCCAGCTTCTATGACAGATTTTTGATAAAAATGCCTTTTATCAATACTCTTGCGCATTCCCAAATCTTTTGCGTTGCAAAATTACATGAGGGATTAGGAATTTCGTCGCCTTTTCGTTGAAAAATATGTCACTCCTTATATAGTGATATAACCCCAAACAAATTGGGTTTATGTCACTACGCATTTATATTCCTTAAAAAAAATGGACTTACGGTCAGTTTAACCCACTTCCGGTCGAAACCGGAAGTCGGTAATATGACCAAAGGATAAAGCATCCCCGTTTCGTTTTCCAATAAAAACATTTTCACTTATTTCGGAAGTCCGGGATGAGTTGAAGTTCGAAGGCCATTTAGGGGTTGAAAAAGGCACATCAAAAAAAAAGAAAAGTTTCAA
>NW_023458560.1:20928537-20940435 GCF_013731165.1 Rhagoletis pomonella
TTTTCCTACAGGGTTTATAAAGAAGCTCAACCCGCATCAACAACAGAAAAGTAAAAAAATCAATCAATACCAATCAAATGAGCATATATGTACAATCGAGGTGTGCATATACAAAATCTAGATGGCCTGCCATTACGACCACTGCTAAACATCTTTCATAGTACCAGAGATTTTAAGCCCAATGGAGTTTAACCCACACTCGATATTAAGGTCAAGTAAACCATAAAATCATTTATCATTTGCATGTTTGTCTAAATGTGCCATAATAACCCAATACTACTACAACTACTTAACTGTACCCAATAAGCATTTTTTGTTAAATCTCACTTTGAGAATCAGTCCTTTTCTAACTAACATCTCAAACTCTACACCTTTTCCAACAGTATTTCAGAAAAACACAAATGTATTCCAGAAAAGCTCAAATGTATTTCAAACAAGTAAGAAAGTCTAAGTTCGGGCGGAGCCGAACATTAAATACCCGGCGCAAGTATTAAATATATGTTTTTTCACCTTTCCGAAACCTTCAGCTAGATTGTAAGCCGGGGTGTATCAATTTTGAGTAAATTAGCGTCCTTCAATTTCGAAATATTGAAGTTTCAAGCATCTCTGAAATTTACCGTTAAATGAGAAGCGGCCGTTATTTAAGTCCGATTTCAATCATTTTCAACGTTTTGCTTATATGTGGCAAGCACAATAACCACACCGAGTTTGGTACAAATTAGTAGAACGGTTACCGATATACATAGATATATGTGATCATAAGTGGGCGGTGCCATGCCCATTTTCCAAAATTTTATAATAAACGTATTTCTTGGTAAAGAATTGTTGCAATCATCAATTTTGAATAAATTAGCTTCAATATTTAATGATTTATCGAAGATTTTGTATTTCTCGAAATTACCGTTATATGGGATGTGGGCGTGGTTATTGTCCGATTTTAAAAATTTTCGGCGGTTTTTTATGCTGTACCAGGACCAACAACTGTGCCAAGTTTGGAAGAAATTGGTGTAGCGGTTACCAAGATGTAACCATAAGTGGGCGTGGCTACGCCCATTTGCCAAAATTTTGTAATATTCTTATTTTTCGTTTAAAACTCATTGCAAATGTCAATTTTGAGTGAATTATCTTCAGTAGTTACTAAAATATCGCAGTTTTCGTATTTCTTAAAATTACCGTTATATGGGAGGTAGGCGTGGTTATTATCCGATTTCGCCCATTTTCAATACCATCCGTCCCACGCCCAAATGAAGTTCACGTACCAAGTTTCGTTAAGATATCTCAATTTTTACTCGAGTTATCGTGTGCACAGACGGACGGACGGACGGACGGACGGACGGACGGACGGACGGACGGACAGACGGACGGACGGACAGACAGTCAACGCTTAATCGATTTCTCTTTTCATTCTGATCATTTATGTATACATTTGTCTATATCTATCTCGATTCGTTTTGCCTGTTACAAACAACCGTTATGTGAACAAAGTTATAATACCCTTGTGCACAAGTGCGCTCGGGTATAAAAAGAGCACAAATATAAACAAAAGGTACATCAAACATTCGCTGCTGACATTCACGTTGACACTTGACCAAGTATTTGTTTATATTTTTGTTGAAGCTACCCCGCTCGAGTGGTTGCAGTAAAGATTTTTTTGCTGCCGTTTCTGTTTATGCGACCGAAAAATAAAGGAACACTATTTCGCGTTGAGTTAAATAAAAGGCGCCTCTTCTTCAACTGACCTGCCGACAGGTGTCACACGCATATCCGTCAGTTGTGGAGAGTTTTGTGTGCGTTTGCACAAACTAACAGTTTATTTTTGTGTTTTTTAATTTTTAAATATTTCATTAAAATTTGCAGCAAACCTAATTTCCATTGCGTGCGTCTGCCATCATTAACAATTTCCAACGAAAGCTTTTGTGGCTTGTAAAAACTGTTTTCGTTTGGAAATAATTGGTGAGTTTTGCTACACAAAAAGTTTTATCAAAGCAAAATTAATGGAAAGTTAGGGCAGGAGTTTGAAATTAAGCTGAGCTCTTATTTGAAGTACTGCGTTTAAGCAATAAACTCCAATTAGTGGTGAAAGTAAATACAAACAGAAAATTTTGCAACAGTATCCGCTGACCACTTAAAGTTTTAAGAGAGCCTTTTTGGAAACGCTTATAATTCCGAGAAATTGGTGTTGTAAAAGTTGAGTATTTCGTAACACTTTTAAATTTTTAAATATTTAAGTGTTGCTGTACCTTTTTCGGTTTAAAACGCAAGGAAAATTAACTAACGGTTTCATAGCATAAGCTTTGGCTAACCTGGCAAAAAGCTTCTGGTTATATTGTTCATCGAGAAAAATTAATGAAATGTTTTGGAAAGGAGTACATTTGAGGGTTACTAAAAATATCTATGTGAACACATATGAGTTGTCAAAATAAAATTTACATAGTATAAAATCTACATAGTATAGATTCTTTGTACGCGATAATCTGGAAAACTATTGAACGGATTTTGACGAGATGACAAAAGCTGAGGTGTAGAATGAAAGGGATTGGCCTCTAGAAAAGCACTAATATTTTTTGATTAGGGTTGCCACATGTTAAAAAAATTACTATATTCAATCATAATAAGCGTAGGCATCAGTTCTGCACCATCACTGTTACAAGAAAAGACCTAGCCTCTAGATGTGCAATAATGTATTATTTTTTTGAGTAGGGTTGCCACCTATTACAAAGTTAAAAGACTTTCGCCGTTGGTTGGATTACAAAATGAGAAACCAAATGAAAGCGTCTAGCCTCCGCATGTACAAAATCTTTTATTTTTTTAATAGGGTTGCCACCTAATTAAAAATTACAATCTTCTATACATAGTATAAAGGAAAGTCGAGATATTTTGACTACGCTAATCCCAAAAACGTCGGCCGCTGTTGTGTAGTGGTAAGCAGTGCGCGCTTCCACTCCGCAACGCCTGGGTTCAAGCCCTGGTCAAAGCAACATCGCCAAAAATATAGAAAAAAGGTTTTTTCTTAACAGCGGTCGTCCCTCGGCAGGCATTGGCAAACCTCCGAGTGTATTTCTGCCATGAAAAACAGCTTTTCATAAAAATACAATCGCCGTTCGGAGTCGGCGTAAAACTGTAGGTCCCTCCGCTCTGTGTGACAACATCATGGCGCACGCCACAAATCGGAGAGAAGCTCCATATGTGTAACATATGTGTAAGCGCCAGTCTATTATTATTATTATTAATCCCAAAAACTACTGAACGGATTTATACGAGATATTTGAAGTATACATAATCTGTGTCGGTAGGAATATTATCTTTAGTACTTTAAATTCCTCTAGGATTGCCACCTGTCTGAAAAATTATTAGATCCGCACTGTTCGCTGGATTACAAGATGTGAGGGGTTAAATAAAAGGGCTCGGCTTTAAAATGTTCAATAATGTATTACATTTTGAGTAGGGTTGCCACCTACTTAAAAAATATGTATGTATTATACGCGAGGGAATTTTTTGTTAATGGCATTAGATTTGCATAGTTCATTCAATTTAAAAAAAAAGAAGGTGCCAAATGGAAAGGCTTGACCTTCCGATTTGCAGTAAGGATTTATTTTCCGAAGAGGGTTGTAACATGTGCGAAAAATTAAAAAATGTGGGCTGTTCGTTAGATTACAAGAAATGAGGTGTAAAATGAAAGGGTTTGGCCTCCAGATGCGCAATTGCATATTATTTTTTAGTAGGGTTGCAACCTGTTTAGTTGTCAATCGAATCTTATTTAATATTTCTTATTTAGTGTAGATACACATTCAGTGCAAAAATTTTGGCCGCACTGATGAATTTTTAAAAATAGCCTGTTTCGGTACTAAAAGATTTAATCAGAGACTAGTGAACCTGCCTGCGTCAAAACGCCCAAAAACCTAAAATCTATTTCGAATGTTTGTCAGAGCTATTAGCGATCCGAGTGCCTTATTTTATTAAATAAAGGAACCGTTTCTAAGTGAGGAGAGGTTTTGCATAATGGCGGCTTTTAATTTCATCAAATTTCCAGTCACCCTGTACCGATAAAAAAAGTTGTAACTTCAAAAAATTAAACCTTATCGCATATCTACAGGCCTAGGTCTTTAATTTGAACTATCATATTTGAAATTCGAAAGAACGGTGCAAATCTAATGGTCGTTCACAAAAAATGCCTCCTTGTGTAATATATATACTGGTAAGCCTAAAAAAAGACATTTTCAAACTTAACGTTTCATAAATCTATTTGATTGACACTCATTTTTTAATATCTCATGAAGGTTGTGTATAAGTTAACAAAATTTGACTTTTCAAACAGGTGGAAATCCTTTTCAAAAGTATTTTCAAACCAAAATCTTCTAAAATCTCTTACGTCTAAAATTGTGGTACATATTTCAATTAACTGATGCACTCAAAATTAATGTGATTTTTTTAAACATGTTGCAAACCCATTTCGATGATACTCACATTTTAATAATACATTTAGCCTTTCGAATAATTGAAATTTATCTTTTCAATCTTTTCAATTTGAACCCCTCAAAAATTTTCTTAGAGTTCAAAATATAGAAATCTTTATTTTCATTTGGGTGTGCCCCCAATTATAATATTTCATATACCTTGTGTATAACTTAACTAAATTCGATAAACCCAATATTTTCATGAAATTCCCGCTTTTTGCCCGTATCACGTAAATAACAAGGGGTATAGAAAAATAGCAAATCACAAACTTGTAGATCATTCAATTTCCTACAAACAGGTCCTAAAACACCAAGTCGCTAACATCTATATTTCTTGAGATATTAGGCATTGAACTTGAGGTAGTGTGAAATTTTCATTGATTATTGAGCTAAATTGTGATAATTGTTGATCAATTTTAAAGCCCAATAACTCAAGAAATATCGATATTAGGGATTTGGTGTTTGAGAACTTTTTTATAGGAAATCGAATGGCCTACAAGTTTATAATTTTCAATGTTTCTGTACCTCTTGATATTTACTAGACAGGGGCAAAAAACAGGAATTTCATGAAAATATTATGTTTGGTGACCCGTACTAACTCGCTGGTGGGAATTTGAGTTACACCACAATAAACACTTTTGTAGGACGTTCAATTCTGAAGAAAACCCACCATTAACCATGATTATAATATGAAACACCGCTGAGCTATAGAATTTTGAAGAAAAACCATCAAAGTTTACGTGTATGGGAATCTTTGCACACCTTGGGTGACAACTTAATGTTAATATTAAGGCTTCAAATTTTCAGGGAGTTTTTTTTTCGGTGTTTTAAACAAAATTTCGAGGTAGGAGTGAAAAAAAAACAATAGTCACAAAAAAAGCACCCTAGTGTATATATATGTACATATTTATTGAATTATGGCATTTATTAACGACTTCACGATTGACAACGTGATTAATCAAAATACCTCCAGCCAGACAAAATCGCACACATGTCTATACATAAGCCCGAGATAAGCTTCATATCATTTAAATAGTATATATGTACATATACACGTATGCATGTATACATATATTTATGGATGTGTATGCTGAAATAGTTGTATTTGTGCTTATTTTCTTTTTCACATGCAAACATGCACACGTGCGTAACTGAAGAGCTGTCAAAAGTGGATATAGCCATGATAAGATGGCGTCTACTGAGATTAGATTTGATTTATTACATTACTGATAACGAATGAAATCACAAATCTATCCAGCACACACTTACTGCAGCATGGTATTCCCAGCCAGCAGAGAAACGTAAATTTTGCCGACAGGGTGTTCTCGTACAATTTTTCTTATCCGACTACTTATAACGACTACAATTTTCATGCACTTTCTTATCCAGAAAACGTTCGAAAATGTTGAAAGGAATATGTATCTCACGAGTTGTTACATTTGTCGACAAAAACGAGTTTTTGGTCAAAAATTTTAGCATACTTATTTAAACAATGCATTATCTCCAATTTTGAAAAAGAAAAAAATTGCGTCGGGGATTTTTTTTAATGAAAACTCAGAAAAGATGTATTAAAAAAGTCAAAATAACAACTCTTGCTAATATACCCGTAGTGGTGTATACGCCCCATAGCACCCTACATAGTCATCTAACACGTTTACTCGCACGCCTTAACTTAAAGATCATATACCATATTTAAAAGTAATTAAATATTGCCGTGGAAGTCTTTTACATAGTATTATTTTTGCAAATATAAATTACTTTCTTCATGTATATAACAATTTAAGAATGAATTTGAAGGTGTCAGTAAAAGTAATAAAATGGAATTTTAGTTTCCCAAATCATAGTCATCTCTTACTCAATATAGTTTTTTCTTTTCACACACTAGTTTTATTACAATAGATTCGTTCGCCTTGGCAAGGAGAACATTTTCACCGTTTAATGTGAATATTTTGAAGTGTCTTAAACTATTAAATTTAAAAAAAAAAATTGTACAATTTCAAAAATTACAAAATATCTGCGACAGATATTCTGCATGCTGTCATTTCTTTAATTTGGAGGCACACTCTTGAAACTTCGCAGAGATGTTGTAGTTGATGCCAACGTCCATTGCCTCTAATATAAACATTCTATTTGAAAACGTCCAAAAGTTATTAAAAACACTTAAAATTTTTCCGAATGACAATGACAAAATGAGTTTTTTCGGTAATTTTTCGCCTAAATAAACGTTTTAAGGCCATTGTTCAAACACTTGATTTATTTTTTATTGTACCTGTTACTGGAAGTCTATTGATTGAAATATATGCAAGAAGAATGCTTTAGCGTTTCTTTTTCTGGCGAGAGAAGGAATTGACAATGAAAAAAAAACAGCTCATATACATACATATACGTGCAGAGCAGCGTGCTACTATTTGTTAGCTTTCTGCTATTAGAAAGAAAGCTTATTGAACAAAAAAATTTATTCAGAAAAACAGCGAAAATCGTATCCGTTCCAAACAATTTTCCGTGCTTGTCTTTACATACGCTTGTGCCGCGCACTTTAGTGGAAAAACAGATCGTCATCCCCTTATTTTCTTTTTTCCGATACATTTTCGGATTTTTTGCTGGCTGGGTTAACTACATATTTGATCTTTTAGTGCTGGCATTGATCGGATCCTAAAGCAAAAGCCCCAGCTATTCACATATTTATGCATAATATGTTTGCATTTAATTGTGATTCATAGTTGATAAACACAATAGGTTTAAAATATTCTTACCGAAAGAACATTCTGATTTGCACATGGATAAAAACAAACAATAAGCAATTACCAGTTCTATATTAAGCTTTCTTTCTTTCTGATAATTTCTTAGAAGTTGAAGCTCGGTACATCTCCTTTCTATAACTATACAACCTAATCTTACTATTAAAATATATAATCCAGAGAGTACGGTTCACCAGTATTGCTTGTGGCCATTGCCATTTGAGTCTTGCTACTTCTCTCTTGCGACGATATTCTAAGGCGGCTACCTGATAGCTATCGATCTTCACTTGAAAGAAGTGGCTATAAAATCGGCAGCCATACTCAGAGATAACGAAATGCAATTAGGAAAAAAGGATAGACTATATGATAGACAATCTAGACCTTAGCTGAAGCGTGCAGTAGCGGCTTTCATCGAGAATAAAATGCGGAAGATGCCGATAAATATATTTTGGTGAAAGAGTGCGAGACGGCTTTAGATAATATGGTTTTGCACTGTTTTTACACAAACGAAAAAGAAAATGAGCATCTATCTAGCGGAAGTTAAAAGCAGAAACAAAACAACAGTATGCTCTCACCGCCAGGTGGCGCAATTATCCAATGGCATATCCCGTTATTGAATCTAAACTGGTTATGGAATGAAAAATGAAATTACGCTCAGTCAGCAACCGTCTCTCTTGTCTGATTTACAGGATATAATAACATTAGAGAGGAGGCTGATCAGTTGGCAAATGCAAAAGCCTGTTTGGATATATCCGAAGCACTGGCACTGGGTTGTTGCATATTTCAAAGAACATATCTTTTTCTTTCATCTTTTAAGTTCTCTATATAAAGATTCTCTCTTCAAACACCATCATTAAAATTTACAGGCGAATTATTTTCCAGCCTTTAACGGCCTGTCAAATTCAACTATATTTAGACTTTCCAAAAAAGTCCTCTCGTGAGCTAAAATATTTTACAAAATTATTCTTCGTGAAATTCCGAACTCAAGGCATACTGAAAATGAAGCAGCAGCAGGGTTGCTATATTGATTTTCGTCATTCGAAGTAGTCCATGAGTTGTCATTTTTATTTACATTTTACTCCAAAATGCAAAAATTTGTTTAAATTGTTTGACATTTTATAGTACAGCTTGCTTTTTTTTCTGCTGATATTACCTATTTAATGTGCCTCGACCCAAAGTGTATATTTCGCTCCGATATTAATGCTTACCATCACTTCCAATTATTCACAAAACACCCAGGCAAAAAAATACAAATTTGTTATGGCCAGAAAAATGGATTTGACCTGAGAGTACAAAGGATTTGGAGGCTTCACTATACATATATAGATCGTTCATACTGAGTTGGAATCCTTGCGGCCTGAAAAATGCTGAGGGGGTCACCGCTAGACTGGTGAAGGTCCTAGAAAGGTACCAAACCACCAAGTTGGGTTCACTCAAGAGACCTGACCGTTCCTTCATGAACGAAGAGTGAGACTATTTTAGTTTTAGTTATCGTAGAGATAAGTTAACGTCGCTTTTATCTTTGGTAAGTTGACAGTGTTAGCCCCAAAAACGCCTGGCCTGTTATCATGGGCGTTCGCAGAGCTTAATTTTTGGTTGGGGGCTGAGATTTTTTTAATATAAATTTTATTAGAAACGTTAAAATATAGCAATTAAAAATTTATAATAATTTATCTCATTAATTTTTCTCTTTTTAACCGACTTCAAAAATGGAGGAGGTTATCAATTCATGGGAATAATTTTTTTTTAGGTATGTTACCGCATAACTTTGGACTACATTAACCGGTTTTGATAATTCTTTTTCTGATGCCTCAGGGGAGGTCCCATACTAATTTGATTTAGATCAGATTATTAGATCATGAAGAAATTAAGGGCGATCTTAAAGTTTTACATGAGAATTGAAGTCGGTTTTGTTTTTAGCTAAAGAGCTAGTTGTTTATTTAAACAACAGTCTTCGAGTGTCTTCTGCTAATCAGTAAATTGTTTTAGTGATGATTTCATTTTTTTTTCTACAAAATCTCTGTAAACGCTAAGCATACCTAAACCTAAATTCAAGTAGAAACTAAGAGAAAATATTAAAATATAATAATTAGTTCACCCTTTTTTTAAGTAAATGACCGTTTATCAGACTAACAAAAGTAAGCTGAAAAGCACGTACACAGTTGATAAACTTATCGAGGAACAACCAGCAGTTTACCAAAACTACCGAAATGGTTGTTAAGACACCCAGAGTTTTAATTAATTGGATACATTTTTAAAATTTACAATGAAACTTTGAAATTTATTGAGTGCTGTCTTTCTAAAAAAGGATCTGTATTTGCATAAAAAAAATGCCTATAAGTGGAAAATTTTGTGAGGTGGCTCTGTCAAATCTGTTTGTCACAATTAAATAGCTGAGAAAGAATACGCCTTCGGTATTTTTGAAGACTTTGAGGTAGCACGGCAGCTGTGACCAAGTGGTTAGAGGTGCGTACTGCGACCCCTACGTCTCTGCGACATCTACAATTGTTTCTAAAAGCGGCCGTCACTCGGCAGGTACTGTCAAAACCCAAATTGCATTTTTGACATGTAAAATCTTCTAATAAAACCCATTCGCCATTTGGAAACGGCGTAAACTCTAGGTCCCTCCATTTTTCTGCACACCATCAATTGGAGGACAATACAGAAGTGTAGCCGCCTAATTGGGAGTGTAACACCCAATCCAATTTTCGCTATTCCAATCAAGACTAGTATTATGAACTTCATTGGACTAACTTTTTTACTATTCAAATTTCTTCCGAAGCGAAATATTTAGGTGCCATCTTAAATACGACATTTCATGGAAATTTCTCCTTTAAAAAATATTTCAAAATACTTAATATCGAACAACAGTTCTTTAGTAGGACGTGAGGTTAGTAACCCGGAGGAATCTTGTGGATTTACACCTCTATGTTAAGGCTCATTATCATTAAATATCTTTGATGTGCCGCGATCTACTCAGCAGAGTATTATAAAATGACTCGCATGCTATTTTAAACTCCGACAAGTGCGACAAGAAAGTATGGGTGCCGTAAAGCGCTCAATATCAAATTTCTTCTCTTTCGTAATGCCACTTACTTCTTAATACAAACTGTATATTGTGCTGGGCACCCCAGCGTTTCGTTTAGAGAATTTTGGCGCAAATATTTTCACAATCTCACTTCAGATATTATCTATGACAAACAGATAACCAAAGCTATTTGGTTTCAAACTCCATGTTGATGTCATAACTTTTTAATTTATTCTCAGCCTTTTACTTCATCACTTTCATTAAAAATAGCTCTCACAGCTTCGCTTCACAATGTTACTTAAGACATTCAAAAATTTTGAAAATTATACATCAAAGTTATTATCAGCTACTTACTTACCTCTCACTCCCCAATTAAAACATTATTTCTTTGTCACGCTCCCTCCTTACTCTGCTTTGTTTTATTTACCACGGAAAATGCATTTTTCAAAGCCATTCAACGTTTAATGGAAATTATTTCAGAAAATTTTATAACTTACAGCCACTCGAATTTCCTACTTCACAATTACTCATAATTCATTTAAATGAAGACAAAGTGATTGCACTGTACACCACCAACCACAATGGCATCCAGTGCGAGAGAGCGCGCGGACTAGAAGAGCATTTAAGGACTCTTGCGTTTTTTTCCTCCTTTTTCCAATTCATTGTTATAGAAAACAATAAATGCATTAATTATCCAGTGGACGACGTAACAGACCATAAGAAAATACTTGTAAGAGAATCAAACTCGAAAAAATTGCCGGCGGACAAAGGAGAGATTATAAAATGGCATTGTGTTGGAATTTCAGGAAGACGATGGTCGTACACTTGGGTGGAACCGTGGATAGTAGATGCCGAACGGCCAACAGCTAATAGTGCATGGCTTAGGGATACAGACTGACGTCTATGAAAAATTATACGTTATCAATAAATGAACTTACACAAATGGAAAGGGAAATTGCGCATGCAATGATATGCAGCTGAAGAAAGAATTATGCTAAGAATAATGAAAGAAAAAAGTGAGAAATTAGCACAGTGAACGCCATAATAATCTGTGACTTTTGCAGTGCAATCCTCCCAGAACTCTTTTTGTTGCAACGTCTTGGTAGCAATTTTAAATTGACGTTAATTTCTGAGTATAACGGTAAAGCTAGAAACGAAAAATAAGTAAATAAAACACAGTACAGTATAGAACAAAAGTAAGTGAGCTGCAACCTTGGCTCATTATTTCTCATAGAAGGAGTATTATCTTTTGTAATTGCGTCACAAACACAGTAGGTAAGGGGCAAATAAATGTAAATCAAGCATACTAGAAAGAACTAGAAGATATTTTCTATTAAAAACGGTCACCAAAGCTAAGAATGGAGGTTTATTTTATATCCACCTTTCATGCCTTTTTTAGGGAAGGAATCTAAAATGGACTAAGCTTCATTTAGCAGCGGATGTTGCTTGCTGTCATCGTCAACGTACTTTCCATATGAGGAGGAGCAGCACCACTAAAGGCAGTCCGTGAATGAATGAACGATATGACTAACATGAAACGGTACGGTAATACGTACCATGGGAAATAAATCGACGAAAATATTGAGCTGCAACAAGGTTCAACGACTGTAGCATATCAGACATCTTTCCGTTTTACGATCACAGTAGATAAGAAAATGGTATAAAGCTTATGAAATAT
>NW_023458560.1:20940535-20964885 GCF_013731165.1 Rhagoletis pomonella
TTTCATTAATAATTCTATTTTTAGAATGTTTAACTTCTAGGTCATGGTGTAATGAACTGAAGGTGGCGCATTCCCGAAACCGCTACTTTGGTTTTACCGACTTTGACGTTTATGGCAATACGTAAACAAACTTTTTGTTTAGAAACAAGTGCAAACGTATTGCAAACGTATTCTGTACTTTCAAGTGAAAAATCGAAGAAATTCGTGCGTTCTGAAGTAAAAAACGTTTTATTTGTAATAAAAACTTTATAAAAATGTCGTGTCGTGTGTTGAGTTGCAGCAGCCGTAGGGGTAAAGCCCCCAAATGCATTTTTTTTTTTGTTTCCCCGCGAAGACGCCTTGGCCAGAAAGTGGGTAGAGTTCTGCCGACAGGAGAAGCCATACAATTTAGACACCAGCGTAATATGCATGAAGCACTTTACAGACCACTTTTAAACACGACATTTTAAGTTGAAAACGTTAAAATACCACAAATTACAAATTAAAATCGGAGGTAAGCAAGCATCGGCCACTTTCTGCAGGAAAACATGCGCTGCGACAAGATATTATCACTTTTTCGGCACCTGCAATACAAACACAAAAATTCTAAATAGTTAATTTTTGAACACATATCAAGAGGGGTTGTATATTTTTTGTTAACGTTGTGCTTAATTTACTATATTCAAAGATGGCTTGAGAAATTGGTGAATCGTGAAGAAAACACGTTTTCTCACTGCAAATTCACAACTGTCAACTCATTGTTCTTTGCCATATTCTTTGTTTACCCGTTGCCACAAATGTCATTCTGCGGGAATGCGCAATCTTGTATTCTATCGTTCTTGGCACCCCAAGCATGCAGAGCGCCGCTCTGAGAGCGGTGACAACACACACATACATACATAGTACAAATCGCGTGCTGTGGTGTTGATGGATATTCAACATTTGAAAGCAAATTTATATGGCTGGGTGTAGCTGAGTACGCAAAAATGCTGGCCACAAGTTGTTGATATCCGGAGATGGTCGGATTCGAATTCCACTGTAGGCACATGCAAATACATTTTTTTTTTTAGTTTTTGTCTTGATTATTCACTTCACTGTCACTACCTGGCACACTTTTCTGTAATCCGGTTCTTTCATTTAAGTAAAAGTTATTTATACAACTGAAGATAAATATTTTTAGAAAAAACTGGAGATCCACTTAAGTTTTTCGATATAACTTGGGTAAATGTTACTCGATCGGTATGTAATAACTGCCAAAATTTTTGTAATTTTCCTATACATATTTGCAATTTTTATATTGTATGCATAAACATAAGTAAACTAAGTAGGGTTTCTAGAAGTTGTGCCAGTTCAGCGTTTCCATACTCATTTGCATAAACAAAATTTTTCCACGGTGATGGAAAATAATGGCTTTTCTATTAGAACTACCGAAATTGTTCTTAAATTTGCGAAAATTCGCAAGCTACAGCTAATATTAAAAATATATTAGAATATTTGCAACCAGCGACCTAAATGAACGGCAGCAATATTAATGCTGTTCTTTACATCTTTTGACTATAGGCTAGTGCAATTATCAAGAGAACAATTGAAATTTTATTGAGAAAAGATAACTTTGAGATGAACGATAAAATAAAGGAATGCGAGAAATGATATTTGTCTTTATCTTTTGCGTTAAAGCATTCATTATCTAATAACACTGTGAGACAAATGGTAGGGGTCAGTGATCGGGAAGGGTTCAAACTACCGGGGAAAGTTATATCGGTAAAAAAGAAGTTATACGTGTCCCGGCGTTTCGCTGGGTCACGTCAAGGAATCGAGATATATATATATAACTATCATATAGGGGAAATTGTCACCTTTGTTGGTCTTCTTTTGACATAACTCGAGAACCACTAGTCTGATTTTGCTCAAACAAATTTAAAAAAATTAAAAATTACAATTCCTTTAATCTGTTCATATAACGTTTTTCTATATAATCAACAGTTTTAAAAAATTTAATATTTTAAGCAAATAATATTTTTTTTCTTCATACATTTATTTTTACCGGCAAAACCAGAACCCAGAATTTTCAACAAGAATTGGTTTTATTTGACTAGTGTGCTGTGGGTCACTTGGCGGTCGATGCGCGGGCTCTTACAATTAAAATAAAAGACAAATATTTTGCAGGCTTGTTGTTTACTTCATGATACAATATATTTTTACTATTACCAAGGGATTTGAGAAAAATTAGATTTTCGACCCGCCCTATTATGCATACTTCGCAAAATTTCGTACAACTTCGCATAAACTTCAAACTGTAATTTCGTATGTACTTTGTATGTATTCCATTAACCAGAAATTAGCAGAACCTTGAACAACTTAGCGATTAGGTCTTGCTTCACATTTTCTTAAGTTACATTTACATTTCTATTGCACTGGTACAAATGGTTGTGCGAAGTTATGCGAGGTATGCATAATCAGACCTTAACTTTGATTCTTAATTTTTAAAATAAATATGTTTGCTACCAAAAACCAAGAATTTTTGTCTTATGGTTATCTACATGCACATTGAGCATAATTGTGAGTACGTTTACTGGTTGCTATAACATCATCAGCTGCACAAGACAGAGATGTGCAGTTAAATGGCTCGTATTGAATTTCACACTACTAAACACTCCATAAATTCTGCTGCTAATGAAAGGTCCTTGGTGAACGTATGCGCATAATTAATTTATGGTACGGGCAGTATGGTGGCGATGGTGAGTATGGTGGCGTTTATGCTTTCACCAACTCACACATACACACAAGTACACAAACATACGATCGGATGCTCAAAAAAGGTAAACAAAAATGAAGTTAGATACTCTTATGCATAGGTGATTAAGTGTTACAGGCGATTATGCCAATGCACATGTGTGCTTCCATATTGTTGCTCTGCTAGGTATCACATAAACTCACACCAAATAGCATCACCAGCAAGTGAGCGAGCAGCAGCTATATATGTATGTAGTTGAATAGCAGTTGCTGTTCATGGACTTGTGCAAGTGTGGTAAGTTGCCATGTCTAACTAAGTTTCACCTGATTACTCCCCAGTAAGAGATTATTTTGTACAGGTACATGCGTACTGGTTATACTGCGATAGTTGTAATATTGTAGAGGATAATCTCTGTAATGAACGCGCTGTAGATGTGGATGTGTGCGTGCGGTCATACGCTGCCATTGCGCCATTAAAAGCAATTATCTATTAAATGTAATTACTTTATGTGCTTCTCATCGCTATCGTTTATCCAGCTAAGCCCAGGGAGGTTGTATATATCCATGTATGCATGTACATACATGCATATGTACCTTACATACATAGATACATACTACTTATATTTAATGTAAGTATGTCAACACGAGGAAACCTTGTACTATTTAGTGTTAGTAAGAATACTTTGGTTGAAAAGTAATACTCACTTACATTCAGATGTTCTTATGTGTCCCTGTAGGGAACTCAACTAACTGTAAACGCACTATAAGTTCACTATTTTTCATTTAGGGGTAATTACATAATTGTTTTTAATTTTTTGTTTTTGAACACAAGTTTTTTGTCGAATGTGAAAATGGTGAGTTGGCCCAAAGTGGGATACTTTGGTAGTCGATTTCGAAATTCCCAACAGGGGTACAATAATTATATATGTAGGCGATTTTATAAAATCGCAGAATTCATTTTACTGTCATATTGCAAATATGAGTAAGTAGTAACTAATAATCTAATACTTAGGGAATGTCATATGTTCGAAAGATTCGTAGTAAAGATTTTCATATATTGTATGAATATCTTTGTTGCTGCTTCTCCATAAAATGACTGGACGTATTTCAATTAAATTCGGCACAGAGATAGACTATGGTTTGAATTAATATAAAATATACATTTTTAAGAGAGTTGGATATCAAATGAGAAAGGTGTAAGAGAAAGCATTTAATAGGGTTGCGACCTGTTTAGAAATTCAAAAGCGATTATATTAAAAAAGTAAAATGTAAAATACCAGCTTATGATTAACGTTATGCTGATAAATGTTACAGCTTCACCTCATTATATTCTATCGAATACTTTATAGTTATGCGCCTCATTTTGATGCTCTTAATCAGATGGTTATCTTAATCGAGTCATCCTCGATATTTGCCATTTCGCTGAGTTCTGGGATATGTGCCAAATTTTGACTAATTCAGCCGTTTTAGTAACGAGAATCACTTATCTTTCGAAGATGGCCCTCACATGAAAGAAAATAACATTACTTTCTATCAGTGTAGTATTTTTTAATTTAATATAAACGGAAAAATTGTATTTAATAAATTTTTAAAATGTGACAGCTCTCTTATAAAATACTTTTAAACCAAGGATGCATTGTAACGTTAATTTTAGCGTTTACCAAAAAAAGCAATCGTTTCTGTTGAAACGATTCAGTTTTTTATCATTTAAGTAATTAGCAAAATAATTATATTTTGGTTTTTAACGAAAAGAAATTTAATCGTTAATGCTGAAGTTGTAGCATGCATTTAGGGAATAGGTGTCAATAGTGAGCTGGCAATGGCACACAACAACAACCTGTCGTTGATTTATTTTGTTTCGATGTTAACGATTGACGATTTATTTCGTTTCAACTTTAACGATTGAGTTTTGTTTCGTTAATTTAGCTGTGAAAGGAAACGAAATCGATTCATATAAGTACAGGGGGGGCGCCGAATGAGCTATATGGTTTAAATGGTTTATAACTTTTTTATTTATGCGATTATTATAGTTTTTTTTTTTTTAAATACAGTATATTATTGGGGAAGTTTTTGCAATTAGCTTTGAAAAATGATATCCTGTAAGTGATGTCCGTTTTCTGATTCGCACATACGTGCTCTTTTTAGCATATTTTCCATAACTTTTCGCAGAATTTCGGGTGTAATGGCCACGATTTCATTTCGAATGATGGTTTGGAGTTGGAGAATGGTTCTTGGTTTGGTTAAAGAAAACTGTTAAAAAGAATTCAAACCATATAGCTCATTCGGCGCCACCCAGTATTATAACCAAAAATTTGAGGTTTTTTGGCCGAAATTACGATTTTTTCAAGGTAAAATTACGATTTTTCAGCAAAAGCATTCGGCAACGCTGCTGGCAGGTCATTTCCAGGCGTGGATCCCGTTGGCATAGAGTAAAAAAAAAAAAAACTGTTATAAAGAATTCAAACCATATAGCTCATTCGGCGCCACCCAGTAGTTTGTTGAGCATCTTTGTTTTAAACTTTGTTAGGCGACTACTAACACCAAGCGTCTAAATCAGTGGTGCACACGGGAGTCTCCGGGAGCTCCGGAAAGCCGAGTTTCACACACACGTCGTGTGTGCGCAGCTAACGAACTGTTGCGACGCTAGCAGCGAATTAGTTTGCGTTTCCTTCCAGTACTGCTGGAGTCAATCGCTAGTTTTGAACCGCTACTGCACCTACTCCTAGGTAAGCAGCTACTCTACTAACCCGTGGTGATGCAAATGGTAGTGCAGAGTCGAACCAGCCCTCTAGGATTTTTCCAAATGGAAAAAAGAATAACCGTAATTCTTTGTTAAACAAAAATAGATATTTATAATTGCCTTAAAGCCCGTGAAATTTTAATACATCTTATATGGGAAAAAACACTTTTTCGTATAAATGGTATAGAATTATTGAAAACCAATATTTTTCTCAGTTTCTCTTCAGGAGACTTCAAACAGTAACACCCAGTTTTTTATTTTACCATTTTTTAATACTAACGATTTCTTATGGTTCCCCATATTGGACTTCGGGATATCAAAATAGCTAACATTGAAAAATGGGAGAAACAGAGTTTTCCGATCGAAAAATATTTAATTTCAAAAATTGTATACCATTTATAGGAAAACGTGTTTTTATTCTTATAAAATACATGGAAAGTTTCATAATCTTTGAGACAGTTCTAAATAGCATTTTTGTTTTTTACAAAAGATACGGGTATTTTTTCCATGTAGAAAATCCTAGGGGATGAGAGCTTAACATTTAAAGAAATGTTTCGCCTTATGTACATACATTTGGGCCACCTTAATACTCAGCCTGACGAATCCTCTGGACAATGATTTCGGAGGCTTTTGCGGCCCTGCGTGGCTTATAATCATGCAGAGGTGTTTCTTTATTATTACCAGATGGAAACAGGGTTCGCCCACTTACTTTTTGATCCCGTAAATATATTAAAAAAAAAATATCTTGTTTTTCCCTCTCACTGAGTTATTCAAAACTAATTTGGTGTAAATATGCAAGATACAATTAAATAATTGATTAAGTAAAATTCTACTTTCAAAACAGTTAGCGACCCTCTTGAAAAGTATTTTGTGCTCATTTACATACGGCGATTTTTGTTGCGGCAACTCAACGTTTGTAGGAGAGAGCGTGACAAGGAAAGGAGAGGGGCACCTAGTGCTCTCGTTCTTCTGTGTAAATTGAGTTAGCGGTTCGACGAATGTATAAACACAGACTTTGAAGAAAAACTTTATTTGCCTTTTTTTTCTTGATTTTCAATTTCTAACCCGGTGGCAATCTTCGTCATAAATATTTCCTAAATTAACCATTCTTAAACCTCTCTCGTTTGAACCCCGCATTAAAATATTTCATTAAACGTGTTGATTAAATTTATTTTGAATTTCTAAATAGGTGGTAACCCTCTTTAAAAATATTTTAAAGAGGGTCCCATATTAAATATTATTTACTTTTATTTTTAATTATTTTTATTGGTTAATTTGATCTTGAATTTCCAAACAGGTGGAAACCCTCAACTTTTTTCTATACTATAAAATTTGGAATTATGTCACTCCTTATACAATTTCAATAAAAAATATTTCTGTGCAAAAATATTTCCGCGGCTCTTTTCCGGCAACACAGAAAGGAGAATTCTACTTAGTAAGGGTACATAATAAACAATCGCTTGTATCCATATCGTGGAAGCTCAGCAAAAGTGGCGTCTAGTGTAACAATGATTCTCAGTTATACATATGTTGTATTATTAGGTCGCCTAAAGACGTTGATAAGAAAATAATTTATGCAAAGCAAGCTTCTATGACAGATTTGTGATAAAAATGCCTTTTATCAATACTCTTGCGCCTTCCAAATTCTTTTGGGTTACAAAATTACATGAGGGATTTGGAATTTCGTCGCCTTTTCGTTGAAAAATATGTCACTCCTTATATAGTGATATAACCCCAAAAAAATTGGGTTTATGTCAATACGCATTTATATTCCTTAAAAAAAATGGACTTACGGTCAGTTTAACCCACTTCCGGTCAAAACCGGAAGTCGGTAATATGACCAAAGGATAAAGCATCCCCGTTTCGTTTTCCAACAAAAACATTTTCACTTATTTCAGAAGTCCGGGATGAGTTGAAGTTCGAAGATCATTTAGGGGTTGAAAAAGGCACATCAAAAAAAAAGAAAAGTTTCAAACAAAAGTTACGTATTTTTATCCTCAGAATCTACATAAAACTTTAGTAAAAACATGTATGTCTAATTCAAAAACATGAACTTCCGGTCAGTTTAACCCACTTCCAAACCATAATACCACCAAAAGGTAGAGCATCGTCGATTTAGTAGATAAAATGTTTGCCTTTTTCAATTAAAGGCATTTCCCTCTATTAGAAAGGGTGGAGGGGTGGTCTTGAGCACCTTGTATATTTTATCGAATGTTAAATTTAATGTCTTGTGGGTGAAATTATGGTATGTGCCATATGATTTTGAAAAGTAGAAAAAAAACGCTCTTCTAAAAAATTTGGTTTCAGACACATACTACAATTTCGCAATATGTATTTATATAAAGTGGTAATTGAAAAAAAAGTAAGTGCGCCTGGGCCACACTGGAGAAGTGAAACTTACGTTACATATCTATTTTGTCTCACAACCAATATACACACATACATACATCTGCTTTTGCTTAAGGTTATATTTTTTGTCTTTTTTCTATCTAGATCACTACCTCTACCTCCCCAGCAAAAAACACGACTACCACAGAAGCGAAAGTGGAAACGAGCTAGGCGATGGGAATCGCTTACCCTTTCGCTTCAAGAAGGCCTTATTTTGATATGGGCATATCATTGGCGGTAAGCCCTTACCCGCAGCATTACCTTCAAATGAAGGGAGAACGCATGGATAAACATAAAATTTGTATAAATCAGTTTTTATACATACATATGTATGTATTTAGGTATTTAGATTCTACTTAAAAATCGGTATGTACATACATACATGCATATTTAACTAAGCTTGAAATTGTTCTTCCTCACTCTTGTACTTCACTTCATTGACTGACTTCAACTTTGCTGCAAATTGAACAAAGCAAAACATGATTTTTATGCGAGACAAATTTCTATAGAATGTAACGGTAGAAAAAGAATTTTTGGATATTCGTGCTATTTTTCAGCTGACTACGATGCAGCATTCTACTTTGCATTCTACATTCCCTGAAATGAAGCAAAGAAGTGAAACAAATAAAGTATTGTAGTACATTCTTCTTTGCATTCCCCGAAATGAAACAAAGAAGCGAAATAAATAAAATAATGTAGGCCATTCTACTTTGCTTTACCGGCAATGCCTAAAAGAAGCGAAAAAATTTGAAGGCATTATACCGCTATGCCTTCTAGAACACGAAAGCTATTACCGATTTTTTGCTGGGTCTGTTCCTTCTAATTGCATTTATGTATGTTATTCTGTTTTCCTTTATCTTCATTTTTATCTTTATACTCTGTCGATAAAACAATCGAGAGTAATATCCAACAAAATATCGATAAAAAAAAACAATAAAAATATCGATAACAAAATCGATGACAAATTCGATAAAAATTTCGATAGCAAAATCGATAATAATATTGGTAGCAAATCGATTAGAAAATCGATAAAAATATCGATATCCAAATCGATAAAAATATCTAAATATAAATAATCTAAATATAATAATCTAAGAATTATAAATATATAAAATACAAAGACGATAACAAAGTCGATAAAAATATCGATTATTATATCGATAGGTTCCGAAGATATCGATAGCAAATCGATAACAAATTCGATCAAAATATCGCTAACGAAATCGATAAAAATATCGATTATTAAAAGCAAAACTGACAACAAAATCGGTAAAAATATCGATAACAAAACCGATAAAAATATCGATTATTATATCGATAAGTCCCGAAAATCTCTAAAATCCCAAAATAGTTCACAGATTGAGTATCTGTGTCTCCATCTATATCCTTTTCTCTATAATTACCTTTATTTTAATCTTTCTTCCTCTATCTTCATCTTTACTTTTATCGGCATCTTCATCCTGATCTTATCCTTTATATTTACCTTTGTTTTTACTTTTGTATTTATACTTTTCTTCATCTACATTTTCCCCTTCACTTAAGTAAAGTGTTTAAATTTACATTGATCTTCATTTTTGCCTTAATCTTTACACATCTTTGTTTTTATTTTTATTTTTGCCTTTGCCTTTTCTTTATCTATGTACGTACTCCCCTTTAATTTCATTCTTTTATTGGTCTTTTTCTAAGTGTTATTCTTTAACCTTTTATTAGCAAGTTTTTGGTAAACTCATACCATGTGCATACACTCAAGAAGCACTTGTTTCAGCCCCAACCATTTCCGTTGCACCATTTGCGTTGCATCATTTCCGTTGCATCATTTCCGTTGTACCATTTCCGTGTGCAATTTCCGTTGAATTTGCCAATTTACTCCCAACCAATCAACCGCCGCTAAAGAAGTTTCACTTCAAAAAACTAAATACCAGTAAACAAACTCGGAAACCAATTATCATATCCTTAAAATAAAGTTAAAGAATTCTGGCATAGATTCGCAATAAATTATCAAGAATATGCGCATGGGTTTGGTCGTGCGCCAAATTACATTGGCAGGAATCTAACGGAAATAATTTAATAATACCCAGCATCCCCATAGATATATTTTGGCTTCAGCATCAGCAAAATTGAATGTTCTTTTTATCTGCTCACAGGAAGGTAGAGAGCTGCTGATTTTGTTAGCTTGAATGAATACATACGTATACATATATTTACATATTTATATAGTACATACTAGCTAGTATGAATGCGCCATGCAAATCCCACCGTAGCGATAAAATAAAAGCGAAACAAAATAAAATTGCACAATGTAGAATAAGCAACTATACATATGTATGTATTCATAATATATGTACATATGTACATACATAATATAGTACACTGTATATGCTTTCAAACATATATCATCTGTAGTAATGCAAAACGGTCTATTTCAATTAGTACCCTAGGCACATAGATGCTTTGTTATATGAACTGGTATGCATCTGGAAATCAAAACATGTATTCTATGTAACTTTTTTTTTTAATAATTGGTATCGCTATTATAATAAACCAATGGGTTTCGAAAATTTAGCGGACTTCTAATTGGAGTTTAGAAAACAAAGCAAGATGGACAAACAATTGCCAGTGACCTTCCGAGCTGTACTAGATTTCGAAACAAACTGAGATGTGTTCAAGATATGTTAGATCAATTGATAAACTGCAACCAATTCGCGAGTGGTTTGAATCGTAAAACGGATATCTACAGACGGATTCATCTTCGGATTACAGTGGATGAATAATTAGCAGTTTTAAGAGGAAAGTACATCCCATCAAAATCAGGTAGATATGGCATCAAATTTTTGGAAATTTGTGACAGCGCTGTTTGGAAGCTAGAAATTAGCGCTAGAAAATCTAAAGAATAAAGAGAAAACATCAAGGCAAAAATTTAATGAAAAGATTGGTAAATGAGATAGAGAACTCTGGGCAGAACATAACATGAAGCATCTTTCTAACTTGCAAATTGCTTTCAATCGGAAAAACTGAATATGATAGAAACAATCCAAAATAAAGGAACTTTGCATAAAGGTAATGATAATTTGGCAGTTCCAAACTGACGTGACGTGAAGTAGCCCTTTATTAAGTAAAAAATTACAACAATTGATCAGTGCTGCCGCTGTCACTTCAATTGAAGTTTTTCGCTTCACTTTGGAAGCCTTCACTTCGTCACTTCATTCTACTTCGTTTTACTTCACTTTCCACATATTAGATTTATCTTCAAAATCATAAAAAAATTGTAGAATAACGCTTTTTTATAAACACCTCGGTCGCCCCTCAGCAGGCATGCTTGTCCATTTCTGCCTTGATAAACTTTCTCTTTGATTCCGTTTGCCATTCGGAGCTGACATAAAATTGTAGGTTTCTTTGTTTGTGAAAAAAACTTCAAAAATCGGAGGAGAAGCTCTGCCAAACACCTAGCAACAGCCAAATATTAATATTTTTTTAAATGCCACCGCGCCACTATTGGTACCAACCACATATTTCTTGGAGCACAAAAAATTTAATTGATTCTGTGGCAAAGCACGCTGAGAAATTAGGTTAGTTTTGGAGGCCACGTATGAAAAGTTTCATACCCCCACCAGGATATATAGCTGTCCGTTATGAGTGGCCTAGAAAAGTAGAAAACGGATTAGTCAAGACATTCCACTGTTGAAGCACTTGATGTCCAAAAGGTAATTAAGAATCTCCAAGAGTTTTACTTCCAATGTAGTTGTCAAGCTGGTGAGAATCTCGGCGTAGATGCTTGGGTCACCTAAACGAAGGGTCGGATATGGACACAGAGAGTGGTCAACTGATTCCTCTTCATTCTCATCGTTGCAGCTTTTGCGAGAAAACTTGTTGGTCTTTGCCACCATTACAGCTTCTGCGCATTAGCACAGTTCCCTGTGATGACGGAGGTAAGAATTCTCATTGTAGATTTGTAGATCTGTTTAGCCGTAACCATAATGACCAAGACACCTCTTCTTGTTTGGTCCACAAGTCACTCCTTACGAATATATTTTATTTATCTGTTTTTTTTTTCAATATGGTATTGTGTCCCGTTAATTGGTATGTATTTCGCACCCTTACCCGACCTTGAATATCCTTTCTAGCATTACTCATTCATTTGACTGACGAAAACAGGTATGTATGTACGTCACAGTCCTCAAAGTTTTCCACATTTCTTCTACTAGCCCCTTCTTTAAGCTGTTGGCAAATTTTTCTTCTCTCTTCTTTGTACAGAAACGGCGAGAGGATTTGTTTTTCTCGTCATCACATTTGCTTTGAAGGAGTTAACACGCCAGCAGCGCACTCCTAGAAGAAGGCATCCGAATAAACTCTGTCGCCTGGGAGTACTATTTGCTAACACTCAGAATTCTTGCCTAGTACTCCTTAGATTAGCTTATTTCCAACATGTAAAAAGTCATCCTTGGTATATTTCTTAAACACCCTTTATTCTTTTGGTTTGATGAAAGTGCTTTCCACAGATCTTAACTTACTGTACACGTATTGTGCAATGTTTTTTTTCGCTTATACACATAAGTTATTTACTCATTCAACTGTCTTCAGGAACTACCTTTTCCCTATCCGTATTCAAGATTCCACAGAATCCTAGCGAGAAAATATTTCTTGGCAGCTTTAAAGCCGGTCTTATATGCATTTCAATGATGTTTTTTTGGTGTAAGAAAGAGCGGTTATTCCAATCCTCTTCACGTCAACAGCATCTGACCTTGAGGCACAGATTGCCTGTCAATGATCTTAACTTAGTACTTTGGCTAGAATCGAGTTACTAACTATGTATTAAATAACTGCCCTATCAGTATTTGAATTCCCCCATCTAAGTTTAATTTTTACCGATGGTAATGTGTTTGATGCTATCCTAATTAACTTTCCTAAAAGGAAACGAAGCTTATATTTCATAAGCTTTATACCATCTTCTTATCTACTGTTATCGTAAAACGGAAAGATGTCTGATATGCTACAGTCGTTGAACCTTGTTGTAGCTCAATATTTTCGTCGATTTATTTCCCATGGTACGTATTACCGTACCGTTTCCTGTTAGTCATATCATTCATTCATTCACGGACTGCCTTTAGTGGCGCTGCTCCTCTTCATATGGAAAGTACGTTGACGATGACAGCAAGCAATGTCCGCTGCTAAATGAAGCTTAGTCCATTTTAGATTCCTTTCCTGAAAAAGACATGAAAGGTAGATATAAAATAAACCTTTATTCTTAGCTTTGGTGACCGTTTTGAATAGAAAATATCTTCTAGTTCTTTCCAGTATGCTTGATTTATGTACATTTATTTGCCCCTTACTTACTGTGTTTGTGACGCAATTACAAAAGATAATACTCCTTCTACGAGAAGTAATGATCCAAGGTTGCAGCTCACTTACTTTTTTTTAATACTGTACTGTGTTTTATTTACTTATTTTTCGTTAGTAGCTTTTCCGTTATACTCAGAAATTAACGTCAATTTAAAATTGCTACCAAGACGTTGCAACAAAAAGAGTTCTGGGAGGAACTGCAAACGTTACAGATTATTATGGCGTTCACTCTGCTAATTTCTCACTTTTTTCTTTTCCACCATTTCGTATTCTGCTCATTATTCTTAGCATAATTCTTTCTTCAGCTGCATATCATTGCATGCGCAATTTCCCTTTCCATTTGTGTAAGTTCATTTATTGATAACGTATAATTTTTCATAGACGTCAGTCTGTATCCCTAAGCCATGCACTATTAGCTGTTGGCCGTTCGGCATCCACTATCCACGGTTCCAAGCAAGTGTACCACCATCGTCTTCCTGAAATTCCAACACAATGCCATTTTATAATCTCTCCTTTGTCCGCCGGCAATTTTTTCGAGTTTGATTCTCTTACAAGTATTTTCTTATGGTCTGTTACGTCGTCCACTGGATAATTAATGCATTTATTGTTTTCTATAACAATGAATTGGAAAAAGGAGTAAAAAAACGCAAGAGTCCTTAAGTGCTCTTCTAGTCCGCGCGCTCTCTCGCACTGGATGCCATTGTGGTTGGTGGTGTACAGTGCAATCACTTTGATCTCCTTTAAATGAATTATGAGTAATTGTGAAGTAGGAAATTCGAGTGGCTGTAAGTTATAAAATTTTCTGAAAGAATTTCCATTAAACGTGGAATTACTTTGGAAAATGCATTTTCCGTGGTAAATAAAACAGAGCAGAGTAGGGAGGGAGCGTGACAAAGAAATACTGTTATAATTGGGGAGTGAGAGGTAAGTAAGTAGCTGATAATAACTTTGATGTATAATTTTCAAAATTTTTGAATGTCTTAAGTAACATTGTGAAGCGAAGCTGTGAGAGCTATTTTTAATGAAAGTGATGAAGTAAAAGGCTGAGAATAAATTAAAAAGTTATGACATCAACATGGAGTTTGAAACCAAATAGCTTTGGTTATCTGTTTGTCATAGATAATATCTGAAGTGAGATTCTGAAAATATTTGCACCAAAATTCTCTAAATGAAACGCAGGGGTGCCCAGCAATATACACTTTGTATTAAGAATTAAGTGGCATTACGAAAGAGAAGAAATTTGATGTTGAGCGCTTTACGGCACCCATACTTTCTATAAAATTTTATTTTTCAGAATCGCACTTGTCAGAGTTTAAAATAGCATGCGAGTCGTTTTATAATACTCTGCTGAGTAGATCGCGCCACATCAAAGATATGTAATGATAATGAGCCTTAATATAGAGGTGTAAATCCTCAAGATTCCTCCGGGTTAATAACCTCACGTCCTACTAAAGAACTGTTTACATTGTTCGATACTTAGTATTTTGAAATATTTTTGAAACGAGAAATTTCCATGAAGTGTCGTATTTAAGATTACACCTAAATATTTCGCTTCGGAAGAAATTTGAATATTGAAAAAGTTAGTCCAATAAAGTTCATAATACTAGTCTTGATTGGAGTAGCGAATATTGGATTGGGTGTTACACGCCCAATTAGGCAGTTACACTTCTGCTAAGCCTCTGTCTGAGCTCGTTCTCCAATTGATTGTGTGCAGAAAAATGGAGGGACCTAGAGTTTACGCCGTTTCCAAAGGGAAAATGGGTTTTATGAGAAGATTTTACATGTCAAAAATGCAATATGGGTTTTGACATTACCTGCCGAGCGACAACCGCTTTTAGAAACAATTGTAGATGTCTCAGAGACGTAGACATCGTAGTACGTACTTCTAACCACTCGGTCACAGCGGCCATGCTACCTTAAAGTCTTCAAAAATACCGAAGGCGTATTCTTTCTCAGCTATTTAATTGTGGCAACCAGATTTGACAGAGCCACCTCACAAAATTTTCCACTTATAGGCATTTTTTTTATGCAAATACAGACAGCACTCAATAAATTTCAAAGTTTCATTGTAAATTTTAAAAATGTATCCAATTAATTAAAACTCTGGGTGTCTTCACAACCATTTCGGTAGATTTAAACTGCTGGTTGTTCCTCGACAACTTTATCAACTGTTAACGTGCTTGTCAGCTTACTTTTGTTAGTCCGATAAATGGTCATTTACTTAAAAAAAGGGTGAAATAATTATTATATTTCAATATTTTCTCTTAGTTTCTACTTGAATTTAGGTTTAGGTATGCTTAGCGTTCACAGAGATTTTGTAAAAAAAAAAACAAAAATGAAATCATCACTTAAACAATTCATTGATTTGTAGAAGACACTCGAAGACTGTTGTTTAAATAACCAACTAGCTCTTTAGCTAAAAACAAAACCGACTTCAATTCTCATGTAAAACTTTAAGATCGCCCTTAATTTCTTCATGATCTAATAATCGGATCTAAACCAAATTAGTGCGGTAAAAATAATGAAAAATTACGATTTTGGTGTAAAGGTGAAGTCGCATTTTAAAATTTGCATGCAATTAAGGCAACTAACAAATTTGTATTTTAACTCTTCAATAAGTTCATAATAAACTTTACGTAATATTAATTCCTTTGTAGGGCTCGGTAGAACTCAATTGTTAAAATAAAAAGTAATTTTTAAGCAAAGAACTCAACCGACTTTATTTCTCATATAAAAATTTAGAAGTACCGTTAATTTCTTCATGATCCAATGATCGGATCTAAACCAAATTAGTATGGGATCTCCCCTGAGGCACCAGAAAAAGAATTATCGAAATCGGTTAATGTGATCCAAAGTTTTGCGGTAACATACCTAAAAAAAAATATTCCCATGAACTGATAACCTCCTCCATTTTTGAAGTCGGTCAAAAAGAGAAAAATTAATGAGATAAATTATTATAAATTTTTAATTCCCCCAAAATTAAGCTCTGCTTACGCCCATGATAACAGGCCGAGTCTCACTCTTTGCCCATGGAGGAACGGTCAGGTCTCTTGAGTGAACCCCACTTGGTGGTTTGGTACCTTTCTAGGACCTTCACCAGTCTAGCGGTGATCCCCTCAGCATTTTTCAGGCCGCAAGGATTCGAACCCAGTTTGAACGACCTAGTCCCGTGCAGTAAAAACCCCAAATCCTTTGTATTCTCAGGTCAATTTTATGGCAATAAAAAATTTGCAATTCTTTGCCTGGGTATTTTTTGAATAATTGGAAGGGATGGTAAGCATTAATATCGGAGCGAAATATACACTTTGGGTCGAGGCACATTAAATAGGTAATATCAGCAGAAAAACAGCAAGCTGTACTATAAAATGTCAAACAATTTAAACAAATTTTTGCATTTTGGAGTAAAACGTAAACAAAAATGACAACTCATGGACTACTTCGAAGGACGAAAATCAATATAGTAACCCTTCTGCTGCTTCATTTTCAGTATGCCTTGAGTTCGGAATTTCACGAAGAATAATTTTGTAAAATATTTTAGCTCACGAAAGGTCTTTTTTGGAAAGTCTGAATATAGTTAAATAGGACAGATCGTTAAATGTTTAAAATACGTTAGAAAATAATTCGCCTGAAAATTTTAATGGTGGTATTTTAAATATGAAAGAAAAAAGTATGTTCTTTGAATGCCAATGCTTCGGATATATCCATACAGGCTTTTGCATTTGCCAACTGATCAGCCTCCCCTCTAATGTTATTATATCCTGTAAATAAGACAAGAGAGACGGTTGCTGACTGAGCGTAATTTAATTTTTCATTCCATAACCAGTTTAGATTCAATAACGGGATATGCCATTGGATAATTGCGCCACCTGGCGGTGAGAGCATACTGTTGTTTTGTTTCTGCTTTTAACTTCCGCTAGAAAGATGCCCTTTTTCTTTTTCGTTTGTTTAAAAACAGTGCAAAACCATATTATCTAAAGCAGTCTCGCACTCTTTCACCAAAATATATCTATCGGCTTCCGCATTTTATTCTCGATGAAAGCCGCTACTGCACGCTTCAGCTAAGGTCTAGATTGTCTATCATATAGTCTATCCTTTTTTCCTAATTGCATTTCGTTATCTCTGGGTATGGCTGCCGATTTTATAGCCACTTCTTTCAAGTGAAGATCGATAGCTGTCAGGTAGCCGACTTAGAATACCGTCGCAAGAGAAGTTACAAGACTCACATGGCAATTGCGACAAGCAATACTGGTGACCCGTACTCTCTGGATTATATATTTTAATAGTAAGATTAAGTTGTATAGTTATAGAATGGAGATGTACCGAGCTTCAACTTCTCAGAAATTATCAGAAAGAAAGAAAGCTTAATATAGAACTGGTAATTGTTTATTGTTTATTTTTATCCATGTGCAAAACAGAATGTTCTTTCGGTATAAATATTTTCATCCTATTGTGTTTATCAACTATGAATCACAATTATATGCAAACATATAATATATGAATTGCTGAGTCTTTTGCTTTAGGATCCGATCAATGCAAGCACTAAAAGACCAAATATGTTGTTAACCCAGCCAGCAAAAAATCCGAAAACTTATCGGAAAAAAGAAAATAAGTGGATGACGATCTGTTTTTCCACTAAAGTGCGCGGCACAAACGTATGTAAAGACAAGCACGGAAAATTGTTTGGAACGGATACGATTTTCTCTGTTTTTCTGAATTAATTTTTTTGTTCAATAAGCTTTCTTTCTAATAGCAGAAAGCTAACAAATAGTAGCACGCTGCTCTGCACGCTCAGCCACTGCCGAGTACGTATGTATATGAGTTGTTATTTTTTCATTGTAATTCCTTCTCTTACCAGAAAAAAACACTAAAGCTTCTTGCATATATTTCAATCAATAGACTTCCAGTAAAAGGTACAATAAAAAATAAATCAAGTGTTTGAACAATGGCCTTAAAACGTTTATTTAGGCGAAAAATTACCGAAAAAAACTCATTTTGTCATTGTCATTCGGAAAAATTTTAAGTGTTTTTAATAACTTTTGGAAGTTTTCAAATAGAATGTTTATATTAGAGGCAATGGTTGTTGGCATCAACTACAACAACTCTGCGAAGTTTCAAGAGTGTGCCTCCAAATTAAAGAAATGACAGCATGCAGAATATCTGTCGCAGATATTTTGTAATTTTTGAAATTGTACGATTTTTTTTTTAAATTTAATAGTTTAAGACACTTCAAAATATTCACGTTAAATGGTGAAAATGTTCTCCTTGCCAGGGCGAACGAATCTATAGTAATAAAACTAGTGTGCCACCAAATGAAAAGAAAAAACTACATATATTGAGTAAGAGATGACTATGATTTGGGAAACTAAAAAAAAAAATCCATTTTATAACTTTTGCTGACACCTTCAAATTCATTCTTAAATTGTTATATACATGAAGAATGTAATTTATATATGCAAAAAGAATACTAAGTAAAAGACTTCCACGCCAATATTTAATTACTTTTAAATATGTTATATGACCTTTAAGTTAAGGTGTGGGAGTAAACGTGTTAGATGACTATGTATGGTGTTACGGGGCGTATACACAACTACGAGTATATGAGCATGAGAAGTTATTTTAACTTTTTTAATATATCTTTTTTATGTGTTCATTTAAAAACAATTTCGCAATGGAATTTTGTTTTTTTTTATGAAAAACTAAAGAAAACGCATTGTCTAAAATAAGTGTGCCACCATTTTCGATCAAAAATACGTTTCAGTCGGAAAATGCAACAACTGATGAGATTTACACATAAATGCTTTCAAATCTTTAGCTTAAACAATAAAATATTATTATTGCTTGCAAATAACATCAACATTTTCGAACGTGTTCCGGATAAGAAAGTGTATGAAAATTGTAGCCTTTTTCCGTTCGATTTCGGATAAGAAAAATTTTACGATACCACCCTGTCGGCAAAATTTACGTTTCTCTGCTGGCTGGGAATACCCTGCTGCAGTAAGTGTGTGCTGGATAGATTTGTGATTTAATACGTTATCAGTAATGTAATAAATCAAAACTAATCTCAGTAGACGCCATCTTATCATGGCTATATCCACTTTTGACAGCTCTTCAGTTACGCACGTGTGCATGTTTGCATGTGAAAAAGAAAATAAGCACAAATACAACTATTTCAGCATACTCATACATAAACATATACATACATGCATACGTGTATATGTACATATATACTATTTAAATGATATGAAGCTTATCTCGGGCTTATGTATAGACAAGTGTGCGATTTTGTCTGGCTGGAGGCATTTTGATTAATCACGTTGTCAATCGTGAAGTCGTTAATAAATGTCATAACCCAATAAATATGTATATATACACTAGCGTGTTTTTTTGCGACTATTGTTTTTTTTCACTCCTACCTAGAAATTTTGTTTAAAACACCGAAAAAACTCTCCCTGAAAATTTGAACCCTTAATATTAACATTAAGTTGTCAACCAAGGCGTGCAAAGGTTCCCATATACGTAAACTTTGATGGTTTTTCTTCAAAATTCTATAGTTCAGACGTATTCTATGCTATAATCATGATTATTAATGATGGGTCTTCTACAGAATTGAGCGTCCTACAAAAGTGTCTATTGTGGTGTAACTCAAACTTCCACCAGCGAGTTAGTACGGGTACCAAATATAATATTTTCATGAAATTCCTGTTTTTTGCCCCTATCTCGTAAATAACAAGAGGTACAGAAAAATTGCAGATTTAAAATTTGTAGGCCATTCAATTTCCTACAGAAAAGTTGTCAAACACCAAATCGCTAATATCGATATTTCGTGAGATATTGGGCTTTAAAATCGATCAACAATTATCACAGTTTAGCTCAATAATCAATGAAAATTCCACACTACCTCAAGTTCAATGCCTAATATCTCAAGAAATATAGATATTAGCGATTTGGTGTTCTAGGACTTTTTAGTAGGAAATTGAACGATCTACAAGTTTTTGATTCGCAATTTTTCTGTACCTCTTGTTATTTACGAGATAGGGGCAAAAAGCGGGAATTTCATGAAAATATTGGGTTTATCGAATTTAGTTAAGTTATACACAAGGTATATGAAATATTCTTGCAAGGATTTGGATGAAATATGGCACTCGGATCGCTAATAGCTCTGACAAACATTCGAAATAGAATTTAGGTTTTTGAAATTAAGTTTTGGAAGCTTCGACCAGGGCTGCAAACCGGTTTTGAACCGAACCGGTTTTTGAACCGAACCGTCGCTTTTTTCTGGCTTCGAACCGAACCACGTACCGAATCGTTTTTATTTTGAAATGCCAAAGCCGAAGCGAAAACCACTCCAAAAAATGGTTCGCTTCGGTTCAAAATTAAAGTCCAGTCAAGCATTTTTCAAGTTTTGTAATGCACAACTTGGTCTAAAAATGCAACCCGTATAGTAAAACTGAAAAATTTTTTTGTTTGATGGCAACTTCGTGAGTTGTAATTTCGTCCTGTAAAGAATGCTTGATATTTTTGTTACATAGAAGTAAATGCTTAACGTCTTGTTGATGATATATAAAGAGATATACTTTTATAAAAAATTAATGAACATTAAACCAAAAAAATAAAAATAGTAAAATGCATCACCGATATTATTTTGACCATACGTGTACATATAAAGTTAAGCTAAGATTTTGAGGATCAATACAAAATTCTGAGTATGCTGTTATAATCTACATACTCGACTAGGCTACTACTTGTCCTTAAACCTTAAAAAGTTTATTAAAAATTTTCTAATTTCACTTTGATCGCGTTGATTTTAAATATTTTTTTTTTTGGTTATCTTCCATAGAAAAAAATTGTCCAACATACATACTTTGTATGAAAGAAAATCCGTGGAAAATTCTGGAAATCAACCAGTGAATTTGGCCCTTAGAATTGAAATATTTTTCCTAGAAATTCTTATTAAAAAGTTTGCACTTTAGTTGAAACTGTGGAGAATATTCATAATTTTTGCAGAAAGTTTAAAGAGTTGGTTTATATGGTTAAAAAAACAAACAATAAATAAAGAAAAGAAAAATAGCCAATACTTGATAAAATGTCGCGTCCCTATTTTTTTCCACCACCAAACACGTGGATATTTAAATTTGATCTCAATAACAAAGCCTTTAAATTTTATATTATGGATTTGTCATACTTTTATAATATTTATATAATTTAGCATAAAGAAATTAAACCACTTGAACCGAACCGAACCGCTGTTCAGGGATACTTGTGAACCGGTTCTTGTACCGGTTCAAGCCTTTTCTAAGTGGTTCGAACCACTGAACCGAACCGCACCGACTTTTGGAGTGGTTTGCAGCCCTGGTTTTGACGCCATGTGGGTTCACTAGTCTCTGATTAAATGCTGTAGTACGGAAACAGGCTATTTTTCAAAATTCATCAGTGCAGCCAAAATTTTTGCACCAAATAAAAACGGTGTTTAATACGAATTTAACGAAAATTGTTTGTATGGCAAACTCCGAGCTTATGAGTAGAGTTTAGCATTAAACTCCAAAATGGGCCACAAAACTCGAGTTTTGACTCAAAGTTAATATATTATAATAGTATTTGTCGCTGCAAAATGTTTAATTTTGACAACTCATATCTGTTCACGTAGATATTTCTGAAACTTCTTTATTTGTAGTACAGCTGTATTTTTAGTAACCCCCAAATGTACTCTTTTCCAAAAGTTCGTTCATTAATTTCTCTCGATGAACAATATAACCAGAAGCTTTTTGCCACGTTAGCCAAAGCTTATGCTATGAAACCGTTAGTTAATTTTCCTTGTATTTTACAACGAAAAAAGTAAAGCAACACTTAAATATTTAAAAATTTAAAAGTGTTACGAAATACTCAACTTTTACAACACCAATTTCTCGGAATTATAAGCGTTTCCAAAAAGGCACTCTCAAAACTTTAAGTGGTCAGCGGATACTGTTGCAAAGTTTTCTGTTTGTATTTACTTTCACCACTAATTGGAGTATATTTCGTAAACGCAGTACTTCAAATAAGAGCTCAGCTTAATTTCAAACTCCTGCCCTAACTTTCCATTAAATTTGCTTTGATAAAACTTTTTGTGTAGAATAAGCAAAATTCACCAATTATTTCCAAACGAAAACAGTTTTTAGAAGCCACAAAAGCTTTCGTTGGAAATTGTTAATGGTGGCAAACGTACGCAATGGAAATTAGGTTTGCTGCAAATTTTAATGAAATATTTAAAAATTAAAAAACACAAAAATAAACTGTTAGTTTGTGCAAACGCACACAAAACTCTCCACAACTGACGGAAATGCGTGTGACACCTGTCGGCAGGTCAGTTGAAGAAGAGGCGCCTTTTATTCAACTCAACGCGAAATAGTGTTCCTTTATTTTTCTGTCGCATAAACAGAAACGGCAGCAACAAAATCTTTGCTGCAACCACTCGAGCGGGGTAGCTTCAACAAAAATATAAACAAATACTTGGTCAAATGTCAACGTGGATGTCAGCAGCGAATGTTTGATGTACCTTTTGTTTATATTTGTGCTCTTTTTTCCTTTTCCCTTTGTTTGCAACTGTCGTCATGTCAGCGAGTGAGTCAAATGCGGATGGTTGATGGCGACGACGATGGCGATGACGGTGGCGATGAATAGTAGGCGACAGCCGCATGTAAAAACACCACATCCTTCAAAAGTGGCACCCAACAAAACAGAGAAACAATCAGTCGAGGCCAACGCAGCAAGCGACAGGGCGGCAGGACGACTGCAGACGGTAGACGAATAAAGCCGTAAACATGGCAACAAAAAACATAAATTAAATACGAAATAAAAAATTTAAGAATAAACAAAGCATTGAAAAAAAATGAAATAAACGGGGCCATCATAAGTGCGCGCGCGAAAGCAAGGCTGCAATGAAGTTAAACAAAGGCAGCTGGCTGGGTGGCTGGCTGGCTGACGAATTGTGAAATGAGTAAATTGAAAAAATAGCCTCAAGCAACGCTGGCTGTGTTGCCATGAATTTAGTTGGCTAAAAGTACCAGCATGCTGGAACGACGTTGGCTAACGTTACATACATATATACACAGAGGTAAACATAAGAGGTAGCGGTTCTAAATACTAGTTTGTTGATTGTAGATTTTACAAATAAACAGGTATACAATCGGGCGAAACCGAACTTTATATACCCGCAATTTGCACTCATATTCTTTACTTTTCCAACAGCTTAATTAATACTTAACAGGTTCCTTTAATATCAGAAAAAAGTTTTACGTGGCGTATGTCAAAATAATAGTTCACGTATTTAAAATTTTAAGTTCATGAATTTTAAAAAAATATATCGTCACCGGAAATGCAAAAAGACGTAACAAACATCATCGTTGAAATGCAAAAAGTCATAACTAATAAAAAATTCAAAACTCACTTTTTGATTTATATGATGGATTTCATTGAATTTAAAAAAAAATCATTTATTTGATACTATAGCTAATTTAGTGCCACTAGCAAATATTTATTTTTTGCACATATTCAGTTTTTAGGTAAGTGAAAAATTTATATAAAAATTGTACTGAATCCTTAGTATCTAGCTACAAAACCGGATTTTTTATGGATTTTGCAAAATATGTTAACAACGATTTTTTTTACAAAATAAAAAATATGAAATTTTTATAAAGCTGTGCACCAATATATTTAAATTTTTATTGCAAAATAAAGCAGAGAAAGAATGAATGCTAAAATTCTCCATAAACCGTATATAGACCACTTTTGATAGCCCTAATAGTTGCTGAGAAATTAATTAATCATTCAACATGTTTTTTTTTGAACGAAAAAATTAAAAAATTTAAACTTTAACGGGGAAAAACTAAAAAAAAGTAATTTTTAATCAAAAAACAAAACCAACTGTTTTAAGTTCTTTGCACACCAGTGCAAGCAAATATATTTCATATCTCAGTTCATTTTTGGTAAGTTTAAGTCCCTCAAAAACGGCAGAATAATGACCTCAAGCTAATTGAGCTCACTTGTACATACATATGTATATATATATGTTTTTACACGTAGGTACAACCTTTTTTTTTGATAAATTTAAAATTTTTTTTTAGCCGCACATTTCAAGCCAGCCACAAAAGGCAGACTGTGGTCATTAAGCCAATGCCACACTCTTATGTTTTACGAG
>NW_023458560.1:20964895-20986327 GCF_013731165.1 Rhagoletis pomonella
TACGAGTGTTTTATATATGTATGTATGTTTATACACATGCATGTGAAGGCCCACAGTTTGTACATACATCCCAGTGGGGAAGGGCACTAGTGCCAAACAGGCTCAGTACTAGAGAATTTGGAACCATGACTGAGTAGTAAGCGCTAAATCACTTTTGCATGCTAGCAACTCGCGAATTTAACATGTATTGCGATGTCCTACGAAGTGCCAATTGGCCCCCCGCTGCATCCCTTTTTCTATAATTTCGAATAAGTTTTAAAATCTATATGCGATTCAATTTGAAATAAAATTTGTTTGAATTACTGTAATAGCTCAATCTACCGCCCGTATCAACATATGAAATTGCTGAAGCAACGACAACGTCACACAGTGGTTGAGCCCCATACATTTTTTGGAGAAAATTAGAAGGAGTAGGCGTTGGGCTTAAATTTTTCGTTTATAACCTCTAAGGACATAAATCAAGTAAAAAAACAACAAAAAATGGGTGTGATCAGTTTATTTTAAAGCATACCGACCATACGAACCTTGCCTCAAAAAAAGCCTTAAAAATGCCATTCAAAGGGCACCGATGAATGCAGGACTCCGAAATTTCGTCCATATATTTGCCGTAAAAGAATAAGTTAACGTGCAAAAAATTAGCAAAATTTATTTACATTCAACAATTTTTATTGAGCTTAAACCGTTTTTACTGAAAAACTATTATGGAAAAGCAACAATAATTTATGAAAATTCTAGAAGTGATAGCTATTTCGGAAACCACCACATTTCCTCATCAGACTTCTCTAAATGGGATTCGATCCAACGATCCCAGCTGACGCAGCCAGTTTGCCTACGCTCTGTGCTAAGTTCACATTATAAAATAGTGTGGCTTTTTCCACTTCTTTCATTTGTTAAGCCAACTACTATGAAGCGCAGCTATTCCAGTGCTATTTAGACTTGATCATATGGTCATTAGTTCACTGCGAAAGTAATTTGAAGGAGAATGAGTTGTAGAATGGGTGAAACCAGTGGAAGATACTCCCTCAAATGAATGAGCAGAGTTGGTGATTTCATCCTCAGCTAGTGTTGCCATATTGGTTTTTCAACCTGAGATTCAGAGGTATCCGATCGAATTTCTGGATTCAGGGTTTGCCACAAAATTCTCGGGGTTTGAGAAAAATTCTCAGGTGTGTTTATTCAGGTACTTTTGTGCTTTTAGTCCAGGAAAGTCACGCTTCGTCTAATGTCTTCACATAGGCTGTGAGCTTCCAGCATTGTGTTAGAGTTATGTTAAGAAATTTTAATAAAAACACTTTCGAAAGTGAAGATTAATGATTCCAACTTTCAATCTCTGGGTCTGGGAATCTGAAAAGGTGGTTACCCTATCCTCAGCCGGTAGTATCCTTTCGTCATATTTCTTTATTGAAGATATTCCAATTATGTGCTTTAAGACATACTTTTCCGTCATTATATGCAGTTTATCTGTTTCGTTTTTTGAGTAGATTAAACTTGCAGTGCCGAATGAGCGTTCAGTAGCAGTAAAAGTGCTTGGAGCTGCTATCTTGCTCAATTCGGTGGATGCGAAAGTAATTTCCACCGTGTGGAAAGAGATATTTCCGCTATGTTGCTCCACACAAAATTTGTAGCCAACAAATCCTCTGTAGGGCTACAATTTGTTAGGTTCACCATTACACTTACATAAATATATTCAAATTGGTATCCATGTCATAAATAAACTGCATCGTAATTAGATAATCCGATGGGCTTAAATCTTGCCACTGACCATTGGGGGCAAGGAAATTAGCAGCCAAAAATATTAGTTTAACAGATATTTTCATCATTTCATCAAATAATATTAAAAATATAATATTTTAAAATAAACAGTAACAGTACAAGCAATGTGAAGTGCGACTATATGCAAAAACTAAGCAAAAAATGGGAGAAAATGGGCCTTTTGAATAAAAACTAAGCAATTGCTTTTTCTTAAAATTTCAGACTTTTTACTCGATTAGTTCACACAAATTTAATTAAAAGGTGAAAAATTTTAAGAAAAAGTAATTGCTTATTTTGTATTCATAAGGCCTAATAACATTAAAAACATTTTTTCATATTTACCTTCTATTTGTGTATTTAATCGGGTAAATACCCCGTTTTTACCCACCGAGGGTATTTACCCGGTATAAATTCATCTCTACGCATAAAAATATAATTTTTTAGAGAAAGTAAAATAAAATAGTTTTTTAAAAATATCGCTGCTTTTGAACTAGTGAGGATATAGTCACTATCGGACTGGTTAATTTTTGGCGATACAAATCTAGTACCGAATTAGAAATTTGGTGCACTAGCTCGGACTTTTCCTGTAGTACACATATGTGAAAGCCAGTACACACACAAGCATACAAGCGTCATGTCTGTCCACATTACGTATACGCCCCGACCGGCATTACGGCTGCAGCTTTTGCCCAACACTTTGTCTTGAGCGCCATAAAAATTTCAACATTTGCTTTTCATGCTGAATTTAGCTTAAACATTCAACTAAAATGAAAGTAGGCAAGCGTAAATGAACCACGAATCATTTCACTTTGCTTCACCTTTTTTTTTGTGCATTTTTCTGTGGCAGTTTTTCACTGCTTTTTTTGGGCGGATGTCAAAAATTTGTATAGTAGTGGAAAAGGGATGTGAAAAGAGTTTAGCAGAATTTTCACTTTTCTAATTTCGTGCACTTAAAACATCAGATACTTTAATGGAAAATTAAAATGCTTAAATCGCCAAACTAATACTTATGGTGATAACTGAAAACCCGTGGGGCCTAAAAGTACGCAACATGGAAACGTAACAGACGAAAAGTGTAATCACCCAAAAGTGGCAGCATGAGGGGCATGTAACTAAATGTTGCATGTTATAAGGCGATCCAGCTATTCTTTTGGAGATTTTTAGCGATCAAAATAAGCGATAGCGATTGCTGGAATTCGGTTGCTGATCTGAGAAAATCCGAGAATAAGTCAACCAAAATAGGCACTTATATAATTAAATTTTCACATTTTTAAATCAAGAATAGCATAAGTTGTAAAATATAATAATAATAACGCCGCCGTGATATTATTGCATTTTAAATTAATTTTGGGGCATGAAATGACCGCAACATATTATGAGGGTTAATACTTTTTTGAAGAACGTATCAGGTGTGTGAACCAAGGTGACTCCGAACACATTAAGGGTACAAAGGTAATTTTACTTCTGTCAATTAATGTAGATATTTTTGTTTTCGAATTAAAATAACTAAAGATCAGTACACATGTTTTGGTAAATTCAAGAAATCAGCGCACCGATTTACGGAATGGAAAAATTCAGTACTAGAGCTGAAAAATCAGCGCTAGTCTGATCAAATAAGTGCATTAGGAAACCCTAGTACTAGGGTGTTAGATGACTCGTTTTTGTTTTAAATTTGAAAAAAAAACCGGTTTCGCGTTGGGATAACGCTTACCAAATCGGAAATAAATGCCAAGAATATAATAAAACTATTAAAATTAAGTATGAGTTACATTTTAAAGAACATTAAATAGAAAAAGTACAAAGTTAAAATATTGGATTTGATATATTTTTAAAAGTTCTGGGATCAACTCAATAAATATTTCCTCAGAAAATATGTTATTATGAAAAATGACTGTAACCGCCCTATTCTGCACACTAATAAGACTCACCGCCATTAAAAATATAGCTACATATGTATGTAAATATACACAAGTTTACAAAACTTACATATTCCCACTTTGCTACGGAGCTCGTGGGACCACGCATGGCGATTAGGTTGTTAGCCAACTGCGTCTAGAGTGATTGCACTAATTTTGGGGTGCACGGGTTATTTTTGCCTTTTTGGAGCTGCTCCTGGCCTACCTAATACCCAGATGCTACGAACGAATCAAGTATACCAAGGCATGCAGCATCGAACTCAGTACCTTCGTAGAAGCCACTTAGAGCTGATATGCAACTGCATATAAGTAACACGTAAGTTTAGTTCATAATTATTAGAATTAAAACACGAATTGCCACCCACCATTGATGTTGATGCCGATTCCGCGTTAGTAACTACTTGCCTGGTGCTCGTCTCGCATCTGGAATAACTAGTTTGTTGAGAATACCTATATATTTTCAAGCATTTTAGGTAGACTATGCTGTATTAATTTGGCTTTATTCTGGTCTGGCCGAGAACCTAAATTCAATGGCTACAGATTAATGTTAATTTCTTTGACCAAATGTAGCGTTTAAAATATTTCGCAGTTAAATAACTCGAATTTCTAATAAGAAAGGAAAATATGTACAAAACAAAATATTAAGTAAAGAAATAGCCCACATCATTCCAACTCCGGTTTCGCTGACCACAGTAGTCTTGCGAGGACCACTTTTCCGTGGTCAGCGTAGCTGGCGTTGAACTTGCGAGGACTATTTTTTGACCAATTACATCGACATCGACGTCGACAACCATAATAGGGCCAAATATTTCTAGTTTTGCACGAACATCAAATAAAAAATAAAATTGATTTGGTTACCTAAACTTTTCTTTGAGAAATTCCTCAAAGTTCACATAATTCACTTGTTCTTAGTACTTTCAAATAACACAAAACAACCGTTGGCAAATCAGCTTGAACTGTTCAAATAGTTTGACTTGAATATAAATCGCGAAAGCCAATAAGTCAAATTGAGAAATATTTTATTTAATAAATAGTCTACTGATTCCAATCCATATAAGAAAAGACCTACAAAAGGAAAAAACTTTGTTAACATTTTTTTTCCTACACAAATACCTTTGACTCATCGTCTATACTTTGCTGCCACTTCACATCCGCTTTCTGCAAGCTCGTTGTTTTGCATGCGCTTTTAATTTCATTAATAAACCAAATACGGCACGTTTTTCGTTTCGTTAGCACATTATTCCGTACACGCTCAATTCGATTCAACTCAAATTGAATTTAGCAACACAAATCACTTTATTCAAAGCTCAATGGCACTTTCATTCTTACTCCAGCAACATAGAAGTGGAAAAATGAATAAGAAATAAAAATATGTACAGCATATTCTACAGAAGTGAAAACAGTGCAATCAAGCGCACGTAAAAATTCAAAAAAAGAAAAATAATAAAATTGTCAAAACGTCAAATTTCATCGTCCGATGGCAGCACCTCCAACGGATGGCCTCGTTAAGTACCCAAATATTTACTCAATCAATTTTTTTACTGCTGCTGCTCGCCGTCAATTGCGCTGCTGTTGGCGGTTTTTGTCTCTTTGCTTGCTTCCCGCTTTTTCGGTTCATCAATTGCAGTTATTACCAGGGTTGCCACTGACGAGACAAAATACTTACCATCACCTTGAAAAAAATCTATCAAATCCGGAAAATATTTACCAATAACTTTTTTTTAGTTATTTCAATTTAAATAAACATTTTTTTATTAGGGACCTTTTTATTTAACTAATGGTATGGTATTTGAGATCATACTAATGACATCTTCATTTGGAGTTATTTTAGACAAATTCAGTGACTAAAAAAGCTCGTGTTGGTTTTTTTGCAATATTAACAATGTTTTTTAATAATTTTTTTTTTTACCAAAATCATAAAAATCAAGGATTCAAGCTACATGTATACCACATTTAGAAGAATTCAACAAATTTTCGCCAAAATATCAAACCTTCTGCTCTAAATTTTTTAAAAATTTTTGGGTATACAGTTTTAGTGTAACCAATAAAGTGCAGCCATAAATTCCCATTTATTTATTTATTTTTTTACTCCGCTGTTTTTTTTTTTTTAATTTCACAATCATAGTGTGTAATTACATAGTACCTGTTCCTTTTTTATTTTTATTTAAAGAATCATTTAAAATATTTTGGCAATAAAAAGCTCTCTAAGATTCCAGTAAAATGAGTTTTGAATAGAGCACGATATGTTCGCCTTCGAGTATTAATGCAATAAAGTAGACTACAATTTCGGAAAGAAATTAATAGCATAAAGATAACTACGTAAAATAAAACGAGACCGAAAAGATTTATTTGTTTTTCTAACAAAATACTTTAACAAAAATCTAACAAAACGAAACAAAACTTACCTTTATACCAACCCATATTTTTTCTACCAATTCTGGTAATAATTTACCAAAGTGGCAACCGTGGTTATTACGCAAATTCCGTACGCGCGTCTGCATCGTTTTGCTTTTTCTACACCAATAATTTGCGTTTTTTATCGGTACATTTGGTATGCTTATATTTTTACTTTTATTTGTCAAATCCTCTTCATATATAAATACTTGCTTGTTTATGTAGTTGTTGTGTGCTCTTGTTTTTCGCTATTCTAACTTAAGTTTGTCAGTTTTTATTTTTTTAAATTGCTTTGTTTTTGATTCGCTTTTATAGTGGATATACACACATACATTTAAGATATTAAAGACATTGTTGTAGTACCCATTTGCTTAAAGTTACTCTGGTCTGAAGTTTGAAAATAAAGGCTGTAGTCTCCCTGAATATATTTGTAAAGATTAAATATTTTTAAATGGGGGTGTGCACACCTGCCTGGTTATATTATTATTTTTTAATCGGTTTACAGCACTTAAAAACACTGCAGAATAATGATTACCAGGTAAGCATGCAAGTGTGAAAACCCACATCATTTTACTATCGATAAAAGGCTATAGCAGTAATAACTGGAATTTATAAATAAACTCGTAGGACTGCAAAAAGGAGTCTATGGATGTAGGTATGCAGAACGTATTCGTTATATCCCCATGCATTAATACATGACCTGTTTTCTTGAGCCTTTGTTTAACTTTTAATGCTCTTACGTTAACTAGGAGTTTAATTTCTAGGCTTTTTACAAAATGGCTATAATTTATTTATATTGGTTTAGTTTATTTTATCAGTTTACATTACAGTTCAATGGATAACACACTTACACAATAATAATATTTATATATTTAGTTGTATAAATTTAAATTTTTAGAAAAATTGCGCATTCTCTTTTCGAAGTACTTACGATATCAGCGATAGCTAGGGCATGCCTCTATTTATACTACGCTGATACATAAATGATCAGAATGAAAAGAGAAGTTGATTAAGCCATGTCCGGCCGTCCGTCCGTCCGTCCGGCCGTGTACACGATAACTCGAGCAAAAATAGAGATATCTCAACGAAGTTTGGTACGTAGGTTTATCTTTGTCCAAGGTAGGTTGGTATTGAAAATAGGCGTAATCGGATACTACCCAATCCCACTTCCCATATAACGGTATTTTAGAAAAATGCAAAAACTACGATATTTCAGTAAATATTCAATAAAAATTTTTGAAAATTAGTATGTGAAGTTATTATTGTAAAAAATAATATTACTATGAATTTTTGGAAAATGGGCGTAACCCCGCCCACTTATGATAAAATGCTGTACCTCAGTAGCCGCTTCACCAACCCTTGCCAAACTCGGTCCGAGCCTGGCTTAGGGTCCAACTAAGAAATCTGTTGAAAATCTTTGAAATCGGGCCATAACCACGCCCACCTCTTATATAACGGTAATTTACAGAAACACGAAAACTGCGATTAATCAATAATTATTGAAGCTAATTCACTTAAAATAGATTATTGCAATAGGAACTTATCAGAAAATTTCATTATTATACATTTTTGGATAATGGGCGTGGCGACGCCCCCTTATGACCACAAATGTGTATCTCGGTAACCGATTCATCAAATTCAACCAAAATTGGTGCACCTTATAACCTTGGTTCGGATAAGAAATTTATTGAAAATTATTCAAATACGAAAACTCCGATATTTCAAACACTGGGGACACTAATTTACTTCAAGTTAATACGTGCAACAATCTCTTAACAATAAATAACACTGTTATAGATTTTTAGGAATTGGGAGTGGCACCGCCACTTTATGACTACAAAGGTGTATCTCGGTAACCACTTTATCGATTTCTACCAAACTTGGTTCAATGATTTCATTGAGTGAGCATATTATCAAAAACGTTTGAAATCGGGGAAAACACCCGTGCTTATCGTGCAAAGGTAGTTGAGAGAAAGTTGAAACGACGATATTTGATACCTGCGCCGGGTATATAAAATTCGGTTTCGTCCGAACTTATACTTTTTTATTTGTTATATCTCTATTTAAGTGACAAATATATGTATAATTTTTGTCGCTTTATTTGTGGTATAAAAAGTATGGTTGGTGAAAATCTAAATTGTTTTTATTCACTGCATTTTCGACATATTTCGGGGAAAACTTTCGCAAATCCCCAAAGTAATTTGGCTAGATATTACGAATTCAAGTTAATTTTATGTAAGTTTTTCTCCGTGAGCGGATTTTAAAATTGTCGCTGACAAAATTGTCGACAGTCGCATGAAATTAATATGGAATTTATATTTAGTAATTGCATTTGCATTATTTTAGCTTTAAAAAATATTCAAATTATTGAAAACTAACGAAATGTGCGCAATTACCATATACATATTTTTTACGAAATTCTCCTGTAAAAACTTTGTGACGGATGTATTTAGTTTTGTCGCTATTGTCGCGACAATTGTCAGCACCATTTTCGACAATATTCCAGTATTGTCACTGTCGTTTCCAAAAGTTTTCACAGTTTCCTAAAAAAAATGTCGTCGACAATTCTGGCCCTGAAATTTTATAGAAAAATCGACAATTGTTGAATCTGTTACTTTTATGAAATAGTCCCCTGGATGTTTGTACAACCATATAACTTTTAAGTGTTAAGTGCCGCTGTGTCGAATTTTCGCACTAATATGGAGAGATTATTGGTCTGAAATCCTTCTGAGCTATGTGAGTGAGATGAGAATAATAAATAAATAAATGAAAATATATATTTTCTCCCCTTATTGATTTTTTATTTATATTTGTTATTTACTCACTTTAATAACATTTGTTTTAAAAATTCTTCGAAATAAAAAACGTTAAAACGAAATTTACGTTATATAAAATATAAAAAAAAAAAACATACTTGCATCCGCACACTTCATATGCATGCAAATGCGCAATTTAAATAATAAATATTTATGAGCATACATTATTAAAGCCATTAAAAATGATAATTCACGGATGAATGAGATTAGTTCGCTTCATAGTTTTAGCCAGAGTTGCATAGTTGAGTAATTTCGACGTTTAATTATTCAACTACAAAATCGCCATAACGGAAAATATTTAATTGTTTCGCTTATAAAATAAAACACAAACATTTATTCACATTTCAGTGGTTGCAGTAAGCTCAACAGTTACAAATAAATTATAGCTACTACAAATACACTACGAGTATTAAAACTCGCAATTTTTTATTTAACTCGAATCATGCATCACCTGCAAAAGAATAAAATTGCATAACATATGCCACTGACCACTGTCACCTGTTTACGTGGCAGGACGGCGAAGGTGGTCAGGGCAGGTCCAAATTACGTTGGCCTTTCACTAAACGTCCTTGGTGATCTACAAATCGTTATGAAACCGGAAGTATCGCAATAAAAACGTACGCTTGTTGCACCCAGCAACAATAGCAACAGTAAAATAATTTGAGCGCTACTTACTTTAGCTACAGCCAGGTTGCGTGTTGCGCGGATGAAAATTGTGCATGGCAATGCAACGTGGCATTACACAGCGGCATGACGCTGCATTCTGTTGCACCAAACTGTGGCAACAGCAGCGATTACGTTGCAGCGTCAGCCGGATGTTGAGTGCAATTGGACGCTTCCGCTTGTTGCGGATATACACGCTGGTAGGGCAGCGAGAGAGCCAAACGCCGTAGGACTTCAGTCATATGCTAAATTTATTTAAATGTTTGTATGTATGTATGTAATATAAAGGCGCTATGAAGCATATGTATGTGCTGCAGGTTTTTTATAAATTCAATTTTGAATGACGAAACGTGGTTAAATTTCATAATGTGCACTTGAAGTTTCAACATTCATTTCCCCCTTATTTGCGTACATTCTTCGAAACAATGTTGCGCAAAATATTGTGTTTACCAATTTAATTGCATTTGTCCAATCTAAATAATTATGGCTAATATATTCATACTTGTTTCGTTCGCAATTTGTTGGCATTAATTTTTATTTGCCATCCAATTTCAGCCAATCATGTTTATTGCAAACGTTTCAAATAATTTATGCGTGCTCGCGTTTCACTAAATTCCTCGGTCAATGGTAATGATTTGGAATAAAAATATTTGCTGCAATTTGCCGCTCCCAGCAGTTTAAGTTGGTTTCCATTTATGAGCAGGGTAAAATTATTTATTCTATACACAGTTATTTCGTATTTCGCGTTCAAGCTGTTAAGAATAATGCGTGTTTTCGCATAAGTACCTATATAAATATGTACATACACGCTATGCTGTACAGAATTCAATAAGTCAGTAACTACTGAACCGATTGTTTTCAAATCGACTAAGAAATAGGTAACATGATCGAACCGAGTTTTTTTCTTAATTTTTCCGTGTTACCGTTTGGCAATTTTTAAACAGAAGAAAGAATTTTCAAAAAAATTCGTTCGCATCAAAGAATTTATACAAGTTGGTGTACAAGCGAATTTAGATTTTCGCCGCGGTCCTTCTAAATGTCAAAATGATCTGTTTGTTGTAATATGAATTCGCCTTGTTTACAACAAACGCATCATTTTGACATTCACAAGGACCTCGGCGAAAATCACAATTCGCCAGTAACACCACCTTGTATAAATTTGCCTTGGTTCGCATTTGAAATCAAAATACTTTAATTCAAAATGAACACTTGAAAACATGGGTACGTGTCATGATTGCAGCTGAGTGTGCATGCGATTTGTTCTTTCCAGGAGATTCTATGTGCACGCAAGCCTTAATACCACTTTTTTTTAATAAGGTATAATTTTTTAAATTAATTAAAAAATTTTGAATATACATAGATAACACCGCAACAAAAACTACATAATTAACAGTTTTAAGCCAAGTCGAGGTTTTTAGATTTCAAGTTCATGCAATATTTTATCCTATACTCGTATCTACATTCACAAGTATATACCAGCAAATACCCGGCGTACTTTTCTGCGCCTTAAAAATATTTTTGCGTTAATACTACCTGCATTTTGCTTTAACTAAAGGTATGTAGAACGGGGGTAAAGTATAGAATTTTTACTAGAAATTCTATTTATTTACAGTCTAGTCCATTCGAGTCTACAAATCGCACCCATTCTTCAAAAGTGTTACCATATGAAATCGGTGAGATTTTCAAACTAGATATATTTGAATATTTGTAAGGAAAGTAATAAATAATATTTCAAATGGATACGGCGAGCAACACATCATTTACGTCATATCCGTCGATTCAGTACCAAATGTTTCATTTTCTTTAAGAAATCTCCAAAGTATTTAGGTTTCGCAAAACCCACCCAAAGCAAATCGTACGATTTGCAGCACATTCCCGAATGGCAATGTTTGCCAAAAAATAACCAAAATTACAAAAAAAAAACGTTTCGCCTTATATTAAAACAACTATATTTCGGAAAAAGGGGCATCTTTCAACCCTTATTTATGTTCTACGGAATGGCACTATTAAATTTTTTGTTTCTTTGCAAAGTGATTACAAAATTCAATAGAAAAGCAATGTACTTAGCAACAAATTCCTTTTAAATGCTGTAGTTTATTGACGGCTGTAACTTGTTTTATGCTCTAGTTATTTTAAAGTTCATTTGATGCCAACAACGATTCATTTAAACCGGAGATGGGCACCGCCTTGCCCGAGGGCAAAGCTCTTTTAAGCTTTCTATATATTTGTATATTTTGTCGCTGATTTAAACAATAGAGGTTAAAAAAGCTTAGAAATTCGAAACCAATTGCATGAAAAATTTAAAAAGTCGTCTCATATCAGTATCAAAGAACGCAAATCTCTTCATCCAATCTTCTCTTCTCTTTCCATCCAATCAAAAAACGTATTTGGGCAAAAGAGGAGGCACACGCTCGTGATACACACACACTCGCTACAATTAGAACGTGTTGTCTCTTCTTATAGGTTTACGTTCTTTGTCTGTATCAAACGAGATAGATTAATCAACACCTTCGTAAGCTGTCACCATTGTATGTCATAAAGCTTGAATCATTATACATACAAACTATTCTATTCTCGAAGTCTTGGTTATTGTATGCATTTATCACTGGTTGCCATACAATGCTATAACTCAAACTTTTCCTCATGTGAGCGGATTGTGGTAAGCGTTTTAAAACACACTCGAGGGTGGAGGGGGGTGGCCTGACGGTTTCCATTTCAAATATTTCCTTTCAAATTTCTTAACCCGGGTATGCATAACTAAGTTACCGAAAAATTTTGGTCAGCAAAAAGTTTTCATATCAAATCTCTATTAAGGTCAGCTAAACTTACATTTGCATATACATACATGCATGCATTTCTACATACATAGTTATATATATGAGTAAATGCATAACTCCATATACACCCACACAAATCATTTCAAAGAAAACTCAATGCACATTAAAATAAATAGAAAAGTAAATAACAGGCAAAAATGCGGCAATGATGGTCTCCATCAAAGCGGAGGAGGTCGAACTGACTGAAAAAGGCATAGCCTTACGAAGAGCGAATTACCGAACATATCAGAGATGCAGACTGGCATAATGGCAGGCAGATATGTAGACAGACGGACGGACAGGCAGTAGAACAGCCACACAAGCACACACGGGAAAAAAGTAGCGCACATATTAAATTTTTGACATTTATCCTTTTGGAAAATATCATTTTCATATGCAAAAATGTACATATTTTTATACATTTAAAAAGCCCGTAGGGTGGGGATGTGTGCTTTTGATTTACTCCTTACTGCTGTGGCACATATCATTGGCAGCGGTGATTGCGATTTCTCAGCAAATGGTTGATATCCACGTCTTGTTTGTGTGAAATATAAGGCGAAGATTGTGTATATGAGAGAAAATTATATTAGTATATAGATATGGATGTATGTATGTATGTGAAATTTGGCATCGCTAAGTATTGGTGTATGTGTGCTAGAATAAGCATGTAAACATAGCGTGGGTAGTGGAATGTAGGCCGCCACTGCTGCCCACGTCGCTGCTGGATTCTATATATGTATGTACATATTTATGTAAGTTTATGTAGTACTTTTGTTTGAAATCTGAACATTACAGCCGCATATTACAAATATTACAATAAAAATGCAATGAACCGAATTTGCTTGAGGCAAAGTTGAGTTTGCGAATAACTCAAACACTTGGGGCTAACAAGCAAACAGACGGACGGACAGTCAGCAAGACGAACAGGCAGGCAATCGGATAGGCAGAGCTTGCAAATTCAGTTTATATGTATTTACGAATGTGTGTGTGCTCCTAAGACAGTTATAAATGTGAATACCCAACAAAGACTGGAAAAAAAATTGTTAAACGTTTGAGAAAATCTAATTTCTCAATTTGATTTTCAACATTGTTTAGGATTTGAAAATAAACATTTTCTCAAATTATTCTCACACATTTTTTAGCAATTTATAAAGGTTAAAGAAACATTTCAGACATTCAGAAAATGACTCCTCGTTCGAGTGAATTGAAATGAATTTAAGAAAAACACTTTGCTGAAAATAAGAAAACGGGTTTCTTATTTACAAAAAAAAAAAACTGTTGAAAAATAACGTTTGAAAAATATTCAAATAAAAAAGAAAGCACTTTAACCAATTTCCTAAATTTAAGAAAATAACTTTAATCATATTAAAAAAAATGTTATTTTACTTAAACTTTGAAAACAAAAACAGAACAGTAGAAGTAAATTTGAAAACAAACAAGAAAGTACTTTCTACATAAAGCTAAAATTTTTTTATTCTATTCTCTATGAACACGTAACAGGTGCATAGGAAACTTATACAAATACATATTTACAAACACCAGTCATGGTTCCCACAGAATTTAGAACTGTTGTAAACAAAAACAAAACACCGCAGGAAAAACTTGAAAATAAACAAGAAAATACTTGCTTAAAGAGATCAGAAATTTCTTATTCTATTCTCTAAAAACACTTATACAACTTATACATTTGGCAATATATATATTTGTATGTGTGTACCTATATTAGGGTGCCCATCATTTTTTTTTCTTGAAATTTCGAGACCCTAATTTCGTTCCTTCTTATGAGAAATATTATTGCCTACTTTTATAGATTTTTCAAAAATCATTTAGGCTAGCAAATACGATTTTGTAGATTTTAACAGTTGTTGAATGACTATTTTTCATAAAATTTTAAAGATCTAACATGTTGTGAGATAAGCCTTTAAAATTTTGCATAATATTATATTGTCAGACTTGGAGTGGAAGGGAAAAAAAAATTTTTTTCTTAATTTTTCATATTTTGACCATCAATTATTTCCTCTATTTCGAAATATGTAAACTATCTTAATTTAAATATATTTTCAAAAAAACCCATACCTTATTTGTTATAAACGCATACAGATTTTCGAAATTAGGCAACATTTACTAAATACGGCCTTGCGTTTATATGTGTGTATGTAAAGGACTTTCAGATTTTTTGAGCAATGTGGCTAAGGAATTTTTCAATATTTATTCAAAACTGATGTATACATACAATCGCCCTTTAGCAAAAAAGTGGATTTTCAAGAAAATGGGGGTGGCACCACCCACTTATATGATATATTCATTGCGTATCTAAAAAACTACTTTACCGATCTCGACCAAATTTGGTGCACACATTGCGCTTAGCCTCCTTAAGCACCGTCGAATCTCTCGAATGGCACTGTTGGAGCGTCGCGAGCGTAATGACTTACACGGAGGATGAAATAAAATTTCTTAATTTATTAAATTTATTAATTATTTCAAGAAAAAATTGTCTTCATTTAAAAAAACGTTTTCTTATTTATTTTAGTGTACCTATATCACCAGAAAATATATTCTTGTTTATCCTCAAATTATATTTTCTTAGATTTTCTTGATAAGAGAATATGTTTTCTAAGTTCAAAAAATAAGTATTTATGTATCGATTTTCTTGTTACTGCTTTGGTTTAAGAAACAAATTCTCTCCGTGTATCGATAGTGACCAACAATTGCCTGCTTAAAATAATAAGTAATATTTTTGTGTTCAAAAGAAAATTGATTTATGTTATATAAAAAGATTATTAAGCATGAAAAACGGGCTTATGCTCTAAAAATAGCGATAAATCCCAAAATCGGAGAAAAAAGTTAAAATTATTTTTCAAGAAATGAATTTTGTTTAAAATTTTTATATTTTGAGTACAGCATAAACACTTTAATTATACTTAAAAGTTTGTTTATATAAGATAGAAGGTTAAATGTAAATTTTATCAATTTTTTTATTTTGCAATAAATTACCTCGCAAGCTGTATGTAACTATGTAATTGTAAAACCAACTGTATGCAACTACTTTTTACATCAACCTAATTTCTCCTTGTTAAACTAACTGAATAAATAAGCTATTAAACTGCATAAATAGAAATTCCTTTCCTATAAAAATTATGTGTTACGTTTACATACATCATTGGCAACTCTATACAAATATTTCAATGAGAGTAACTGGATTTCATTTCGTTCCGCTCCGCTCACGTTTGAGGAGAAGTTGAGAATTCAATATTCCTCAATAATAAAAAGTGCCTTTTAGTTTAACAACGCTAGATATTAACGGTTATTTGAGATGTATTTGAGAACTGCACCTTTTCCAATAGTATTTCAGAAAAACACAAATGCATTTCAGAAAAGGCAAAATGAATTTGGGAAAAGGCCAAATGAATTTCAGAAAAATAAAATGTATTTCAGAACACCTCAAATGTATTTCAGAAAACCTCAAATGTATTTCAGAAAAGGGCAAGTGTATTTCAGAAAAGTTCAAATGTATTTCAGAAAAGGCCAAATGTATTTAAGAAAAGGGCAAATGTATTTCAGAAAAATATTTTTAGAATACAGTTGTGCTTTTCTGAAATTCATTTGTGCTTTTCTGAAATACATTTGCCCTTTTCTGAAATACATTTGCGTTTTTCTGAAAATCATTTGAACTTTTCTGAAATGCAATTGTGTTTTTCTGAATTTCATTTGGCTTTTTCTGAAATACGTTTGTGTTTTTCTGAAATACTGTTGGAAAAGGTGTAGAGTTTGAGATGTTAGAAAAGGACTGATTCTCAATGTGAGATTTAACAAAAAATGCTTATTGGGTACAGTTAAGTAGTTGTAGTAGTATTGGGTTATTATGGCACATTTAGACAAACATGCAAATGATAAATGATTTTATGGTTTACTTGACCTTAATATCGAGTGTGGGTTAAACTCCATTGGGCTTAAAATCTCTGGTACTATGAAAGATGTTTAGCAGTGGTCGTAATGGCAGACCATCTACATTTTGTATATGCACACCTCGATTGTACATATATGCTCATTTGATTGGTATTGATTGATTTTTTTACATTTCTGTTGTTGATGCGGGTTGAGCTTCTTTATAAACCCTATAGGAAAAAAATTTAAGTTCTTAAGGGAAGCATCCAGCTACAGCCACATTTAATTAACATTCAATTAAGCTCTGCTAACAAAAATCTATGTTTTTTTGTGCTAAAAATTTTGAAACTAACATCATCATATTTACAAATATAGCGTCAGTGGTCCCTTTGTTCGCTATTTGTTAGTAAATTCTCACACAGACCTTCATTTTCCCTCGCATTGTGGCCCCTTTTATTACTTATATAAACAACTATAAGTATGTAGGAATGTAGGAGCATTTATTTGGAGTAGAATTTCATGTTTGCATAAGAAATTGGATTTTTGCATTAGTTATGAAACTGGTAAAACAGTTGAACTTACGTTTCTTACTTTACACTAGTTACACGTGACCAAGTTGTTTGTTTATGCCCTACATACATGAATACCCTAGTATATATGTAGTATGTATAGCTGAACACCATAAAGGTTTATGTAGAAGTAGTAAAATCAGTGTGAGAATTCACAGCCACATAGTTTTCTAATAAAATTGAATAGAAAATATTTTCCAAGTTTTCAAGGAGGGTTGAAAAATCGTTTTGAATAGAATTTAATATGGCTGTAGATTATAATTTGCACAGTGTGCAGAGTCAGATTTGCTCACTAGTTTAGCTTTGCATATACATTAAAGAAAATTAGAACTAATGATGAAAATATTTTAGCGTAAAATCTTGCTAGTGGAGAAATTTGGGAAATATTTGCATTCAATTTGCCGCAGTAACAAAATTGGAATTAGTTTAAGAAAAATGCTTAATTTGGGTTGAGGCCTGAGTTTGAGCCACTGCTTATGTTACACTTAGGGGCTGGGTTTTAGTATGGGTTTGAGTTAGAGTGTAAAATATAGTTTGAATTTTATCGTTAATTTGAGTTTTTAGCCTGGGTTTGTGTTTGAATTTTAATTTAAGCTTGAAAATGCGTTTCAGTTTTAGTTTAAGTTTGAATCTAGTTTAGTTTAGTTTAGAGCTTAAGCTTGAGTGAGAGAGTTTGAGATAAAATTTTGGGATTGAGTTTGAGTTTGGGTTTAAGTTGTAGATGTAGACACAGTTTGATATTGGATTTGATTCTTTTTATACCCGAGCGCACTTGTGCACAAGGGTATATTAATTTTGTTCACATAACGGTTGTTTGTAACAGCCAAAACGAATCGAGATAGATATAGACAAATGTATACATAAATGATCAGAATGAAAAGAAACAAGTAAGAAAGTCTAAGTTCGGGCGGAGCCGAACATTAAATACCCGGCGCAAGTATTAAATATATGTTTTTTCACCTATCCGAAACCTACCGCTAGATGGTAAGACGGGGTGTATCAATTTTGAGGAAATTAGCGTCTTTAAATTTCGAAATATTGAAGTTTCAAGCATTTCTGAAATTTACCGTTATATGAAAAGCGGCCGTAATTTTAGTCCGATTTCAATAATTTTCAACGTTTTGCTTTTATGTGGCAAGCAAAATAAAAATACCGAGTTTGGTACAAATTGGTAGAACGGTTACCGATATACATATATGTGATCATAAGTAGGCGGTGCCACACCCATTTTCCAAAATTTAACCATAAACGTTTTTATTGGTAAAGAGTTGTTGCAAGCATCAATTTTGAATAAATTAGCTTTAATATTTTCTGATTTATCGAAGATTTTGTATTTCTGGAAATTACCGTTATATGGGAAGTGGGCGTGGTTATTGTCAGATTTTTTAAATTTTCGGCCATTTAGTATGCTGTACCAAGGCCAACAACTGTGCCAAGTTTTCAAGAAATTGGTGCAGCGGTTACCAAGATATACACATGTAACTATAAGTGGGCGTGGCTACGCCCATTTTCCAAAAATTTATAATATTCTTTTTTCTTCGTCGGAAAATTATTGTAAATATCAATTTTGAGTGAATTATCTTCAGTAGTTACTAAAATATCGCAGTTTTCTTATTTCTGGAAATTACCGTTATATGGGAAGTGGGCGTGGTTATTGTCCGATTTTAAAAATTTTCGGCCATTTGATATGCTGTGGCAGGGCTAACATGTATGCCAAGTTTGGAAGAAATTGGTGCAGCGGTTACTAAGATATACACATGTAACCATAAGTGGGCGTGGCTACGCCCGTTTTCCAAAAATTTATAATATTCTTATTTTCCGTCTGAAAATTATTGTAAATATCAATTTTGAGTGAATTATCTTCAGTAGTTACTAAAATATCGCAGTTTTCGTATTTCTGGAAATTACCGTTATATGGGAAGTGGGCGTGGTTACAGTCCGATTTCACCCATTTTCAATACCTATCTACCTTGGATTAACGGAAACCTACATACCAAATTTCGTTGAGATTTTTGCTCTGTTATCGTGTACACGGACGGACGGACAGACGGACAGACGGACGGACAGACAGACATGGCTTAATCGACTTGTCTATTCGTTCTGAGCATTTATGTATACATTTGTCTATATCTATCTCGATTCGTTTTGGCTGTTACAAACAACCGTTATGTGAACAAAATTAATATACCCTTGTGGACAAGTGCGCTCGGGTATAAAAATCGATTAAGCCAGTCTGTCCGTCCGTCCGTGTACAGGATAACTCAAGCAAAAATTGAGATATCTCAACGAAATTTGGTATGTAGGTTTCCATTTATCCAAGGTAGGTTGGTATTGAAAATAGGCGAAATCGGACTGTAACCACGCCCACTTCCCATATAACGGTATTTTCGAAATATTCAGTTAATATTGGATGCAAATTGTTGAAAATTAGTATGTGAAGTAGAATTGTGGTAAAAAATAACATTATTATGAATTTTTGAAAAATGGGCGTGACCCCGCCCACTTATGATGAAATCCTGTATCTCAGTAGCCCCTTCACCAATTCTTACCAAACTTGGTACGAGGCTTGCTTAGGGTCTAGCTAAGAAATCTGTTGAAAATCTTTGAAATCGGGCAATAACCACGCCCATCTGCCATATAACGGTAATTTACAGAAACACGGAAAACTGCCATAAATCAGCAGCTACTAAGGCTAAATCACTTAAAATCAATCATTGCAATCACCACTTAACAGAAAATTAGATTATTATAAATTTTTGGATAATGGGCGTGGCGCCGCCCACTTATGACCACAAATGTGTATCTCGGTAACCGATTTATCAATCTCCACCAAACTCGGTACGGGAAATAAATTCGTGAAAAATTATTCCAATCGGACTAAAGTTAGACCCGCTTCCCGTATAACGGTAAATTTCAGAAACACGAAATCTCCGATATTTCAATAACTGAGGGCCAAGTTAATAGTTACAACAATCTCTTAACAATAAATAAGACTGTTATAGAGTTTAAGGAACTGGGCGTGGCACCGCCCACTTTATGACTACAAAGGTGTATCTCGGTAACCACTTTATCGATTTCTACCAAACTTGGTTCAATTATATCATTAAGCTTAACTCAGTATATTATCGAAAACGTTTGAAATCGGGAAAAACAGTCCTGACTATCATGCAAAGGTAGTTTAGAGAAAGTTGATGCGATGATATTTGATACCTGCGCCGGGTGTATAAAATTCGGTTTCGCCCGAACTTATACATCTTTTTTTGTATTCAATACTCTCTATCTGCAATTTTCACAAAAACTACTTTGTGATGTTAGAACCCATCTGGGACTTACCTGTCATCACTAATGTTAATTCTGACTTTGCAATTTAATAGTAAATTCTTCTGTCAAGTGCTATACATGGTCAGCATTATTATCACCGATGAAAGTTAAGTCTTAGGTGAATTTTTGTATCAGAATCTCATTTTTGTGAAAGGTCCAGATAGAGGGTATTGAATATATAAAAAAAAAAAAATCTATGAAAGGTTCCTTTGACCAAACCTAGTCTGTTATATGTTTTTGGGGTCGCTGAACACGAATTTGAAGTCCGCTTTGATCCATCACGTCTAGATTTTTTCCTAACCTCAAAAAACACTTCGGTCACGTAAAATCCGAGATGTTTTTTGAGGTTAGAAAAAAATCCAGACGTGATGGAGCAAAACGGACTTCAGATTCGTGTTCAACGACCCCAAAAACATATAACAGACTAGCTTTGGTCAAAGGAACCTTTCATCGATATTTTTTGTGGACCTGTGATATCGTCGATGGTTTTGCCAAACCGCCTATCTTACGGCACTCAAATTTTATAGGAGAGCGAAAAACGGTTTTTTCTTTGAAGGCATTGCATTAGTAGGCGGTATTTTCTCTAGCTGTTATTTTACAAATCTGTTGTGTTAATAGCGATATTACGATTTTTATGCATAAATCTCGATGCCTGGAGTTCAACGTTACCAAATCTAATTTTTGCCACAATGGCGATTTAGGCGGGTTTGCAAATGGTCGATGAGCGGTTTTGCAAAAACATCGACGATATAAGCCCTCGATACGTATGTACATATACATATATGCTCAGAATGAAGAGATACGTAAGTCGATTAAGCCGTGTGTGTCTGCCCCTCCGTCCGTGTACACGATAACTCGACAAAAAATTTAGATATGTAAACGAAATTTGGTGAGTAGGTTGCTCTTTATCCTAGATAGATTGGTATTGGAATTTTGGCACAAAATAGGACGACTATGAAATTTTTGGAAAATGGGCGTGCTCACACCCATTTATGATAAAATTTATAAAACTCGGTACGGGTATTGTTTTTGGTTTGGAAAATTTTTGCAATCAGATAATAACCATGCCACTCTACTATACGGGTATTTTTATAAAAAGATAATACTACTATACGCGTAGCCAAAGCCAAATCGCTTAAAGATAAGACAAATATTTTAAGTAGTACAATTGCATTGCACCTCTCACTTGTGAGAAAATGTGTATAGTTAGTTGCGTTACTGATTTATAAATTGACGAAAAATTGTTTCAAAATATTGTGAAGGTACCAATAATCGTAACGCCGTTTTAAAAGGAACAAGT
>NW_023458560.1:20986427-20986664 GCF_013731165.1 Rhagoletis pomonella
TTTTTTTTTGAACGAAAAAATTAAAAAATTTAAACTTTAACGGGGAAAAACTAAAAAAGTCATTTTTAATCAAAAAACAAAACCAACTGCTTTAAGTTCTTTGCACCCCCAATGCAAGCAAATATATTTCATATCTCAGTTCAGTTTTGGTAAGTTTGATTCCCTCAAAAACGGCAGAATAATGACCTCAAGCTAATTGAGCTCACTTGTACATACATATGTATATATATATGTTTT
>NW_023458560.1:20986674-20989121 GCF_013731165.1 Rhagoletis pomonella
TTTTTCTATAATTTCGAATAAGTTTTAAAATCTATATGCGATTCAATTTGAAATAAAATTTGTTTGAATTACTGTAATAGCTCAATCTACCGCCCGTATCAACATATGAAATTGCAGAAGCAACGACAACGTCACACAGTGGTTGAGCCCCATACATTTTTTAGAAGGAGTGGGCGTTGGGCCTAAATTTTTCGTTTAAAACCTCTAAGTACATAAATCAAGAAAAAAAACAACAAAAAATGGGTGTGATCAGTTTATTTTAAAGCATACCTACCATACGAACTTTGCCTAAAAAAAAGCCTTCAAAATGCCATTCAAAGGGCACCGATGAATGTAGGACTCCGAAATTTCGTCCATATATTTGCCGTAAAAGAATAAGTTAACGTGCAAAAAATTAGCAAAATTTATTTACATTCAACAATTTTTATTGAGCTTAAGACCGTCTTTACTGAAAAACTATTATGGAAAAGCAACAATAATTTATGAAAATGGTATAAGTGATAGCTATTTCGGAAATCACCACATTTCCTCATCCGACTTCTCTAAGTGGGATTCGATCCAACGATCCCAGCTGACTCAGCCAGTTTGCCTACGCTCTGTGCTAAGTTCACATTATAAAATAGTGTGGCTTTTTCCACTTCTTTCATTTGTTAAGCCAACTACTATGAAGCGCAGCTATTCCAGTGCTATTTACACTTGAAGGAGAATGAGTTGTAGAATGGGTGAAACCAGTGAATTGGTGATTTCATCCTCAGCTAGTGTTGCCATATTGGTTTTTCAACCTGAGATTCAGAGGTCTCCGATCGAATTTATGGATTCAGGGTTTGCCACAAAATTCTCGGGGTTTGAGAAAAATTCTCAGGTGTGTTTATTCAGGTACTTTTGTGCTTTTAGCCCAGGAAAGTCACGCTTCGTCTAATGTCTTCACATAGGCTGTGAGCTTCCAGCGTTGTGTTAGAGTTATGTTAAGAAATTTTAATAAAAACACTTTCGAAAGTGAAGATCAATGATTCTATCTTTCAATCTCTGGGTCTGAGAATCTGAAAAGGTGGTTACTCTATCCTCAGCCGGTAGTATCCTTTCGTCATATTTCTTTATTGAAGAGATTCCAATTATGTGCTTTAAGACATACTTTTCCGTCATTATCTGCAGTTTATCTGTTTCGTTTTTTGAGTAGATTAAACTTGCGGTGCTGAATGAGCGTTCAGTAGCAGTAAAAGTGCTTGGAGCTGCTATCTTGCTCAATTCGGTGGATGCGAAAGTAATTTCCACCGTGTGGAAAGAGATATTTCCTGTATGCTGCTCCACACTAAATTTTTAGCCAACAAATCCTCTCTAGGGCTACAATTTGTTAGGTTCACCATTACACTTACATAAATATATTCAAATTGGTATCCATGTCATAATTAAACTGCCTCGTAATTAGATAATCCTGATGTGCTTAAATCTTGCCACTGACCATTGGGGGCAAGGAAATTAGCAGCCAAAAGTATTGGTTTAACAGATATTTTCATCATTTCAGCAAATAATATTAAAAATATAATATTTTACAATAAATAGTAACAATACAAGCAATGTGAAGTGAGACTATATGCAAAAACTAAGCAAAAAATGGGAGAAAATGGGCCTTTTGAATAAAAAATAAGCAATTGCTTTTTCTTAAAATGTCAGACTTTTTACTCGATTAGTTCACACGAATTTAATAAAAAGGTGTAAAATTGTAAGAAAAAGCAATTGCTTATTTTGTATTCATAAGGTCTAATAACATTAAAAACATTTTTTCATATTTACCTTCTATTTGTGTATTTACCCCGTTTTTACCCACCAAGGGTATTTACCCGGTATAAATTCATCTCTACGCATAAAAATATAATTTTTTAGAGAAAGTAAAATAAAATAGTTTTTTAAAAATATCGCTGCTTTTGAACTAGTGAGGATATAGTCACTATCGGACTGGTTAATTTTTGGCGATACAAATCTAGTACCGAATTAGAAATTTGGTGCACTAGCTCGGGCTTTTCCTGCAGTACACATATGCGAATGCCAATACACACATAAGCATACAAGCGTCACATCTGTCCACATTACGTATACGCCCCGACCGGCATTACGGCTGCAACTTTTGCCCAACACTTTGTCTTGAGCGCCATAAAAATTTCAACATTTGCTTTTCATGCTGAATTGAGCTTAAACATTGAAATAAAATGAAAGTAGACAAGCGTAAATGAACCACGAATCATTTCACTTTGCTTCACCTTCTTTTTTGTGCATTTTTCTGTGGCAGTTTTTCACTGCTTTTTTGGGCGGATGTCAAAAATTTGTATAGTTGTGGAAAAGGGATGTGAAAAGAGTTCAGCAGAATTTTCACTTTTCTAACTTCGTGCACTTAAAACATCAGATACTTTAACCCTTGGAGGTTCAGGGATATTTTGGCGCCAACTGGTACA
>NW_023458560.1:20989221-21005051 GCF_013731165.1 Rhagoletis pomonella
TTAACAAGGAGAAATTAGGTTGATGTAAAAAGTAGTTGCATACAGTTGGTTTTGCAATTACATAGTTACATACAGCTTGCGAGGTAATTTTTTGCAAAATAAAAAAATTGATAAAATTTACATTTAACCTTCTATCTTATATAAACAAACTTTTAAGTATAATTAAAGTGTTTATGCTCTACTCAAAATATAAATATTTAAAACAAAATTCATTTCTTGAAAAATAATTTTAACTTTTTTCTCCGATTTTGGGATTTATCGCTATTTTTAGAGCATAAGCCCATTTTTCATGCTTAATAATCTTTTTATATAACATAAATCAATTTTCTTTTGAACATAAAAATATTACTTATTATTTTAAGCAGGCAATTGTTGGTCACTATCGATACACGGAGAGAATTTGTTTCTTAAACCAAAGCAGTAACAAGAAAATCTATAAGTATGTATTTTTTGAACTTAGAAAACATATTCTCTTATCAAGAAAATCTAAGAAAATATAATTTGAGGATAAACAAGAATATATTTTCTGGTGATATAGGTACACTAAAATAAATAAGAAAACGTTTTTTTAAATGAAGACAATTTTTTCCTGAAATAATTAATAAATTAAATAAATTAAGAAATTTTATTTCATCCTCCGTGTAAGGAATAAGTCATTACGCTCGCGACGCTCCAAGAGTGCCATTCGAGAGATTCGACGGTGCTTAAGGAGGCTAAGCGCAATGTGTGCACCAAATTTGGTCGAGATCGGTAAAGATACGCAATGCATATATCATATAAGTGGGTGGAGCCACCCCCATTTTCTTGAAAATCCACTTTTTTGCTAAAGGGCGATTGTATGTATACATCAGTTTTGAATAAATATTGAAAAATTCCTTAGCCACATTGCTCAAAAAATCTGAAAGTCCTTTACATACACACATATAAACGCAAGGCCATATTTAGTAAATGTTGCCCAATTTCGAAAATTTGTATGCGTTTGTAACAAATAAGGTATATATATTTAATATTTAAATTGAGATAGTTTACATATTTCGAAACAGAGGAAATAATTGATGGCCAAATTTGAAAAATTAAGAAGAAAATTGTTTTTTTCCCTTCCACTCCAAGTCTGACAATATATTATTATGTTTGATCTTTAAAATTTAATGAAAAATAGTCATTCAACAACTGTTAAAATCTACAAAATCGTATTTGCTAGCCTAAATGATTTTTGAAAAATCTATAAAAGTAGGCAATAATATTTCTCATAAGAAGGAATGAAATTAGGGTCTCGAAATTTCAAGAAAAAAAATGATGGGCACCCTAATATAGGTACACACATACAAATACATATATTGCCAAATGTATAAGTTGTATAAGTGTTTTTAGAGAATAGAATAAGAAATTTCTGATCTCTTTAAGCAAGTATTTTCTTGTTTATTTCCAAATTTTTCCTGCCGTGTTTTGTTTTTGTTTACAACAGTTCAAAATTCTGTGGGAACCATGACTGGTGTTTGTAAATATGTATTTGTATAAGTTTCCTATGCGCCTGTTACATGCTCATAGAGAATAGAATAAAACAATTTTAGCTTTATGTAGAAAGTGCTTTATTGTTTGTTTTCAAATTTACTTCTACTGTTCTGTTTTTGTATTCAAAGTTTAAGTAAATTAAAAATTTTTTTAATATGATTAAAGTTATTTTCTTAAATTGGTTAAAATGCTTTCTTTTTTATTTGAAAATTTTTCAAATATTATTTTTCAACAGTTTTTTTTTTTTGTTTGTAAAAAAGGAACCCGTTTTTTTCAGCAAAGTGTTTTTCTTAAGTTCAGTTAAAACTAAATCAAATTTGAATATTTCACGAATTATTTACTATTTCGCAGTCACAGAAAACATTTATCCAACTTTAAGTAAACAACGTCTCTCCGTGAAATTTTTTCCTTCGTTTTTAAATTTTAAAGGCCGGTCAGTAGACCCGTAGTAGAGTAGTAGCCACATAAAGAGCAATCACAAAATGATGTTATCAAAAAGGTTTACTCAAATCAGTAAACTAAATGCATTTCAATTCACTCGAACTAAGTGTCATTTTCCGACAGACGAATTGCGAATGACAGCACCCGCTTAGGGAGCTATTTTGACGATAGACAGTTGATAGATGATAGATGGAATGAAATGCTAAACAAATTTCTGAAATGTTTCTTTAACCCTAGAACACACACCCAGAAAATACCACGTAAACACACACCCGGGATACGTTTGTACCCGGGACCTTATTTTGCGGTTTTTTTAATGCTTATTCAACCGATTTCTATGATTTTTTTTTTGAAATGTATATTTTAATATATATCAAGTATTTTGTCTTTTGTTTCATTCGAATATTCCTACTGGTTCCAGCAATATGGGCAAATAAAGTCAGGACATGCAACAGTGGATTTTTGTTTTTGTTGTTGTCCTGATAAATGCAAAACAAAATAATATAATTTATAATAATATACTTGTAGAGTAACAACGAATACACATTTTGGTTTTTATTTCATTGAAATATTCTACCTGCTTCAAAAGATATGTGCAAAAAGGTCGCGCAAGGTATGGGTACGTAGGTAGCAAATACACTGGTATAACTGGTTTTTGTATTTTATATGCAGCTGCAAGGGTTGTTTTCACACGAGGTGTTGTTATAAATGCTGCCTGTTGATATTTTCATTATTGTTTTGGTGCTCAAAAGTGTAAGAAGTGAAAATATAAGTGAAAATAAATATAACTGAAACTATAAATAACTGGATACGAAATGACTTCAAGAAGAAACGAATATTTATCAAGTGCAGCATATAGAAGGTAAAAAATGTAAAATAAGCAACAATGTAAACATATACTAATTTTTTTTATTATGCAGGCTAACTGAGGAACAGCGAGAATCATATATACAATCTTTATTTGATGAAGTTTGTGACGATGACGCTCCCTCTGACTTTGACTCAGAAGATCAAGAAGAAATTCAAATCAATGACATTGAAATTGCTGATGACGATGCTGAAGTTTCGCAAAGTGCCGCAGAAGTATTACCTGATTATGCGGACTATGAGGATGATGAAGAAGAAGAAGTAGAAGAAAATAATGAATTACCTGCTAGTGCCGAAAAATTTGTTGCACGTGATGGTACTGAGTGGATGAAAGAACCAAATGTAAGTCGTCAGGTACTCAGACAAAATATTATAAGAGAACGTTCTGGACCAGCTAGATGCACTGAAATGTTGTCAATAGAGCAAACATTCAAATGTTTCATGAACGTTGAAATGGCTGATATAATTATGCGCCACACAAATAAGTTAGCAAAAGAAACTTATAATGCTTACAACAATGCGCATCCAAACACAACTCCTAAGTCATGGACGCCTGTGTCAATAACAGAGCTGTATGCATTTTTTGACATACTTATTATGACTGGTGCGAACCATAGCAATGGAGAACATGTTCGAGATTTATGGAGCGTCAAAAACTATCCTTTATATCGCGCCACAATGGGAGTCAACCGTTTCTGTTCGATATTGCGGTTCCTAAGATTTGACGATAAAAACACTCGTGCAACATGCTTACTAACTGATAAAGCAGCACCGATCAGAGAGTTGTGGACGATGATGAACAATAATCTTGCTGCACATTACAAGCCCAGCTCATGCTTGACGATTGATGAACAATTATTTCCTTACCGTGGACGCACACGGTTTACGCAGTACATACCGTCAAAACCTGCTAAATATGGTATCAAGGTTTGGTGGATTTGCGATGCCACAAATGCATATCCACTGCATGGACAAATATATACTGGCCAAGCAGAAACTGGTAGGGAAACGAACCAAGGCGAACGAGTGGTGAAGGATTTGTCTGCCAAATACCAAGGAAGTGGCCGAAACATTACAATGGACAATTTGTTTACGACCTTGCCAGTTGCAGAACTGCTTCTCACCTGGAAACTCACGATCGTTGGAACTTTGCGCAATAACAAATCATATATTCCTCAAGAAATGAAGCAGAACAAAAACAGGACAATTGGTTCAACGACATTTGGCTTCAAAAATAATGTGACAATGTGCTCTTATGTTCCCAAAAAAAATAAAGCAGTAATTTTGCTTTCGACCATGCATAATGATGCTGAAATAGCTGACAGTGGGAAACCTGAAATAATTGAATATTATAATCGTACCAAAGGTGGTGTTGATCGAATGGACCAAATGTTTGCGGAATATCCAACACAAAGACAAACAAAACGATGGCCACTAGCGATGTTCTTCAACATGTTGGACATTACAGCTCTTGCAGCCTACATTGTCTACGATTTGAATAACCCTATGTTGCCTTGGAGAACAAACAACAAGCGTAAGCAGATCCTGCGCAGCTTGGCTGAAGCATTGTGTATGCCCATTATTGAAGCCAGAGCCATAAATCGTCAAGTGACGCGAAATTTTTCGACTAAAATTGCTATTGAAGCATATTTCAACCGACCGGTGGAATCAATGGTGTCTACAGCAGCATCAACATCTGCCGCAGCGCGCACGCCAAAACCTGTGTCCGGATCTTGCTATTTATGTTACGCACAAGAGGAAAAACGCCGTAGAAAAACCAGAAAGCTGTGCGACAAATGTAAGAAGCCAATGTGTCTTGAACATTCGGTCACATCAACAAATTGCTCTATTTGCCATGATTTTCCTTAGATATAAGATGCATTTTTATAATTTTTATAATAAAAGTCAATAATATAATGTGTGAAATGAATATTTTTAATTTTTCAAATAAAAAAATAATATAAAAAATGTTTTTTTTTATTATTATGAGGATTTTTACTATTGGGGTACAAACGTATCCCGGGTGTGTGTTTACGTATATAATGTGTTTGGAAGGCTGTAGCTCCTGAACCAATGGTCCGATCTGGTTCAAATTTTGAATTTGAACTCAAAACTAAATAATCTTCCTAGATCCTAGTTAGCGGTATAGAGGTATAGCGGTTCAAAAGTTACAACACTTCAAAGTTGAAAGTGGATACATTTGTACCCGGGTGTGTGTTCTAGGGTTAACCTTTATAAATTGATAAAAAAAAATGTCTGAGAAAAATTTGAGAAAATGTTTATTTTCAAATCCTGAACAATGTTGAAAATCAAATTGAGAAATTAGATTTTCTCAAACGTTTGACAATTTTTTTTCCAGTCTTTGTTGGGTATTCACATTTATAACTGTCTTAGGAGCACACACACATTCGTAAATACATATAAACTGAATTTGTAAGCTCTGCCTATCCGATTGCCTGCCTGTTCGTCTTGCTGACTGTCCGTCCGTCTGTTTGCTTGTTAGCCCCAAGTGTTTGAGTTATTCGTAAACTCAACTTTGCCTCAAGCAAATTCGGTTCATTGCATTTTTATTGTAATATGCGGCTGTAATGTTCAGATTTCAAACAAAAGTACTACATAAACTTACATAAATATGTACATCAGGGGCGAACGCAGATAGGGGTTTTGGGGGTTCAAACCCCTCCCGAAATGCCTGCGGAAAATTTTAAGAAATTTCTCTCTTTGTATTTAGTTAATTACGTAAACAAAAGCAATACTGTTTTTATTTCCGTAAAAGTTTGTACAAATTTTCATCTATTCGCAAAAATTTGCAAATAAAGAACAAACCGAGGTGAATGAGCACAAGCTTGGAAGCATAACCGGACTAAATATTGATATTGATAGATATCATGGCACTCCATGGCATTTTAGCGATATATGTACGTTTTATGCCCCGCGCCCGCACTCACGGACACCATGTCTGAAGTATGTTGACTTATACTTGCAACAATGCACTTTCAACATAGGCTGGAATTACTTTAAGACCATAAGAATTGGCAGGCAAACTTGAATTCACCTATATATATAAATGTGAATGTCTGTTTGCTTATTACCTTATAACTTCTGAACCGCGGCACGGAATCGCACGAAACTTTGCACACTTATTTGCTTTTACCCCGGGAAGGTTATGGGCAGTGCTGGAAAAGAGGGAGTGGCACCTCCTATACTTACAAAAATTTTCATATTGTATATCTTTTGAAATATTTGTGGTAGAGCATTGGAACTTGCTGGCGAGATAAATAAAATTAATTCCACACTCATGCGAAAAAATTGGCGGTATTGGAAAAGGGGGCGTGGCACCTCCCATTTGCGTGAATTATTTAATCAGCTCTCACTTCGGAACCGTAAGTCACATGAACTTGAAATTTGGTATACAAACATATCTATAGTAGATGCTTATCTTAAGGTATATGTAAATGAGTTTGTAAAAGGAGGCGTGGCAGATAACAAAGGCGTGGAATTTTTAGTCAGTCATAATTTCGGAACATAAGTCACATGAACTTGAAATGTGGTATGCAGGTATCTATGGTAGGTGCTTATAGTGAGGTATATATATAAATAAGGGGGCGGCAAATCCCAAAGGCGTGGAATATTTTACCAGTTATAACTTCGGAACCATAAGTCACATAAACATAACATTTGGTATGCAGACATATCTATGGTAGGTGCTTATAGTAAGGTATATATAAATGAGTTTGTAAAAGAGACGTAGCACTTAACATAGGCTTGGAATTTTTTGCCATAACTTCGTAACCTATAATTCCTTCTGGCGTGGGGTGAAACCCGCGGGTAAAAGCTAGTTTCCTATATACTTTAGTTAAAATTCTGTCCAAATTTCAAGTCATATGAAGTACGTTGTTCAGGAGCCAGCCCTCCTGATATCAATTTATATGCATACTAGCTTTTACCGCGGGTTTCACCGCACGTCTTTATACAAATATGAAAAACATTTTATGTAACGATGTTATATTTCATTTCTTCTCGAATTTTAATATAGCCGTGATAGCATAATAACGTAGAATAGTTGTTTAGCTGGGGTGCTATGAAATCAAAAGCAATAATATGTTTATAATAAAATAGTTTTAATAAATTATATAATAGTTGAAATACCAAATTTGTATTGTAATAACTAAATTTTAACTATCTAATTTCTTACTCTAATATTATTCCGCAGCGCGTTTTTAGTACTTCAATGCATCTATTAACATAGATGCATTTTCCAATGCAATTACCATAAATTTTATTTTCGATAAAGAGTTGGTTTTATTTTAAGGCATCCTTTTTCATTGTCATTGCAAAAGCTAAGTGAACTGGAAACTGAATTTTTTTAAATTCTAAAGGCATATCAGAAGGAATTAAAGGGGTCATGTGATTTGTGATTCCGAAGTTATGGCTGATAAGAACTTCCACGCACATGTTATGTGCTACGCCCCCTTTTACAAACTCATTTATATATACATACCTTACTATAAGCACCTACCATAGATATGTTTGCATACCAAATTTCAAGTTCATGTGCCACGCTCTCTTTAATATATACCTTACAATAAGCGCCTCGCGTAGACATGTCTTCGTACCAAATTGCAAATTCTTTCGACTTATGGTTCCGAAGTTTTAGCTGATTAAACATTTGCAGGTCTATTGGCGGTGCCACGCCCCCTTGCGAAATTTACGACATATTTTCAAATAAGACCATACCTATAACCTTCTCGGGGTAAAAACAAATAAGTCTGCCAAGTTTCGTGCGATTCCGTGTCGTGGCACAAAAGTTATAAGGTAATAAACAAACAGACATTCACATTTATATATATAGATAACAAGCTAAGCTCACAAAAAATTTCAATCGATCTGAAGAATGATGGGTTGTTTGGGCATGAGCTCTCCGTCTAGATGCTCTGGTAACACCACTTTATATACATACATACTTTACATAATCCCTAAAAGTACTACATATATACTATATGCACATTTTGGTTTGCGTTTTAAGGTTTTCGAAGCTTTCGAAAGGGGAGAAGTAATTGGAATTAATTTACATATCTATTTGGGAGAAAAAGTGTATTTTCAATGTAGCTGAATCACCAGAGCAAAAAGTGCTACGTACCGAACGCATTCTGTAAAAATAACGAACTATTTTAAATTGAAAACTTCTGCCCCTCCGGCTGCCGAATTTCACAAACAGCCGAAAATTCATCTGACGAGTGTCAAGTACGGAAAAAATGAATACGCTTCGGCGCTGGGAAACTTGGTGCAGCTGATTCCAGAGTAAGAGTTCATTTCCACCACGCCTTAACTGCAGTTAATGCCTACGGGAAAATGAAATTATCCGCTTAATGATGCGCCAATTTTTGGTCACCGTAAACTAAGCGATAACGAGAATTATGAGCTCCTTGAATGTCCGTGGGCACCGGATGCTGCTTTTACATTTCCGCCTTCGACTAAACGTAATTTGACATTTCAATTATCATGTGTTAAAATGTGTCAAAGGTAATTTTCTACATTTAAATTCAAATGCCATGCTAATATTTAAATTAATATTAGCGGTATTCATCTAAACCGATAGCTTTATCAAGCAGATATTCTTATAAATTTAAGAGCTCTGTTACATGAACGCCCCATACTCTCTATTTGTATACACTTGCGACAGAGTTACACTGTCTTCAGGTTATCAAGATTATTCAGTGATATCGTTGTAGAAATTTATTTGAAATGTGTAAACGAGTTTCCATACAATTTTTGACAGTTGATTTCCAAAGTTTACACAATTATAATTTTATACAGTTTATAAGGTTTGATACCCTTATTATGTTTTCAATGTACCTACGGAGCATAGTCCAACACCTGTGTACCTAAAGGTATACCGATTCTTGCAGATAGGGCCAACACTTCCTGTGACACTTATTTCCAGTGAACGCTCCTTCTTAAGCTTGAATCATACTTACGAAGTAAAACTGGGGAACAAAGATTAGATGGTTAAGCTTTACTTAGCATCCACAGAAATATAGAAGTTGCGAATAAAGAAATACTGATTACAATATTTTCTTTTAAGTCGAAGCAGTAGAGAAATGATATTTCACATTCACATTTCACGCATATTTGGTGCAATTGATTAAATGAAAAAAAAAAAATAATAATTTTAAAACCCCTCCCGAAAAAAATTTCTGCGTTCGCCCCTGATGTACATACATATATAGAATCCAGCAGCGACGTGGGCAGCAGTGGCGGCCTACATTCCACTTCCCATGCTATGTAAACGCTTATTCCAGCACACATACACCAATACTTTGCGATGCCAAATGTACATACATACATCCATCCATATCTACATACTAATATAATTTTCCCTCACACATATGTATACACAGAATATATTCTTCGCCTTATATTTCACACGAACAAGACGTGGGTATCAACCATTTGCTGAGAAATCGCAATCACCGCTGCCAATGATATGTGCCACAGCAGTAAGGAGTAAATCAAAAGCACACATCCCCACCCTACGGGCTTTTTATATGTATGTAAATATGTACATTTTTGCATATGAAAATGATATTTTCCAAAAGGATAAATGTCAAAAATTTAATATGTGCGCTACTTTTTTCCCGTGTGTGCTTGTGTGGCTCTTCTACTGCCTGTCCGTCCGTCTGTCTACATATCTGCCTGCCATTATGCCAGTCTGCATCTCTGATATGTTCGGTAATTCGCTCTTCGTAAGGCTATGCCTTTTTCAGTCAGTTCGACCTCCTCCGCTTTGATGGAGACCATCATTGCCGCATTTTTGCCTGTTATTTACTTTTTTATTTATTTTAATGTGCATTGAGTTTTGTTTGAAATGATTTGTGTGGGTGTATATGAAGTTATGCATTTACTCATATATATAACTATGTATGTAGAAATGCATGTATGTATATGCAAATGTAAGTTTAGCTGATCTTAATAGAGATTTGAAATGAAAACTTTTTGCTGACCAAAATTTTTCGGTAACTTAGTTATGCATACCCGGGTTAAGAAATTTGAAAGGAAATATTTGAAATGGACACCGTCAGGCCGCCCTCCTCCACCCTCGAGTGTGTGTTAAAATGCTTACCACAATCCACTCACATGAGGAAAAGTTTGAGTTCTAGCATTGTATAGCAACCAGTGATAAATGCATACAATAACCAAGACTTTGAGAATAGAATAGTTTGTATGTATAATGATACAAGCTTTATGACATACAATGGTGACAGCTTACGAAGGTGTTGATTAATCTATCTCGTTTGATACTGACAAAGAACGTAAACCTATAAGAAGAGACAACACGTTCTAATTGTAGCGAGTGTGTGTGTATCACGAGCGTGTGCCTCCTCTTTTGCACAAATACGTTTTTTGATTGGATGAAAAGAGAAGAGAAGATTGGATGAAGAGATTTGCGTTCTTTGATACTGATATGAGACGACTTTTTAAATTTTTCATGCAATTGGTTTCGAATTTCTAGGCTTTTTTCACCTCTATTGTTTAAATCAGCGACAGGCAGAGAGAGCTTTTACTCTGCTCGCGTCTATACAAAATATATAGAAAGCTTAGAAGAGCTTTGTCCGCGGGCAAGGCGGTGCCCATCTCCGGTTTAAATGAATCGTTGTAGGCGTCAAACGAACTTTAAAATAACTAGGGCATAAAACAAGTTACAGCCATCAACAAACTACAGCATTTAAAATGAATTGGCTGCTAAGTACATTGCTTTTCTATTCAATTTTGTAATCACTTTGCAAATTTGCACTTTTCCATTCCGTAGAACATAAATAAGAGTTTGAAGATGCCCCTTTTTCCGAAATGTAGTTCTTTTAATATAAGGCGAAACGTTTTTTTTTGGTATTTGGTTTACTGCAAACAGATTTTGGTTAGGCTTTTTTCGTTTGAACACGCTTCGTTCTGCACTTCACAACAGCTTTTTCATACATTGTTCGGAAAAAACAGAAAAATAACGAAAATCTTTATTGCGCCAGACGGAAACTAAACCTACAATCTTGACCACGCAAACCTTTCCATAATGTTTTTCTTCAAATTGGCAGAACTTTGTAAATTAATGAAAAATTTAATTTTTTTAAACATAGTTCAAAATAAATAAATACAAATTTTATTACCACATTCAGAAAAAATAAATACAAATTTCCAATTTATAAAGCAGCAATTTACTTTTTATTAATTTGAGTGTTGTAGGCGGCATACACGGTGCGTCTGACTCGCGAGTCATTTGTGTACGTGTTGACTCGCCTTCGACTACACACATTTGAATCATTCAGAGTCATTCCAGGAGTCATGTCGGTCTTACTAACACATATTTATTTTCACAAATACATCTAAACCGACTCGCGAATCACACGCACTGTTTATGTCGTCTATTAGACTTTGTACAAAATTTAGAACAAATGTATCAACATGTCCAACTTTTTTTTCTTAATGCTTACGAAAATTGCGGGTATGCAGTTTGAAAGTCCGTTTAATTTTAGTATAATAAAGTGCAAGCTTGAAGGAACCTACCGTTGATTTTGTGGTAATTTTTTGTTCACGCATTTTCTTCCAGACAAAGTATGTTTGCCTAGTTTTTTTTATGGCGAATATGAACAACACCTTTAAAAAAATTCCAAAAATCAACCAGAATTTTTGGCTACTTGAAACTTTATTATACTGAAATTAAAATGGCTTTTAAATAGCATATTCGAAATTTTTATAAAAATTTGAATTAAAATGTTTGAAATTTTCATGAAGAAGTGATAACTAAAGTTCTAAACTTTGTACAAAGCTTAAAACTTTTAATTATATAGTTTTTGTTGCGGTGTTATATATGTATATTCTAAATTGTTTAATTAATTTAAAAAATTATACCTAATTTAAAAATAGTGGTGTTAAGGCTTGCGTGCACATAGAATCTCCTGGAAAGAACAAATCGCATGCACACTCAGCTACAATCATGGCACGTACCCATGTTTTCAAGTATTCATTTTGAATCAAAGTATTTTGATTTCAAATGCAAACCAAGGCAAATTTATACAAGGCGGTGTTACTGGCGAATTTTGATTTTCGCCGCGGTCCTTCTGAATGTCAAAATGATGTGTTTGTTGTAAGCCAGGCGAATTCATATTACAACAAACAGATCATTTTGACATTCAGAAGAAAATCTAAATTCGCTTGTAACACCAACTTGTATAAATTCTTTGATGCGAACGGATTTTTTTGAAAATTCTTTCTTCTGTTTAAAAATTGCCAAACGGTAACACGGAAAAATTAAGAAAAAAACTCGGTTCGATCATGTTACCTATTTCTTAGTCGATTTGAAACCAATCGGTTCAGTAGTTACTGACTTATTGAATTCTGTACAGCATAGCGTGTATGTACATATTTATATAGATACTTATGCAAAAACACGCATTATTCTTAACAGCTTGAACGCGAAATACCAAATAACTGCGTATTGAATAAATAATTTTACCCTTCTCATAAATGGAAACCAACTTAAACTGCTGGGAGCGGCAAATAGCAGCAAACATTTTTAATCCAAATCATTACCATTGACCGAGGAATTTAGTGAAACGCGAGCACGCATAAATTATTTGAAACGTTTACAATAAACATGATTGGCTGAAATTGGATGGCAAATAAAAATTAATGCCAACAAATTGCGAACGAAACAAGTATGAATATTAGCAGAATTATTTAGATTGGACAAATGCAATTAAATTGGTAAACAAAATATTTTGCGCAACATTGTTTCGAAGAATGTACGCAAATAAGGGGGAAATGAATGTTGAAACTTCAAGTGCGCATTATGAAATTTAACCACGTTTCGTCATTCAAAATTTAATTTATAAAAAACCTGCAGCACATACATATGCTTCATAGCGCGTTTATATAACATAAATACATACATATGCATGCTACATAAACATTTAATAAATTTAGCATATGACTGAAGTCCTGCTGCGTTTGGCACTCGCGCAGCTCTACCAGCGTGTATATCCGCAACAAGCGGAAGCTTCCAATTGCACTCAACATCCGGCTGACGCTGCAACGTAATCGCTGCTGTTGCCACAGTTTGGTGCAACAGAATGCAGCGTCATGCCGCTGTGTAATGCCACGTTGCAATGCCATTCACAATTTTCATCCGCGCAATACGCAACTTGGCTGTAGCTGTAGCTAAAGTAAGTAGCGCTCACATTATTTTACTGCTGCTATTGTTGCTGGGTGCAACAAGCGTACGTTTTTATTGCGATACTTCCGTTTTCATAACGATTTGTAGAGCACCAAGGACGTTTAGTGAAAGGCCAACGTAATTTGGACCTGCCCTAATCACCCTCGCCGTCCTGCCTCGTAAACAGGTGACAGTGGTCAGTGGCATAAGCTATGCAATTTTATTCTTTTTCTGGTGATGCATGATTCGAGTTAAATAAAAAATTCCGAGTTTTAATACTCGTAGTGGATTTGTAGTAGCTATAATTTATTTGTTACTGTAGAGCTTACTGCAACCACTGAAATGTGAATAAATGTTTGTGTTTTATTTTATAAGCGAAACAATTAAATATTTTCCGTAATGGCGATTTCGTAGTTGAATAATTAAACGTCGAAATTACTCAACTATGCAACTCTGGCTAAAACTATGAAGCGAACTAATCTCATTCATCCGTGAATTATCATTTTTAATGATTTTAATAATGTATGCTCATAAATATTTATTATTTAAATTGCATTTGCATGCATATGAAGTGTGCGGATGCAAGTATGTTTTTTTTTAATATTATATAACGTAAATTTCGTTTTAACGTTTTTTATTTCGAAGAATTTTTAAAACAAATGTTGTTAAGGTAAGTGAGTAAATAACAAATATCAACAAAAAATCAATAAGAAGAGAAAACACATGAACATTTTTTTAAATTTTTGGAAATCGACAGTGAAAATACTGGAATATTGTCGACAATGGTGCTGACAATTGTCACTCCGACCGAATTGTCGCGACAATAGCGACAAAACTAAATACATCCGCCAGAAAATTTTTACAGGAGAATTTCGTAAAATTATTTATATCGGAACTGCGCACATTTCGTTAGTTTTCAATAATTTGATTATTATTATTATTATTATGCAAATGCAATTACTAAATATAAATTCCATATTAATTTCATACGACTGGCGACAATTTTATCAGCGACAATTTTGAAATCCGCACACAAAGAAAAACTTATGTAAAATTAATTTAAGTTCGGGTATAGCACAACTTAAAACTTAGGTTTAATTACCCTAGTAATTTTTATCTTTGTTTTTAACACTGGTTTGGTTAAATAAATTAGTTTGGTGATTTGCGCAAGTTTTCCCTGAAATATGTCGATAATGCCGTGAATAGGAAAAATTAAGATTTTCATCAAGCATACTTTTTATACCACAATTTTAGCGACAAAAATTATACATATATTTGTCATTTATTTAAATAGAGATATAACAAATAAAGACGTATAAGCTCGGGCGAAATCGAAATTTATATACCCGGGGCAGGTATCGCCGTTTCAACTTTTTCTGAACTATCTTTGATGATGAGCAGGAGGGGTGCCACGCCCAATTCCTAAAAGTCTATAACAGTCTTATTTATTGTTGTACGTATTAATTTGGAGTAAATTAGTGTCCCCAGTTTTTGAAATATCGCAATTTCGTATTTCGTAATTTACCGTTATACGGGAAGGGGATGTAATTTTAGTCCGATTTGAATAATTGTCCACAAATCGCTTTTTCTTACAAATTTTGGTTGAATTTGATGAATCAGTTACCGAGATACACATTTGTAGTCATAAGTGGGCGGCGCCACGCCCTTTACCCAAAAATGTATAATAATCTAATTTTCTACTCAGCGGTTATTGCAATAATCGATTTTGAGTCAATTAGCTTCAACTAGTATCGCCCAGTTGTCGAAATTCGACATCTTTTTTCATACCCTTTTGAATTTTACCTGCCTAACTCCTTTATGCGAATTACTATTTTGAAGTCCACCAGTATAATTTATAGCGAATTTACAGAAAAACTTAAAATCAAAATATAAACGTTAATACTGGATTGATTAATGCTAATTCTGCCAAGTAACCTCCAAATTTCTTCAGGTGCTTTTGAAATTAGAGCGAAAAAGGAACCTCGATTTTCATTTATAAAAAAATTGCATATGTATTTGTGTGTATAGATGAGATGTTCATCACTGACTAATATGTCACCATATACCAGTTCTGACTGTAAATAAGTTTTTCGATTACCTATATTTGTCTGAGAGCCTCTTGGAAGTTAAATACTAAATCGCCCACATCTACATAAACTCTTTCTTTTTTTCATCAGGATCATTAACGGTTGAAAAGTATCTTGAAGGTTTTTGTCAAGACTGGGCCAAAGTCCAATATTTTTTCATCACACGACTGGGCTACCAAGTTACACCAAATTTTATGTTACTTACATGTGTTCTAAAAGTGAAATAAATCTGATCATAAATATGATTTTTTAGAATAGCTCACAATCCCTGCGCCACCTATGGGAAGACAAACACACTGATCCTTCTAAAACTTTTGAGCAAAATAACAACCATTTAATGCGGTTTTAAAATCTGGGAGAAAATGGTGAATGATTCTTGCGATTTTATATGTGTATAATTGTAGATGTATAAAACTCTATTACCATATAATAAGTGGCACCAGAGATAACCGATACGAGAATTTCAGTTTGTATGGGCGGTGCCACGCCCCTTTTCCCAAATTTTCCACTCTTCGCTGTAAGTACGGTGCTGACAACATATGTTGCTGTGTCCAATTTCAGGACGTTATCATAAGCGGTTCCAAGGATAAGCGATATAAAATTTTCAGTTTGTATGGGCGGTGCCACGCCCCCTTTTCCAAAATCGACCACTTTTCGCCGTAAGTACGGTATTGACAACATATGTTGCTGTGTCCAATTTCAGGACGTTAGCATAAGCG
>NW_023458560.1:21005061-21011409 GCF_013731165.1 Rhagoletis pomonella
AGGGATAAGCGATATAAGATATTCAGTTTATATGGGCGGTGCCACGCTCCCTTTCCCAAAATCTACCAATTTTAGTCCTAAGTACGGTATTAATAACATATGTTGCTGTGTCCAATTTCAGGACGTTATCATAAGAGGTTCCAAGGATAACCGATATAAGATTTTCAGTTTGTATGGGCGGTGCCACGCCCCCTTTTCCAAAATCGACCACTTTTCGCCGTAGGTATGGTATTGACAATATAAGTTGCTGTGTCCAATTTCGGGACGTTAGCATAAGTGGTTTCAGAGATAAGCGATATAAGATTTTCAGTTTGTGTGGGAAGTGCCACGCCCACTTTCCCAGTACCTACCATTTTTCACCGTAAGTAGGGTATTTACAATCTATGCATCTGTGCTAAGTTTTAATTGTCCAGCAAAATTTGTTTTAGAGATATAGTGGTTTTCACATGTTAGTCTATATGTCAGATGCACGCCCCCTATGTATCGGGATTGACATTTCTGGATTAGAGCAAGTTATATCCTTTAAATCGGTGTATCTTTCATTGAAATCGAACGAACGGTGCCTTCAGAAAAGGGATTGCAAAATTTTCTTGTGGCGTATTTATATACAGATAATTACTTATTAATCACAGTCTTCGTATTTCCGTAAATTATCGTTATATGCGAGGTGGGCGTGGGCATAGCCCGATTTCAAAGATTTTCAACAGATTTCTTAGTTGGACCCTAAGCCAGGCTCGGGCCGAGTTTGGCAAGGGTTGGTGAAGCGGCTACTGAGGTACAGCATTTTATCATAAGTGGGCGGCGTTACGCCCATTTTCCAGAATTTTCATAATAATATTATTTTTAACAATAATTAAACTTCACATACTAATTTTCAAAAATTTTGATTGAATATTTACTGAAATATCGTAGTTTTTGCATTTTTATAAAATACCGTTATATGAGAAGTGGGATTGGTTAGTATCCGATTACGCCTATTTTCAATACCAACCTACCTTGGACAAAGATAAACCTACGTACCAAATTTCGTTGAGATATCTCTATTTTTGCTCGAGTTATCGTGTACACGGCCGGATGGACGGACGGACGGACATGGCTTAATCGACTTCTCTTTTCATTCTGATCATTTATGTATCAGCGTAGTATAAATAGAGGCATGCCCTAGCTATCGCTGATATCGTAAGTACTTCGAAAAGAGAATGCGCAATTTTTCTAAAAATTTAAATTTGTACAACTAAATATATAAATATTATTATTGTGTAAGTGTGTTATCCATTGAACTGTAATGTAAACTGATAAAATAAACTAAACCAATATAAATAAATTATAGCCATTTTGTAAAAAGCCTAGAAATTAAACTCCTAGTTAACGCAAGATCATTAAAAGTTAAACAAAGGCTCAAGAAAACAGGTCATGTATTAATGCATGGGGATATAACGAATGCGTCCTGCATACCTGCATCCATAGACTCCTTTTTTCAGTCCTACGAATTTATTTATAAATTTCAGTTATTACTGCTGTGGACTTTTATCGATAGTAAAATGATGTGGGTTTTCACACTTGCATGCTTACCTGGTAATCATTATTCTGTAGTGTATTTAAGTGCTGTAAACCGATTAAAAAATAATAATATAACCAGACAGGTGTGCACACCCCCATTTAAAAATATCTAATCTTTACAAATATGTTCAGGGAGACTACAGCCTTTATTTTCAAACTGCAGACCAGAGTAACTTTAAGCAAATGGGTACTACAACAATGTCTTTAATATCTTAAATGTATGTGTGTATATCCACTATAAAAGCGAATCAAAAACAAAGCAATTTAAAAAAACAAAAACTGACAAACTTAAGTTAGAATAGCGAAAAACAAGAGCACACAACAACTAAGTAAACAAGCAAGTATATATGAAGAGGATTTGACGAATAAAAGTAAAAATACAAGCACACCAAATGCACCGACAAAAAACGCAAATTATTGGTGTAGAAAAAGCAAAACGATGCAGACGCGCGCATGGAATTTAGCGTAATAACCACGGTTGCCACTTTGGTAAATTATTACCAGAATTGGTAGAAAAAATTTGGGTTGGTAAAAAGGTAAATTTTGATTCGTTTTGTTAGATTTTTGTTAAAGTATTTTGTTTGAAAAACAAATAAATCTTTTCGATCTCGTTTTATTTAACGTAGTTATTGGTTACACTAAAACTGTATACCCAAAAATGTTACAAACATTTAGAGCAGAAAGTTCGACATTTTGGCGAAAATTTGTTCAATTCTTCTAAATGTGGTATATATGTAGCTTGAATCATTGATTTTTATGATTTTGGTAAAAAAAAAATATTAAAAAACATTGTTAATATTGCAAAAAACCAACACGAGCTTTTTTAGTCACTGCATTTGTCTAAAATAACTCCAAATGAAAATGTCATTAGTATGATCTCAAACACCAATCCATTAGTTAAATAAAAAGGTCCCTAATAAAAAAATGTTTATTTAAATTGAAATTACACAAAAAATATGTCGTTCTTATTAAAATAACCAAAAAAAAGTTTTTGGTAGATATTTTCCAGATTTGCTAGATTATTTTCAAGGCTATGGTAAGTATTTTGTCTCGTCAGTGGCAACCCTGGTAATACCTGCAATTGATGAACCGAAAAAGCGGGAAGCAAGCAAAGAGACAAAAACCGCCAACAGCAGCGCAATTGGCGGCGAGCAGCAGCAGTAAAAAAATTTATTGAGTAAATATTTGGGTACTTAACGAGGCCATCCGTTGGAGGTGCTGCCATCGGACGATGAAATTTGACGTTTTGACAATTTTATTATTTTTCTTTTTTTGAATATTTACGTGCGCTTGATTGCACTGTTTTCACTTCTGTAGAATATGCTGTACATATTTTTATTTTTTATTGGTTTTTCCACTTCTATGTTGCTGGAGTAAGAACGAAAGTGCCATCGAGCTTTGAATAAAGTGATTTGTGTTGCTAAATTCAATTTGAGTTGAATCGAGTTGAGCGTGTACGGAATAATGTGCTAACGAAACGAAAAACGTGCCGTATTTGGTTTATTAATGAAATTAAAAGCGCATGCAAAACAACGAGTTTGCAGAAAGCGGATGTGAAGTTGCAGCAAAGTATAGACGATGAGTCAAAGGTATTTGTGTAGGAAAAAAATGTTAACAAAGTTTTTTCCTTTTGTAGGTATTTTCTTATATGGATTGGAAGCAGCAGACTATTAAATTAAATATTTCTCAATTTGACTTATTGGTTTTCGCGATTTATATTCAAGTCAAACTATTTGAACAGTTCAAGCATGGTACAATAAAAACAGGTAGAAGCCAAATTGGCATCAAACCTACAAAAGTCAAAGTTTTCGGGAGAGTAAAAATAAAAGTGAGCGTGTGTAAGGAAAAATAAAAAATTACATTTCGCTGGTTGACGTTTTTAAGTAAATTTGATGTTTTGTTTTTATTTATTTATTTTCTTTAGTTAACATTTTTTAATTTGTATGTTGTTTTCTGTTTTTGATTTATGAGTTGCAGTGTTGTTGAAGGGACTTTCCGGCATAAGGGTCATAGGAACAGCACTTGGCATCAAACGTGCCTTTCCTGAACCTCCCGGTACACTTATGAAATCTGCTGCTTTGAAATGTTTAACGCACAGCAAGGCATTTCGCTGCAGCTGTACCCCACAGCTGCTTTCCCAACGCTCCTTACGCCAAAGACATTGAGGCACGTTAAAAAAATGAGTGGTGTCTGAATTATATTTAACACCACATAAAAAACAGCGCTTCAGGTGTTGCATTTTTAGCACATACACTAAGTATAAACCGCACAACACTACAAAAATTCAAATGCTAATTAAAATTTGTCATTAACGAACATTCAAAAAAAGAACGACTTGTCAATCAAAGCGTAACGAAATATAAGAAATAAAAGGAAAACAAGTTGAAGTTTAAAGGTTTGGTTCTCACGAGAGCAACGTCATTTTGGCTTCTACCTGTATTTATGTGCCTTGAGTTCAAGCTGATTTGCCAACGGTTGTTTTGTGTTATTTGAAAGTACTACGAACAAGTGAATTATGTGAACTTTGAGGAATTTCTCAAAGAAAAGTTTAGGTAACCAAATCAATTTTATTTTTTATTTGCTAAACTAGAAATATTCGGCCCTATTATGGTTGTCCACTTCGATGGTCAAAAAATAGTCCTCGCAAGTTCAACGCCAGCTACGCTGACCACAGTATTTTTGCGGAAAAGTGGTCCTCGCAAGACTACTGTGGTCAGCGAAACCGGAGTTGGAATGATGTGGGCTATTTCTTGACGAAAAAATTGCATCGACGTCGACGTCGACAACCATTGTTGCCGATTATTGTTACTTACTTAATATTTTGTTTTGTACATAATTTCGTTTCTTATTAGAAAATCAAATTATTTAACTACGAAATATTTTAAACGCTACATTTTGTCAAAGAATTTAATATTAATCTGTAGCCATTGAATTTAGGTTCTCGACCAGACCAGAATTAGTACAGCATAGTCTACCTAAAATGCTTGAAAATATATAGGTATTCTCAACAAACTAATTATTCCAGATGCGAGACGAGCACCAGGCAAGTAGTTCCTAACGCGGAATCGGCATGAACATCGGTGGTGGCAACTCGTGTTTTAATTCTAATAATTATGAATTAAACTTACGTGTTACTTATATGCAGTTGCATATCAGCTCTAAGTGGCCTCTACGAAGGTACTGAGTTCGATGCTGCATGCCTTGGTATACTTGATTCGTTCGTAGCATCTGGGTATTGGGTAGGCCAGGAGCAGCTCCAAAAGGTCAAAAATAACCCGTGCATCCCAAAATTAGTGCAATCACTCTAGACGCAGTTGGCTGACAACCTAAACGCCATGCGTGGTCCCACCCACTCCGTAGCAAAGTGGAACGATGTAAGTTTTGTAAACTTGTGTATATTTACATACATATGTAGCTATATTTTTAATGGCGGTGAGTCTTGTTAGTGTGCAGAATAGGGCGGTTACAGTAACTTTTCATAAAAACATATTTTCTGAGGAAATATTTATTAAGTTGATCCCGGAACTTTTAAAAATATATCAAATCCAATATTTTAACTTTGTACTTTTTCCATTTAATGTTCTTTAAAATGTAACTCATACTTAATTTTAATAGTTTTATTATATTCTTGGCATTTATTTCCGATTTGGTAAGCGTTATCCCAACGCGAAACCGGTTTTTTCAAATTTAAAACAAAAACGAGTCATCTAACACCCTAGTACTAGGGTTTCCTAATGCACTTATTTGATCAGACTAGCGCTGATTTTTCAGCTCTAGGACTGATTTTTTCCATTCCGTAAATCGGTGCGCTAATTTCTTAAAGTTACAAAAACCTGTGTACTGATCTTTAGTTTTTTTAATTCGAAAACAAAAATATCTACATTAATTGACAGAAGTAAAATTACCTTTGTACCCTTAATGTGTTCGGAGTCACCTTGGTTCACACACCTGATACGCTCTTCAAAAAAGTATTAACCCTAATAATATGTTGCGGTCATTTCATGCCCCAAAATTACTTTAAAATGCAATAATATCACGGCGGCGTTATTATTATTATATTTTACAACTTATGCTATTCTTGATTTAAAAATGTGAAAATTGAATTATATAAGTGCCTTTTTTGGTTGACTTATTCTCGGATTTTCTCAGATCAGCAAACGAATTCCAGCAATCGCTATCGCTAATTTTGATCGCTAAAAATCACCAAAAGAATAGCTGGTTCGACTTATAACATGCAACATTTAGTTACATGCCCCTCATGCTGCCACATTTGGGTGATTACACTTTTCGTCTGTTACGTTTCCATGTTGCGTACTTTTAGGCCCCACGGGTTTTCAGTTAGAAAATTTTAGCGATGAAAATTTAGCGTAGCGATTGTCAGTAATCCACTACAGTTCTTCTAAGCTCTTTGTCGTCTATATTTTAGACATATATTGAAAGTGTCTTTATTCGCGGACAGGAAGTTTGTTTACTAACCCAACATTTCTAAAATGGCTACTTCGACGATTGTCTGTGGTCCTTTTTTTTTGGTGGCGGATGCTCAAGCGTTTGAGAAACCTTTGTAATCAACCTGGCTTTTGGCCTTACATTTTAAGAAGCGAACACAAAATTTTCTCACCTTTTGCCTTTAATTTAGAATCGAACCCGCGAAGAGAAAGGGACAATCAAAAGGTGACATTTTTTGGTAGAAACGAAATCACCATAAGTATTAGTTTGGCGATTTAATCATTTTAATTTTCCATTAACCCTAGGAGGTTCAACCAGGTCTGTGCAGACCTTTTGCACATA
>NW_023458560.1:21011509-21019146 GCF_013731165.1 Rhagoletis pomonella
TCTGTTGTTGATGCGGGTTGAGCTTCTTTATAAACCCTGTAGGAAAAAAATTTAAATTCTTAAGGGAAGCATCCAGCTACAGCCACATTTAATTAACATTGAATTAAGCTCTGCTAACAAAAATCTATGTTTTTTTGTGCTAAAAATTTTAAAACTAACATCACCATATTTACAAATATAGCGTCAGTGGTCCCTTTGTTCGCTATTTGTTAGTAAATCCTCACACAGACCTTCATTTTCCCTCGCATTGTGGCCCCTTTTATTACTTACATAAACAACTATAAGTATGCAGGAATGTAGGAGCATTTATTTGGAGTAGAATTTCATGTTTGCATAAGAAATTGGATTTTTGCATTAGTTATGAAACTGGTAAAACAGTTAAACTTACGTTTCTTACTTTACACTAGTTACACGTGACCAAGTTGTTTGTTTATGCCCTACATACAGGAATACCCTAGTACATACATATGTATGTATAGCTGAACACCATAAAGGTTTATATAGAAGTAGTAAAATCACAGTCACATAGTTTTCTAATAAAATTGTATAGAAAATATTTTCCAAGTTTTCAAGGAGGGTTGAAAAATCGTTTTGAATAGAATTTAATAGGGCTGTAGATTATAATTTGCACAGTGTGCAGAGTAAGATTTGCTCACTAGTTTAGCTTTGCATATACATTAAAGAAAATTAGAATTAATGATGAAAATATTTTAGCGTAAAATCTTGTTAGTGGAGAAATTTGGGAAATATTTGCATTCAATTTGCCGTAGTAACAAAATTGGAATTAGTTTAAGAAAACTGCTTAATTTGGGTTGAGGCCTGAGTTTGAGCCACTGCTTATGTTACACTTAGGGGCTGGGTTTGAGTACGGGTTTGAGTTAGAGTGTAAAATGTAATTTGAAATTTAGTGTTAATTTGAGTTTTTAGCCTGGGTTTTTGTTTGAATTTTAATTTAAGCTTGAAAATGCGTTTTAGTTTTAGTTTAAGTTTGAATTTAGTTTAGTTTAGACCTTAAGCTTGAGTGAGAGAGTTTGAGATAAAATTTTGGGATTGAGTTTGTGTTTGGGTTTAAGTTGTAGATGTAGACACAGTTTGATATTGGATTTGATTCTTTTTATACCCGAGCGCACTTGTATATTATATATATTAATTTTGTTCACATAACGGTTGTTTGTAACAGCCAAAACGAATCGAGATAGATATAGACAAATGTATACATAAATGATCAGAATGAAAATAAACAAGTAAGAAAGTCTAAGTTCGGGCGGAGCCGAACATTAAATACCCGGCGCAAGTATTAAATATATGCTTTTTCACCTTTCCGAAACCTACCGCTAGATGGTAAGAGTAAATTAGCGTCCTTACATTTCGAAATATTGAAGTTTCAAGCATTTCTGAAATTTACCGTTATATGAAAAGCGGCCGTAATTTTAGTCCGATTACAATAATTTTCAAAGTTTTGCTTTTATGTGGCAAGCACAATAACCATACCGAGTTTGGTACAAATTGGTAGAACGGCTACCGACATACATATATGTGATCATAAGTGGGCGGTGCCACGCCCATTTTCCAAAATTTAACAATAAACGTTTTTATTGGTAAAGAGTTGTTGCAAGCATCAATTTTGAATAAATTAGCTTTAATATTTTCTGATTTACCGAAGATTTTGTATTTCTCTAAATTACCGTTATATGGGATGTGGGCGTGGTTATTGTCAGATTTTTAAATTTTCTGCCATTTAGTATGCTGTACCAAGGCCAACAACTGTGCCAAGTTTGGAAGAAATTGGTGCAGCGGTTACCAAGATATACACATGTAACTATAAGTGGGCGTGGCAACGCCCATTTTCCAAAAATTTATAATATTCTTATTCTTCGTCTGAAAATTATTGTAAATATCAATTTTGAGTGAATTATCTTCAGTAGTTAACTAAAATATCGCAGTTTTCGTATTTCTGGAAATTACCGTTATATGGGAAGTGGGCATGGTTATTTTCGGCCATTTGGTATGCTGTGGCAAGGGTAACATGTATGCCAAGTTTGGATGAAATTGGTGCAGCGGTTACTAAGATATACACATGTTACCATAAGTGGGGGTGGCTACGCCCATTTTCCAAAAATTTATAACATTCTTATTTTTCGTCTGAAAGTTATTGTAAATATCAATTTTGAGCGAATTATCTTCAGTAGTTACTAAAATATCGCAGTTTTCGTATTTATGGAAATTATCGTTATATGGGAAGTGGGCGTGGTTACAGTCCGATTTCACCCATTTTCAATACCAATCTACCTTGGATTAACGGAAACCTACATACCAAATTTCGTTGAGATATCTCGATTTTTGCTCAAGTTATCGTGTACACGGACGGACGGACAGACGGACAGACAGACAGACATGGCTTAATCGACTTGTCTTTTCGTTCTGAGCATTTATGTATACATTTGTCTATATCTATCTTTTCGTTTTGGCTGTTACAAACAACCGTTATGTGAACAAAATTAATATAACCTTGTGCACAAGTGCGCTCGGGTATAAAAATCGATTAAGCCAGTCTGTCCGTCCGTCTGTCCGTCCGTCCGTGTACACGATAACTCGAGCAAAAATTGAGATATCTCAACGAAATTTGGCATGTAGGTTTCCATTTATCCAAGGTAGGTTGGCATTGAAAATAGGCTAAATCGGACTGTAACCACGCCCACTTCCCACATAACGGTATTTTCGAAATATTCAGTTAACATTGGATGCAAGTTGTTGAAAATTAGTATGTGAAGTAGAATTGTGGTAAAAAATAACATTATTATGCAATTTTTGAAAAATGGGCGTGACCCCGCCCACTTATGATGAAATCCTGTATCTCAGTAGCCCCTTCACCAATCCTTACCAAACTTGGTACGAGGCTTGCTTAGGGCCTAGCTAAGAAATCTGTTGAAAATCTTTGAAATCGGGCAATAACCACGCCCATCTGCCATATAGCGGTAATTTACAGAAACACGGAAAACTGCCATAAATCAGCAGCTACTAAGGCTAAATCACTTAAAATCGATCATTGCAATCACCACTTAACAGAAAATTAGATTATTATAAATTTTTTGATAATGGGCGTGGCGCCGCCCACTTATGACCACAAATGTGTATCTCGGTAACCGATTTATCAATTTCCACCAAACTCGGTACACTTAATATCCTTGGTACGGGAAATAAATTCGTGAAAAATTATTCCAATCGGACTAAAGTTAGACCCGCTTCCCGTATAACGGTAAATTTTAGAAACACGAAATCTCCGATATTTCAATAACTGAGGGCCAAGTTAATAGTTACAACAATTTCTTAACAATAAATAAGACTGTTATAGAGTTTTAGGAACTGGGCGTGGCACCGCAAAGGTGTATCTCGGTAACCACTTTATCGATTTTTACCAAACTTGGTTCAATTATATCATTAAGCTTAACTCAGCATATTATCGAAAACGTTTGAAATCGGGAAAAACAGTCCTGACTATCATGCAAAGGTAGTTTAGAGTTAGAGTAAAGTTGATGCGATGATATTTGATACCTGCGCCGGGTATATAAAATTCGGTTTCGCCCGAACTTATACTTCTTTTTTTGTATTCAATACTCTCTATCTGCAATTTTCACAAAAGCTACTTTGTGATGTTAGAACCCATCTGGGACTTACCTGTCATCACTAATGTTAATTCTGACTTTGCAATTTAATAGTAAATTCTTCTGTCAAGTGCTATACATGGTCAGCATTATTATCACCGATGAAAGTTAAGTCTTAGGTGAATTTTTGTATCAGAATCTCATTTTTGTGAAAAGTCCAGATAGAGGGTATTGAATATATTAAAAAAAAAAATCTATGAAAGGTTCTTTTGACCAAACCTAGTCTGTTATATGTTTTTGGGGTCGCTGAACACGAATTTGAAGTCCGTCTCGTCTAGATCCATCACGTCTAGATTCTTTCCTAACCTCAAAAAACACTTCGGTCACGTAAAATCCGAGATCTTTTTTGAGGTTAGAAAAAAATCCAGACGTGACGGAGCAAAACGGACTTCAGATTCGTGTTCAACGACCCCAAAAACATATAACAGACTAGCTTTGGTCAAAGGAACCTTTCATCGATTTTTTTTGTGGACCTGTGATATCGTCGATGGTTTTGCCAAACCGCCCATTGACCAATTGCAAAATCGCCTATCTTACGGCACTCAAATTTTATAGGAGAGCGAAAAACGGTTTTTTCTTTGAAGGCATTGCATTAGTAGGCGGTATTTTCTCTAGCTGTTATTTTACAAATCTGTTGTTTTAATAGCGATTTTACGATTTTTATGCATAAATCTCGATGCCTGGAGTTTTGCCACAATGGCGATTTAGGCGGTTTTGCAACTGGTCGATGAGCGGTTTTGCAAAAACATCGACGATATAAGCCCTCGATACGTATGTACATATATATGCTCAGAATGAAGAGATACGTAAGTCCATTAAGCCGTGTGTGTCTGCCCCTCCGTCCGTGTACACGATAACTCGACAAAAAATTTGGATATGTAAACGAAATTTGGTGAGTAGGTTGCTCTTTATCCAAGATAGATTGGTATTGGAATTTTGGCATAAAATAGGACAACTATGAAATTTTTGGAAAATGGGCATGCTCACACCCATTTATGATAAAATTTATAAAACTCGGTACGGGTATTGTTTTTGGTTTGGAAAATTTTTGAAATCAGATAATGGGCCGTATGAATAAAAATAAGCAATTACTTTTTCTTAAAATTTCAGATCTTTTACTCAATTTATTGAAACAAAATTGAAGTAAAAGGTATGAAATTTTAAGAAAAAGCAATTGCTTAGTTTTTATTCATACGGCCCAATAACCATGCCACCATACTATACGGGTATTTTTATAAAAAGATAATACTACTATACGCGTAGCCAAAGCCAAATCGCTTAAAGATAAGACAAATATTTTAAGTATTAAAATTGCATTGCACCTCTCACTTGTGAGAAAATGTGTATAGTTAGTTGCGTAACTGATTTATAAATCTGACGGAAAATTTTTTCAAAATATGTACATATGTACATACATACACCTCATTCTAACCCTCTAGGAAGTATCAACTACAAAAACTAATTTTTGAAAAGGTCAAAAAATTCAGTCGGTTACCCTGATGGGTATGAAAATTTCTAAATCAGCCGAGTGGCTAAAATTGCATTTGAATATGTACATGGCACATGCATACACATGTATGTATATACTATTTATTTGATAATATCTATGTATGTATGTCAAATAAATAGTTTTACGCCTTCTCAAACGATCGTTGGTTTTCCCAACCAAGCACCGGTTTTTGTTATGGCATTTTAAAGGAGTGGATGAAAAAAATTAACAAATGTATTGTGTATTCCTTTTGCCTGGGTTATAATGCACGGGGCGGAACGTAACAATTCGTAAGGATCTATTGATTTTAGATCTCCCATACGTTACGTTTCGCCCAGACCATTATAACCATTCGCATTGATTTCACATACAATAAATAGTTAAGTGACAGTTCACTCCGTCCCGTTACTTCCATTATATCCCAGGTAGTTATGTTCATTTCTTTAAAAAAATACTTGCGAACGAATGTTTTAATCACTTAGCAGGTAGCCTCGTAGTTATTGGTAAAATCTTCACTTCAATGCGGCTTTTCTAGCAGCAGTATGAGTTTTTACCTACTCGAACATGTATTTTATGTATAAAGGATACGTGAAGCATTTAAAATACTCTCAGTATTTATAATTCACTTAAAATCTGCAGAGTGCATAAGCGGAATGAAAAACTGTGTCAACGAGAAAAATTTCGTGTGCGTTTTTTAAGTAGTGACGTGTTTTTACAAATTTTAAATCTTGGAAATTGGCCACAAACAATAAAAACATCACAGGCCTGAAAACACCCAACTGCCGAGAAAGCTCCAGGACAATCTTACCACAACTTCTGAGCCAACAAGACAACGAAAGACCCCCATTCGGCAAATCATCGAACAAATAGTTGGAAGCAGAGGTGCAACGAGCAGAGAAACTCTTCATATGAAAATATATTTTTAGGTATTTAAGCAATTTAATTTACGTAACTTTTTATATCATTTATACTCAACACAGATAAAGTATAATGCCTAGATTAAGACAAAAATCTACTTTATTAAGACGCATCCAAAATAGAAGGCAGATGCAATCTTTTCAGGAAGATAATATACGAAGATCAAATGAACAATCCCGAAACACAGCAAATCGGTCTAGACGTCGGTTAGATCAGGAAGTTCGCTCTTCTAAGCAAAGTTTAAATACACTTCAACGCAGATATCGTCGAGAAAACTCTCAAGTTCGGTCAGAAGAGCAACAGAGAAATACCCGAGAGCATATATCTCGGCGCGAGAACTCTCAATATCGCCTTATTGAGCAAAGTAGGGATACTCAAGAACGGAGGTCTCGCCGGGAAAATCCTCAAATTCGCTCAGCCGAGCAAGAGAGAAATACCCGAGAGCATATTTCTCGGCGCGAGAACCCTCAATATCGCGCTATTGAGCAAAGTAGAGATACTCACCAACGTAGGTCTCGCCGCGGAAATTCTCAAATTCGCTCAGCCGAGCAAGAGAGAAATACCCGAGAGCATATCTCTCGATGCGAGAACGCTCAATATCGTGCTATTGACCAAAGTAGAGATACTCATCAACGTAGGTCACGCCGCGGAAATCCTCAAATTCGCTCAGCCGAGCAAGAGAGAAATACCCGAGGGCATAGATCTCGACGCGAGAACCCTCAATCTCGCGCTATTGAGCAAAGTAGGGATACTCACCAACGTAGGTCTCGACGCGAAAATCCTCAAATTCGCTCAGCCGAACAAGATAGGAGTACCAGGGAGCGTAGGACTCGACGCGAGAACTCACCAATTCGGTCTATTGAACAATCTCGCAATACTATAGCTCAATGAATTCTTCGCAGTAGAAATGAGTATAGGGCTTCGGAGCGCTTGCGTGATCGTACTCAAAGGTATCAAGCTCGTATGGATAGTGAGCGAAGGGAAAATGATATACATTTAAGAAAATTGGAATTAATGAGGAAAATACTTTAGCGTAAAATCTTGTTAGTGGAGAAATTTGGGAAATATTTGCATTAAATTTGCCGCAGTAACAAAATTGGAATTAGTTTAAGAAAACTGCTTAATTTGGGTTGAGGCCTGAGTTTGAGCCACTGCTTATGTTAGACTTGGGTACTGGGTTTGAGTTGGAGTATAAAATAGAGTTTGAATTTGAGTTAGTGTTTGAATTTGAGTGTTAATTTGAGTTTTTAGTCTGGGTTTGTGTTGGAATTTAAATTTAAGTTTGAAAAAGCGTTTTAGTTTTAGTTTAAGTTTGAATTTAGTTTGAGCTTCAGCTTGAGTGAGAGTTAAGTTTAAGTTTGAGATAAAATTTTGCTTTGGGATTGAGTTTGAGTTTGGGTTTAAGTTGTAGATGTAGACACAGTTTGATATTGGATTTGATTCTTTCTTAATTTAAATTTGAGTTTGAGTGTGAGTTTCAATTTAAGTTTGAATTTGAATTTTTGTATAAGTTTCAGTTTTAGTTTAAGTTCGATTTTCAGATTAAATTTGCCTACGAGTCTAAGTGT
>NW_023458560.1:21019246-21025596 GCF_013731165.1 Rhagoletis pomonella
TTCAAAAACGGTGACACTTTTACCTGAAAATTTTTTGTTTATCAGTGAGCTCACCCCCCCACCTACCTTGCCCTAAAGTTTGGCACGTTACTTCTGGGACACCCTGTATAATAAAATTGTAACAGGTCGATGTCTGTACCTTATAGATATTAGAGAAAAATTAATATGGTGGGTTTTTATTAAAGCTACAGAAGCCCTATGAACAATTTTTAGAATTTTTTAATCTCTGTCTGTCTGTATATTTGTACGCGCATCAGTCGAAAACATGGAATTGAATGGAGTTTTCACCGATGTATCGCTTGAGATCTAGCTTCCAATATAGAAGAAAAAATTAGAGAGTTGTCACCTGTGTTTAAAATTTCAGTTTAGGTCAATTGATACGGTAAAGTGGATACTGCAATATGGCTGTCAAAAGAAAGAAATTTACAAAGGCTTGCAGCTGAAAATATTTTTTGTGGAAGGTTGCCACCTATTTGAAAACTTTAATTTAATTTAATTGATAGCATAAATTACATATTGCATTATTGGCATCAAACTAAAGAGGCTAGGAAATTTTAATGCTGAAAATATTTTTAGGGGATTTGCCAACTGATTGAAAAATTGTATTCATTAAAATTTGTAAAATAAATGACATATTGCAATACGAATATTGAACTAAAGAGGATTAGGAAGCTTACTTTTGAAAATATTCTTGGAGCGGGTTGCCACTTATTTGAAAACTTTAATTCAGTTAAATTTATAATATAAAACTAAGTATTTGAGAATAATAAAATTGCAACAGGCCCCCATATCTGTACATAATAGATGTTAAAAAAAATTAATAGGGGGTTTATTAGATCAACAGAAGCCAAATATAAAATTTTGGTATGTTTGTCTGTATGTTTGTAAGCGTATCACGCAAAAGCTAATGTATGGAATTAAATGCAGTTTTCACCGATGTACATATTGCTAGAGCTCTAATTGAAAATATATAATCCATTTTTTTTTTGTTTTAGTTTATCGTCGATCATTATTCCTAGGTATTTATTTGAACGTATTAACTTTTTCCAGTGAGTCGTTGTTTATATTTAGAGTTAACAACGGATCGTTCTCAAAATTTCGCCTTGATATAACCATAAACTTAATTTTTTTTTATTTCTGTGTGGAAGGTTTTTCGCTTAAAAAAATTAAAACTTTTCGTTGTTGCTGCCGAAAAATTAAGAAATCTGAGACGTCACGTTTTACAATTTCATACAGTTCTCTTTACAATATATTTCACTAAACTACTAAACGGCTGCATCGACTTGGTTCATATTTGGCAACACCTTGAAAATAAATATTCTGACCAAAAATTTACTCGGTATGTAGCTCGGGATATATCTCTAAAACCAATTACGCTGGGGAACTGAAACTTAGCACTGATGCATATATTACAAATGCATTGGGAAAGGGGGAGTGGCTCCTTCCTTCCATACAAACTGAACTTCTCAAATAGCTTATCTCTGGAACTGCTTACGCTAACGTCCTGAAATTCTACACAGCTACATATATTATCAATACCGTAGTTATGGCGAAAAGTGGTAATTATTGGAAAGATTGGATCGATATACATTTACGTAAACGCGCAAGTATCATTCGATTGGAAACAATTTTTTCCTAGATTTCTAAATCCCATTGAACTATTGTAACTTTGTCTTTAATTTTCAATAAGGTTTAATTTATGTGAAAATTTTGAAGAATTTTTTTGAATTTTTCACAAAGAATGGAGCTTTGCTTTTACGAGTTTCGCTATAAACTGTCCTATCTACATACCTATTTGCATAAAATGATAGCCGTTTTCGTTGTTCGGAATAAACTCAAAAAACACTGAATAGAGTTCCTTCCTTCAGCTCTTATTAGGCGCCGCGAAGTAAGCGGGCATTGGCTAGTAATCAATAAAATAATCCTGTCATGGCCACAGATTTTTTGGAATGTACGCGGTGTTAGTCCCACCGATTATCTTGAAGAGGGCAAAATGTTTACTGTATAAAACTTTCCAGAGATTTTGGACAGATTTGGTATTGATTTGAAGCAAAAACGACCACATTTGGACAAAGAAATGGATTGAAATTCTTGATTTCGAATCCGTCAAAATTATTGAAAAGTTTTAATCTTTGCTACTCGGAATTAAAAGTAATTGGCAAATTAAACCCAAATATATATACTATTTGTCATCCAAATATTTTCTTTTGAATTTTCATAATATTGAGAGAATTTATAAGTCGTTATTGCTCTAATCTGTAATCAAATACTTTGATGACAAACCAAACGAAAACGATCGTAATGAAATGGACATGTTCATAATGGGCACAAAGAGCATTGCATATGCCAAGGCGCTCGTATGAGAGCAAGGTTCACAAGCATTCTATATGGAAGAAAATGCGCTACAGCCTTGACAAAAAATAAAAAAAAAACAACGTTAATTTTTAGGTACTTGAAACTTGCACGAGAAGCTCATTTCTAAGGTTTATTTAAATGTTTTTAACTTTAGTGCTGCTATGAACATTTATAAGGACTAGGAAAACCTTTGGGTCGAACATGGCGTATGAGTAATGTTACCAACTATTTCTTAGCTCAAAGAAGTACAGGTTAGGTTGGGTTAAATTAACGCCGCGAGTCAATTACGAAATTTCGAATGAGGCCAATTTCGATCCCTGAGAGCTCAGTGTTTATTCAGAAGTGCGAGCCACAACGCTCCCATCTTAGCCTCGCGAAGGTTGGACAGTCTAAAAGAAAGTGTGGAGATGATTCCACTTCGTCTTCCTCCTGACAGCTGATATAAAAGCACCAGTCGAAATTGCTAGTTTCACCGCATGATTACCAATCGCACAATGGTCTGTCAGAACCCCCATCACTAGCCCTTGACAGGTAACGTGTTTTAAATTGCTCTATAAAACCATTTGCTGCAGCAGAGAAACGTCTTCTTTTCCTTTTTTATGTCACAAAAGGACCCGGTTTCCCTTAGCCGAATAGCAGTTCGTGCTGCGACAGATCTCTGTCTGCAATATCCGCAGGCACCGTGTTCAACATATCGTCGTTTAAAGTACAAAACCGCGTATCATCATTCTGCAAAACCACGTAACTGACATTTGCTGCCAAAAATTGGATTTGCTAACACAAGCTCTTGGCTCCATCCTTATCCATTCGTCCTGAAATATACTAACGGGAAATTGGATTGCTTTATAAAAAACCGAACCATTTTGAAATGTGAGTAGTTTTACTCTATAGAAAATAATTTATGCAACCTCACATACGCGGTTTTATTAGGCGCCAGTATAGCTCCCCTACAGTAGTACAAGGCAACCGACACCTTTCCTACCCTTTCGTCAATGTTAGGCTTCTACGATAGCCGCCGCTGATCGCCCGCCTAGCTACCTGGTTCAGGTAACCTTGAGCCAGATCAAAAACGGTGTATATAAATCTTCCCTTAACCAAAAGTTCCACATCATCTACATAGGCGATCACCCGACCGCCCACTTTTCCCAGTTCCTCTACAAGGTCGTTTACAACCGCAATGCAGAGCAGGGGATAGGGCACCACCTTGTGGAGTGGTCCTGAGTTCAGACGCTCCCCACTCTTCCGCGACAGTTCTGTCACGAAGTAAGCTTATTAGGTTGGTTTCAACCCCCAGATTATTAATATACTTGACTATTGCCTCTGGAGTGGTGTTGTTGAAGGCTCCCCCGATATCGAAGAAAGGCCCCTACTGCATAACCTTCATGCGTGACCACTTTACCAATGTGTGCAGGGCGGTATTCACCGACCTTTTCTTGCAATAAGCATATTAAGATCTTGAAAGACAGTCACGAGGAATCACGTTTCTTATGTACAGGTATATCAGTCTGTCTGGCATTTTTAGCAAAAACGAAGAGACTGATAGGCCTAAAATCCCTAGGGAAAATATTAGAGCCTTTTGCGGAACGCAACACTGACAACCCTCCAAGCCTTGGGGATGTACCCGGTCCTCACGCAGTTCGCATAAATGGGATCCAACCAATTGGACGATACCTTCAGAGACCATTGTAGCTTAGCAGGCATGATTTATATCATGCGTCAAAAAGTGCGATAGCGGCCCGAAAATAGTCGCTAACTGTAGCTAAAAATAACGTTGAGCAACCTTTAAATCTTGTTAAAATAAGATGAAGTTTTAGGAGGAACTTGTCTTTCCTATTATCTTCAAGAATCCGAACGTTCTCAATCGAAATTCCTAAAAGTTTTAGTTCTGAATGACCCTAGTGCACACGTGTGTAGTCACCGTATAAAAAATCCATCAACTGGGCTTTGAACTCCTACGCCATCCACCATAGTCACCAGATTTAATATTCAGTGACTTATCAATGTTTAAAGACCCAAAGAAATGGCTGCGCGGTAAGAGTTTTGGGTCCAATGAATAGGCCATCACTGAAACGCTGAGCTTAATATATCGAGGTAAGTAGAAGGAGACTATATTGATAAATAAGAACTTTTTTGGCGAAAAATATATATTTTATTCAAAAGATCACTGACTTTTCGAATTTCCCACGTAACTATAATATAACCATGTATAAATAACTACTTTTTAAGTGTATATAAGAGGATATCATATAAATTTATGAATACCAATTTATACCTATATTGTAAGTACATACATTGGTGGAAGAAATAATAGAAACATAATAATAGGAACCTAACTTAATCTAAACAAACTATGTAGTTTGATATCCAAAACAGAAAATTATAAAATTTCTTACCCAAATCCCCCAAACTTCAGTTCAGAATTTTAATTCAGAATTTTTAGAAAAATTTTAGGTATGCAGTTTTATAGCACATTAAACTTTAGTAGGTTAAAGTGTAAATTTCAAGACGGTAGAAAGTCGCTAGGCCTTTTCTTCCATAGAAAGAGTTTTGTGCATTGTCGAGCATACTCTATATGGAAGAACTTGCACAACACCGTCAGCAAAAAAAAAAAAAATTTTAAATCAACTCGATTTTCTAGCGTCTTGAAAATTTTGGGGGATTTTCGTAAAGTTTGTTGAGCTTTTATAATTTTTGTATATAGTTTGAAATGTGGATTTATAATGTGTTGTTATATTATGCGCTAGCCGTTTATAAAAAAAAAAAAATGAAACATGGAATAAGCAAAAGAATTATTGCCAAAACAGGTCAAAATGAAAAGTTTCTACTATTTCCTCCACCACTGTATATGAACATAGGTTCAAATTTACTCCAGTGCCCAACTTCTACCTCGAAATACATGTATCAATGTTTCTTGCTCGGCCGTCGACTTTATTCTGTTTTCTGTAAATTGAAATATACTCGCCCAAGCGACGACGCTAACATTCTTGTTTTTATTTTCTAATTTAAAACTGTGTCCAGCGTTGCCGTTTAGTTTAGATTTAAGCAATTGATAAACTTTTTCTTGACTGCTTACATCTAAAATGTTTCTTCGTTTTACTTTATTTTTCTACAATTCCTATCAAACGAATACAAAAACCAAAAATTTAGTTTCATGAACAATAAACAGTCCCTTATGATCTCGTAAAGGAACATAAAGAACTTTTCTCTCCGACCGCTTGCCACTTAAAATAACATGAAATTTGATTTCCCTTTTTAATGTGTCTTATTTGAAACATTTTGTGTGTCAAATGCTGTATACATTTGAAATTTCACCCGATTTCGATTATTATTTTTTTAAGGGGTTCGTCATTAATTTTAATGTTAGGAGATGCTGCTGTTTTTGTTCAATATTTTGTCGTAAAATATAAAACAACTTCAGCCGAAAATAAAGGTCTAAAGGTCGATTCTCGGTGCCAGCAACAACGACGTTTTTTTCTGATAGCAGTCGCCATTCGGCAGGCAATGACAAATTACCGAATGTAATTTATTTAAATAAATATATATATACATATAAAGTTAGCATCATTGGGGCGGTTAATATCAAGTGTATGCTACGTATTTTAAGGCACAGTAATAGTGATGCGGATATCGTGCACGCAATAGCCAGCCTATTCTTGCACCAACTACAAAACATAAAACTCAACGCACAGTAAACAAGAAAGCTGGTTGGTATTAACATAGTAATAATTACGGTACAAAGTGGAGTTTTTTCGGCAAAGCCAATGTAATTTATTTTTTTGCATGTAAACATATGAGCTCTGTGAAGTTAGCCCCCCACTTTTACAAATAAATACTTTAACCAGTGCACATTGTAGGACTTTGTTTGTAGTTGTTTGTAGTGGATTTAAATTTGTTTGTAGTTCAACAGACAACAAAATACGATAGGTTGAAAAAATCGCCCCCACCCCACTTTCACCTACAATCAATTTGACTAGTGTACCTTGTAGGAAATCGTT
>NW_023458560.1:21025696-21027271 GCF_013731165.1 Rhagoletis pomonella
TGGTGTTAAATATTTAACGCAACCCTCTGCGGCAGAGAAATTTTGAATTCGATTTTCTAACATGTGGAAACTCCTTTCATGGAACTAAAGCTACGTTGCACACCCGAAGGACAAGGCCTTTCATGTGATACCTCATTTTTAAAAATCGAACGAACGATACAGATTTTATGACGTGGTGTTAAATATTTAACGATTTTCTAACATGTGGCAACTCTTTTCATGGAACTAAGGCTATGGTGTACACCCGAAGGACAAGGCCTTTCATGTGACACCTCATTTTTAAAAATCGAACGAACGGTACAGAGGTTATGGCTTGCTGTTAAATATTTAACGCAACCATCTCCGAACTCGATTAAGAAGTTTCACTTCAAAAATCTGGTTTTACTTACTGTATATTAATGAAATTTCAACTCAAACGACTAGGGCACACACGGGAACCCCGTGTATATTTTGCTTTGCTGCCTTTATGCTTAAGTGCATAGATACCTACCCCAAAATGCGCATCAGCGGCATTATTTTTAACATTAATTAGGAAACTGCTCCAACCTGCACATTAGCGATACCTGCCTAAAAAATTTGCAACTAATATCAATTATAAAGTATAAAGTTTACCTGCACTGGCTCTACACTTACCCCAATTTTACAATCTTTTATTATTTTTCTCATCTCGCAGAACAACTTAAACGGCTATAATTTTATGTAGTTATATAGAAAAAATTTCGCTTACAGAAATTTCTACTTAGTAAGTGTTCCTCCATTATTTGGTTTCATAGCGATTCGGATACCTTTCTCATTTAAGTAGTAAGGAAAATCCGCTTAAGTGATTTTTCGGTTAAGCGCACAAGTTTTTCGTGCAAGGATGGATGGGCAGCTAAGCAAAGTATACTAGGGGTTGTTGTTGTTGTAGCAGCATACAAGTTCCCCATAGATTTTTAGGGAGTGTTGCTGGAGTGACAGTCCTTGGCCAGATATAAATCTGGGTCGTTCCGGTTACGTAGACCCGACTGTCGGTATTACGATCCGGTGCATACTGTCTAGCATGGTGCATAGATAGCATAAAAAGCATGATTGTTGAACACATGAAACACCAACAATCAGGCTATTTACGCTATCTATGTACCATGCTAGACAGTATGCATCGGATCGGTAATACTCCTACTGTATATATAGAACGAAGGTACATACCTATGTATACAGGGTGTCCCAGAAGTAACGTGCCAAACTTTAGGGCAAGGTAGGTGGGGGGGTGAGCTCACTGATAAACAAAAAATTTTCAGGTAAAAGTGTCACCGTTTTTGAAATATTTACATTTTTTCGAATTTAAAAAAAATCGGGCCTTTTCATGTGTTTTCTTTAACTGCAACTACAAACCGGGCAATACTTAGTAAATTTTTTAGGTAAAATACTTCCAGATAGTTGCCTCTCCATACTCAAATGCAATGTTGTTAAAATATATTAAGGAACCATCATAAAATTAGGACTATTTCTGGATTTTTAACTTTTTGATATTTTCTTCCCCAACTTTGACTATCTCGGGTGAAAAAAAAATGTACTGAGCTATAACTTTACATTACA
>NW_023458560.1:21027371-21030191 GCF_013731165.1 Rhagoletis pomonella
AAATGGTTAATATGCTGCTTAATGAACAGCACAGTCAAATATAAATTTGTATATATATATATGTATATATATATAGATATGTTAAAATGTATTTAATAAATATCTTATATTTAATATATTTTACTTGCAATTTTTAAAATTTTTGAATTGTTGCTTTTGTTGTTGCCTATGTCCGCTTCTTCGTCTTCTTCCTCCTGCAGCAGCAATGGCAGTGATGTTGGAGATGTTTTTGTTTCGTTCTGTTAATGCGCTACTACCAGCTGGAACTTCTCCTATTACGCTCAAAGAGGAGCATTGAGCACTGCTCAAACTTTCCGGTTGCTGTTCTTGATCTTGAGAACGCTGCTGCTGCTAGTTATGTGGTTGTTGTTGACTGGTTGATGCAATATCAGCACTTAAAATAGCTTTTCCAGTGACTGCTTCTAATGTAGATGCATCAATGATATCGGCAATTGTGCTAGTGTCGTTGAATGCGCATTGGTGCATTTGAAGCTGTTGCTGTTTTTGCTCTACTAATTGTGATTGCTGATCTTCAACAAAAGGCAATGGGGATATTGCTTTCTGATGTTGCGGCTGCTGTGATTCAAGTTGTGGTGATAACGGTGGTGGTAGTAGTGCGTGTTGGAATATGCCAGCTGCTCAGGCAGTTGTTTTTGTTGCCGTTACTGTGGCGGTTGTGGTTGCACTGCTGCGTTTGTGACAGTTACTGTTGCTTTTGCTGTTAAAATCGTTGCTGTTATTGCCACTACATGACGGTTGTTGCAGGAACTGTTGCTACTGTGGCAGCCGTTGATGTGGCTGTTGCTTGTGCTAAATACCAGTATTGCTATACTCTGACGATAAAAAAAAACGGTGAATATATGGTGCCGTAAAGAAAGAATAAACAGCGCTTAGCTGATAATGGCCTAGTGAAAGATGCTGCGACCACTGAGTTGCAGAATAAGCTGACAGTGCATTGCGTTAGAGGCTGTAAATTCGGAGGCGATGAAGTACTAGCGCTTAGTCGGGTGCGGTTGTGTTGGTTGCACGATGTTATCCAACATTTTTGCCGTGTGCTCTTCTAATGAAACTTATTGTGGTTTCAGTTGAGACAGCATGAAATAAAGTTTAAGGAGTCCTGATGCTGATCGTGGTTACTACGTATGACGCCAATATCGCTATTACCTCCTGGCAGGATCGCCAAATGTAGGTATTTATTTTAAATAACAAAAATTATTTTATTTTCTGTTGTACACAATTTGAGAAAAGTTTGAATAATAAAATTTTCTATTTGATTGACGAACCACAAAAGTCACATAAATCTAAAATTTCCAAAATTACAAAGTTGAAATGAACACAGTACAATAAAAGGTAATAACACAAATACAAACCCTACAACGTTTCTTTGAAAATAATGTAAAATCGCACACGACAGAACTGAAAGGTTGAAAAATCATGATACTTTTTTCTTTCGTCTGTCGATTTTAGAACTGGTTCGGAACTATAGAATTTAGGACTAGTTCGGAACTATCGAAAAAGGGATGCAGCGGGGGGCAATTGACACTTCCTAGGACATCGCCATGTTAATTTCGCCAGTTGCTTGCATGCAAAAGAGATTTATCGCGAACCAATACTGGGTCTAAATGTACTAGAAGCGCCCCAGTTCAGAACTAGAGATTTTCCCCACAGGGCTGCAATCCATTTATTCAGAGTACTCTGAATTGTAGAGAAATTTTATAGAATTCGTAAAGATCTCATCCGATTTTTTGCTGATTTTCTAAAATGAAACGAACTGTGCTCACTTTGATTCTTTTACGAAATTTCGGAAGAAAATCGGTAAAGCAATGAAAATAGTGCTGCTTTGTAAAGAATTTTTTGCATATTTTTTTTCAGAATTTTCTTCATTTTTCGTACAGAAATTTCTATACGAGTTCGTGTGAACCCCTTCGTTTAATTTTCTTTGAAGATTCGTAAAAAAATCGTTACAGAAATGACATATTCCTAGAGGATTCGGTAAGATTTCGGGAACTTTGGTTTGCAGGGTAGCTACATACAGTGGCGGTCAAAGGTGGATGAATAGTGTTTCGGTCTTAGTATTGACAACGTTTTTCAAGCTAAAATTTGTTTGTTATTTTGTATATAAAAATATGGTTCATGCTTTAACTAAAACTATATAAATCAGACCTAAAACAAATTCCAAAAAACGTTTCCAAGAAATTTAATTTTTAAATTTACTCACAAACTTATACAAACTTTTTCATTTTCCCCCGCAAACATATTCTGAGCGCTCGGAATATATGAGTCCGAAAGGAGTCCTAGATTGGTAAGAAATACGAGTTTCAAAAACAAAAAATTGTTTACTCTTATTCTACATTTAAATTGGCGAGCTAAACATGTTAAATGGGCTTGAACCGGTTAAATGAACAAAATGTGTTCATAAACAAGTTAAATCGCATGCAATTGTTGTTGGAAAATTGATCCAGTTAAATCATTCAACTCGTTGGAAAACGAGTTCAGCGCAGAGTTGTATCAGAAAGCTTTCTGCTCCGGTCAATCAGAAAGACCCAAATGCTTTCATTTGACACGCCAACGTTCAAACAATTTATATTCTGAAAAATATTAAAAATGAATAATTATCAAAAATATCAAAATTGTATGCATGTCTGTCCGCCAAAAAATAGGCCTAGGCGGTAATTAGTTATTTCCCATGAGGTCTTATCGTAAGAAGAGATAAATAGTGCATATGAAGTAAACATTTTGAAGTCTCTAAGTAACCCGTATGCGTTAATATCAGGAAGCGAAATACAAAAACTTGATTTTGAATATTTTTTTTCGAATTTT
>NW_023458560.1:21030291-21111765 GCF_013731165.1 Rhagoletis pomonella
AGTTTAAGTTCGATTTTCAGATTAAATTTGCCTACGAGTCTAAGTGTCTATTTTCGTTTGAGTTTGAGCTATAGTTTAGGTTTGGGATTGAGTTTAATTTGATTTAGAATATAAGTTTTAGTTTAAGCAGGAGTTCGAGTTTGAATATGAAGTTAAGAATGAGTTTGAGTTTCAGCTTAGATTTAAGTTTTAGGTTAAGTTTTAGCTTGTGTTAAATTAAAGTGTGGTATAAGGCTTAGGGTTGAGTTTAAATTAGAGTTTGAGCTTATGTTTTAGATTCAGTTTGGGTTTGAATTTGACATTGAATTTAATTATGTATGAGTTTAAATTTTAATTTTGATTGCAGTTTGAAGTTACTGTGGAGAGCAGTATATGGTGATTTTTGTTAAATATTTGCAAGATTCTTCAAAATAATTTTTTTTTGTTATTTTTTCAAAAATATGGTTCAAATCAGTTTTATACTGAGGTTAGAAAAATCTGATTGCTTAACTCTTGATTTGATCAAAGTGACCCAATTTTCATCTGATCTTTTTTAACCTCTCTGCAGTGATTGGGCCAAATGATCCAATTTTTATGAGAAAATTCTTTAATTACAGAGTTAGGTAATTTTAAAAAAGCTGCGGCGTTGTCTATTCGTTAAGTGCATAATCAGCTATGGTTTTGCCAAAAATGAAAGTTGTTTATTTTATTTTGTTTTCTTGAAGGCGAAATAGTTTTTCCATACACCCACCGAATTTCTGGGTAATTTTGACCCAAATTATTATTTAGTGTTTAAAGGAAACTTTGAACCGGTAAGGATACAGCACTTGCCGATAAAATGTCTCCATGTGATAAATAAAATATTAACTGAATTCAGATTTTTTCTTAAAATTGACAAATTTGTATTATTGGGTCAAAATTACCCAAAACAGTATAGGAAGGGGTAAATTCCAAACACTGCAGAAGGGTTATGTATGCAGTTTTGTAGCCCCTTAAATTTAGTATATTTAGATGCAAGTTTTGTACTGCAACAGAATGCAAGAGGGAATGGTAAACGTACACCGATTTCGCTGAAATTTTCGAGTTAATTTCACAGTAATTTTCTAATTAATTAATTTGTGATTTACTAGAACATTTTAAACCTTTAGCGACCTCCCAAATAACATTTTGTTCAGACTTTCTGAAAAGTGTAGTCAAAATGACCATTTCGTGGGGAGGCGATTTCTAATTTACTGAGGAAAAGTTTTGATTTTGCTACGCCCGTAACATATGAGACTGCGTAGTTTCAATATCTTTATGGCCGACAGCTCTCCTGACGTGAACGATGTGGCAAAACTAACGGGCCTCCTCAATTTCGTCTTAGCCAGTAAGTGATTTTTTGAAGACAATAGCAATCGCAAAAATTGTCTCGGTAGTGGGAGGATGAAGATTTCCTATACGCCTACACTTGTTTTTCAACACACATACACATACTTTAAGTGTAGTGCTTCCGAGAAGAATCAATATTCATGGAATTATTCGGTTCATTTTCTTTGTCGATGTTCGAAAAGTAATTTCGTTGGTTTTCTTTTCACCACTTCAAAGCAAAGTACAATAGGAAAACTAAAATTTAACGATGGAGGCAAAAAAAGAGGTCAAAGAAGCACAAAGCAAACTATTGTGTGAAAACTCATTAGATATTTGTTTATTCTTACAACAATAACAGCATCGGAGTGCATGATGTCAAAGGCTGCGACGGAAGACGAAGGAGGTCAGCGCAGCAATGAAATGAAGAAAACTCAACTCAACTTAGTGGATGAATTCGCGACGTCAATATCACTTCATTTGTACGATGGCAAGCAAAAAAGGAGAAAAATTGCAATTTAATTTAAAAAGCTACAATTGGAATGGCAAAGCAACAGTAAGTAATTACTAAGATGGTGACGGAAATAAATGCCGATGGCATTGAGTGTTATTAACGCCCGAGAGGGAGGGGGAGAGCTGTCAAACCACTGAAATGAAAGAGCACATTCACAGTAGCCGACCGCTAGAAAAGACAAATAAACGCTTACTAAGTACGTGTGCAACAAAACTGACTGAGATGGTGACTGAGTGGTCAGCAAGTCCGGTTAGTAAGAGTACATAAGTTGGTATCATAGCTAGAAATGCATATAGAAGATACTGTTTTCATGTTGCCATGTGCTTGTGAGATTTTTAATTTATCGCCAAGGCGTGACTTTTAGAGTAAATATTGAATTCTGCAAATTACGAAAGATTAGGCCCAGCGGCAATGTGGCAAGAAAGATTGACGAGAAAGAATATCAATGATTAATAAATGAAGAATGAAAACTTGAAGAATGATAAAAATGTGTCATATGAAAATAAAAGTGCCTAGCTATTGACTAAACAAATGGCATCAAAATATGGCAATATGATCTGCATGGTATCACAACGGACCCACAACCTAAGGGCCTATGTGTGCTAGTGGGCTCTGTGGGTGCCACTTCATCCTAACCTAACCAAACCCTTGACAAGTTTACTTCATGTTTCTTTTAGAGAAATTAGTTTGTAGAACATTTTAACCGATTAGCTCCCTCCAGAAAGGGTCGTTTTGACTCCTTTTTCAGAAAGTTTGAATAAAAAACATTTGGGAGGTTGCTAAAGGGTTAAAATATTCTAGAAACTTACAAGCTATTCGCCGAAAAATTTCACCAGGGTTATTTAGAGACAAAATCTCTATACAAAGAACGTAAAAGTCCACAGAAAAAAATACATATGTCTTTTGAAATATTCAACCATTTGTAATTTTTTTTTGTATAGTGTTCATAAGTATAATTCTTGCTCTTTAGGAGGGTGCTGGTGAGGGGGCTTGGGTCATCAGTATCGCAATCATCGCTATTACTACTGCTCCCTCTTCAATTTCGTCATTATAAGGATCTTCGAATACACATAATCTTAAGAATCCAAAAGGTCCAAATGACGCTCCAGTAAATCCCGATTTAGCATCCCCTACTACAACCAAACCACACGAAATAATTTATTATCTATATATTAATACGCTAACATAAATTTTGTCTCCGTTCGTTTGGCGATTCTACCGAACCGATTTCAAAACCAAGAACACCGTTGGAAAGGCATTTTTCCGTAGATAAGCAGAGATTTTATGGTTTTACAATTGATTGAAAATTACGGCCAAAACCGTCGTTTAAACATTTTCGAATTGTGTATACATGTTGCTGCAACATGTTCAATTTGACATGTTTCGCCTGTAGTTTCACTACACATTTGAAATTAAGCTTTAAAATAAAGATAAATATGAAGATAAAGAAATAAATGACAACGATGAAGTCAAAAAAAAAAGAAGGCAAAAGTGAAGATAAAGACAAAAATGGAGACAATGACAGATACATAAGAATTAGGGTAACTGAAGGGGTAAGAACATTTCTGAATTTATGAAGTGAAAATTCTTTAGCGGCAGTTGGTTGGTTGTAAATTTTCAAATTCAAGGGGAATAATGCACATGGAAATGGTTTTCAGCGGTTTAGCGGTTTGAGAATAAAAACAAAAACAAAGATACCTAGAGGTACAGGCAAAAACGAAGATCAAAGTAAATTTAAACACTTTAAGGTAAAGGTGAAGAGGAATATGCAAAAATAAAGATAAATATGAGAAAAGGATGAGGATGAAGATCGATATTGTTATCGATATAAAACTCGATATTTTTATCGATATAATAATCGATATTGTTATCGATACTGTTATTGATTAAATAACCACTATTGTTATCGATATAATAATCAACATAATAATCGATATTGTTATCGATACAATAATGGATATTGTTATCGGTATAATAATCGATTAAATAATTGATTTTATTATCGATTTAGTCATTTATATTGTTAACGATATGTACAATAATCGATACTGATGATTGTTATATTTATCGATGAATTAATCGATTTTACAATCGTTGTATTTTTCTATAAGTTTATGGATATCCACACAGTTATCAACAGGGTTATCGATACACTAATCGGAACATGGAATGTGATCACATTATATGACATCACATCACATTTTATCACATGATATGAAGAGACATCACATAATATTACATCACATAATATGATATCACATCACACGATATCACATGACATGATATTATATGATATGACATAACATTATATGGCATGATATCACATGACTTGACATCACATGATATGACATCGTATGACACGACATGGCATTACAAGACGTGGCATCACACTTTGAAATAAAGATAAATATGAAGATGAAGAAACAAGTGATAACGATGAAGACAAAAAAAAGGCAAAAGTGAAGATAAAGACGAAAATTGAGATAAAGGCGAAAATGGAAACAATGAGAAATACATAAGAAGTAGGTTAAAATTGTTGAAATTTTTCGATAGGAATCGAAATAAAATCAGCCATAAAGGTTACTGAAATTTATCGAATCATCGAAGTTTATAATTACCGAAATTTATCTATGCTTATTAAGTTATCGCAACGTATCGAATTATTCAAACTGATCAATATTTATTGAGTTGTCGAAATTTATAGACACAGGAACTTAGTTGTCCAAATTTACAGATAGTTATCGAGCTATATAAAACGTGTGGGATTAACGAAATTTGTCAAGTTAAAGAAATGTATCAAGCTATCGATATTTATTGAATTACCATTATTTATAGACTTAATGAAATTTATCGAGGTATTGTAATGCATGGAGTTCTTTCAACTTACAGAGTTATCGATAATTATTGATATACTGAAATTGGTTGGTTCAACGAAGCGAAGGTTATGGAATTTTCAAAATATATCGATTTATCGAAATTTCAAGGTTATATAAGCTTATCGATTTATCACTGCTTGTCGAATTTAATCGTCTTAACAGAGTGTAACGAGTTATCAAAATGTTTAGATAGTTTTAGAAAAATGTGGAGATGTCAAAATTAAAAATTTATAAAGTTATCCAAAGTTTTTACATTTTTAAGTTATCTAAATTTATCGAGCCATAGAATTTCACAGTTATCGAAATTGGTCGAGTTAACGAATTTTGTTGAGTTATCGAATTTTAGTGTTCTTGAAATTCATCAAACTATCGAAATGTATCAAATCATTGAAATTTATCGATAAACTTGAATGTATCGGGTCAATTCCAAGTCCTGCCGAAGTCCTCCAAAGACCTTCTCAGATAAAAAAAATTTAGTTACGTTTTAGCAGGAGATTTTCCGGTTAGTTAATTTGTACCGTATAAGTTTTGCTACATACGTGTTAGGTTAGAAAACCTCTCCAAGGCTTCTAAAACTAGAAAAACTGTCGAATTTCGACAGTAACTGGCACTCTAGTTTCTATTTATTTCCTTACAAAACACTTTGTGTTCAGATCTGCTCACTAAAAACAAATTAAATTATTTCTGTCACTGGTGCCACAATTGTTGGAAGTTTGCGAAACTTTGTTAAAAACGCGTATTTTATGTTTCTAACGAATAGTCGAAGTTACATTTACATCCTTCAGACAGTTAAGTGGATATTAATGAGAAAAGTTGGAGGTGTACAGATGTGATATCAACAGGTGTTTAAGCTTAGACCTAAAAGTGGCCTTGAGGACCTCCCCGAGGAAAAACTATTGGGTGACGGTAGGTTTAGCAGTGCATCCAGAGCAAATCCAGGTATTGTATGAAGGTCTCTACAGCACGTGATCGTGAGAGACAGAGAAGTCTACTTACCTCTTTGTGGTGCTACTTGATTCATATACCTATACCTACATTGATAAAGGAGAAAAAAATACTTTTACAAAATATTTACCGGCGAAGTGGCGCCAAAGTAAAGCTATTACCAAAAATATTATTTATCGTTCGATTTCGCAAATTCGGATAATACAAGTGAAAATTTTCCAGCTGTTTTCAAGTAGTGAAATAAGACAGGGTCCAGGAATAGAGGCCTTGATCTAGCATCTACCTCCGCTTTATTGCAGCAATGAAACTTCATTTCTCCCGTTGAACAACGCTAAGGACAGTGCAATGAATAGGCAATTTTTTTCTACAAATCAAAACGCCATGGAAAGAGGAAATCCCAGGCCATTCGGCTATCCTAGGCATGTCAACGAGTCACAGGTATATCAAAAAAAAGTATGTGCCTATGTGTGACCTACAGAAAACGAGCGAGTCCAGCAGAACTTAAAGCTTTATAGTTAGACATAGACAATGCAAAGTCACTGAATAGCGTAGGTCTCTGAAATATATAGCTCATGATCCTATGTGGAGTTTAACTCACATTGATGCCTCGATACCCATGTGCGAGCGAGATACTTTTCTCCAAACCTTTTTTCTTTTCGACATTATTTTTGCGTAGGCCAACGCTAAAAAGTTTTTTAGACGCCGCGAGGCGCCACATTGTGCCGAAAGCAAACAAGGCGCGTGCGTAAGCATACTTAATAAATAACGCAACTTTCGCTTGGAAAGGCGATTTTAAGTGAAAGCTCAGACTAATGCTTCGTTCAATATAATAAAATTACTTAAAAAGATGTACATTCGTATGTATCTGAGCACAGGCATAACTATTGCTATTATAAATTTTCATCAGCCTATGGTGATTGCTGGTAAACCAATTAACTTATCAAATAACTACTTCGTTGAGTAGTCGGTGGATCGATTCGATGACTTTTTAAGCAGTTAGCCAAAAAAAGCAACAAATAAATTGTCTATATATTTTTTTCCTGTGTATGTACATGTTTATTTACGAATTTGCTGTCATATGTGATCCAGACCAGAGTATATGCCCATACATACACAGATACATCAATATTGACATCCCAGTCAGCAAAGTAAGGAGTAACAAAGTGTCTTTTAGAAAACACTTTTATAAAGAATTTGAAAATGGTATTCAACTCCACAATAATTATTATATGTACTGAATACTCGTAGTCTGAAAATTTTCTGCTTTAATTTGTTTGCCTTCGCTTTAGATTTGGAAATTATGTAAAAAGAAATCAACCCACCCATACTTAAATACATACGGAAAAGCTTGGATGTAACTAATTATGTGTAAGCGAAACTCGTAATGTTAGGCCACAATCAAAAAATAATGCCGTCTCCAAATTGTTATAAATTCCTCGTCTTGAACCATCGAATTTGCAGCTTGGGCGAAAGTCAAACGTCACTATACTACAGCAAAAAAAGTGATGATTGATCTGGTTAAAGTTATGTGTACCCAAAGTAGTTCAAAATATTCCCTGATACTATTCGAAAACTTATACTTAACTATGTTTGATTTATCGCAATCGCAACGAGAGTTTTTCAGGTAAACGAAAGCTTGTCTTGCTGGATTGATAACAGGCCCTGTAGAGAGTATCGTGCAGCAATTAGACGCAGCTCTCTGCCAATATTTTGCACAAATATCACCACCTCGGCTTAAATGGATAAGGCATCCTCTACAAAAAAAGTGAGAGGGCATCACTCTGAGCACATTGTCTCCATCCTCTAGCATAATATGCTGATACAGCAATCTGCTGGATAATATAGAGTGAATCCAGTTTGTTTCGATTCTGTGCACTTTATTCCGTCTACACTCAGATCAAATGGAATCAAAAGCATAGCTGTCAAACGCCTTCCCATTCTCAGAAGATTGATTGATTGAAGATTGAAAATTTAAGCTAATAGCGATGCTTTTAAATTTTGGTACTGAAGCGTACCATGGTATCTCTTTTTTTAATTGTTTGCCTTAAAACGCTCGATGTATGGCTAATTTTTAGCAACAATATTTAATTTATTCTCAAGGAATTATTAATTTATATTCAATGAAAGTTATATTTCGATAAATTTCTGCGTACTCGTAAGATAAGTATTTTTTTCTTTAAAAGCCCCATTAAAAAAGCGCATCATTACTGAACGTTACAACTACAAAACCTGGGAATGATATATATACCGAAAGGGCAAGACGTATTATAGTATTATTTTAGATGCAAAAAGGTAGCTTAATTACTTGCACACCCAGTGTAGATAGCTTGTAACTAGTTATTTCTTTGTACATATAAATTACCGCAAGGTGCATTTATGTATGCGCATACGTTTCACTCGCTGCTCGAAATGAGTTTATTTGCTGCATTCGTTTTTTTCCATTGCGTTCCCCTCATAGATATTGTTGGTGGCAGCGCAATAGGGTTTACTCTTATTGTCCTTTCAACAATGTTGTATGCCTTTTTTGTCTACACTTATTGCCACATCTGAGTTTTTCACTATCGCATTTTACTACGGCCCCCGCCTGTAACGCAACACCCTACTTGGCGCTTTTGTTGGCAAAACTTTTTCCACGCCCTATTTTCTGGTGTCAGTCTGTGCGCGCCAATCTGTCTCTTTGACTTTTATTGATATTGTTGCATGTACGAATAATATTAGTAGTACCCAGTTGAAATATGTAGTGTGAGTTTGCGTATGTAGTTGCTTTTGATTTTGTTTGTTGCATATTTTTTGTTACCACCAGTGTTGCCACACATGGGCTTTTCCTATCAAAACTGGTTGATTTTTTTCCATTTGGTAAGTTGGTAGACTTGATTGGATTTTGGTAGGTTTCGGGACAATGAGTAATAGTTATTTGCGAAAAATAGAAAATATGTATCTCCAAACATTTTAGCAACCTTTTTTACACTAATATTTCACCGGTGCGTTCGTACAACGGCGGCTGCAAACATGTAAATATACCTGATTCCTAAGTACAAACGGTACCCTTATTATTGCCAATATACAATACGAACATCATCACCTAAGTGTTAAAAGGTGCCAAGTCCTTTTTTGGAAATACTTCAGTAGAGACGAAAAATCGATGTAGTTTCGTATCACCTGCCATTATGCATCAAAAACTAAAAAAATGGACATGGAACCTTTACCCAACCATATTCTAGGCGGAGGTCTTCGCAATCGAAGTCTTTGTTCGCGATTGTCTCGTAGAAGGCAAATAAGGTGAGAATAAATATTATGTCGGATTTTCAGGCAGCGTTAAGGCCTTAGAGTCTTTTAAAATGGCTCAAGGCTTGTAAACTCTTGAACCACCTGGGAGCCCACAATAGCGTAACTCTGTGGAGGATTCAAGGACTATGACGGGTTGGAAGGGCTAACTGTCTCGCAAATCGTGCAGCCCAAATACTTTTGCTTGGTCCCGAGCCTTTCTGCGATACATCCTGATGATACACTGCAGACCTACTTAGGAGCTAGCTGGGAATATGTAATCTCAAATTGCTGCCCACTGGCGGAAGTCAAAGGGAATAAGACAATCAAAGAGATTCATAGTCCTTTCCAGGAGGAACTCCGAAAGACACCTTGAACTTAGAACTCTTACTGACAACCTGACAGCACACTGCAAGTTAACGTACCGTTTGAATTAAATGGGTCTTTCTGTAGAGACTGACTGTAAGTTTTGTGGGCTGTTGAAGTACACTCCAGAGTATATTCTATGTGCCTGTCCACAAAGCATGAATCGTAGATTGATACACCTTAGAGAACGATTGTCTTCTAAAATTTAGAACATGGCATCATCCAATGTGCTGAGCTATTTAAATAGCCTAAGGTCAGAGTGATTACAATTAGCACAATATATCTTCTTAGCTCACAGCGCGGATATCTCCAACGTAATAATAATAATATTATCGACACGACTAAAGACGCTCTGGTGTTTTGACGACGAATAAGGACGCGTGAAAAAATTTGCGAAAAAGACGCGTAAACATGGATTCAACATCATTCCAGAAAACTCTTTGGGGGATTCGTAACCGCGAACATAGGCTTATGCGTCTTTCTTCGACGTCAAAGAGATTAACGCGGCTTTCCTGCAGTCACATATATTGGGAGTTTTTTTCGCCGAAATTTATTTTACGGGTCTTTTTTCGCCGTCAACTTTTGGGCTCGCGACTTTATTCGTGTCTAGACATACATTTGGATAAGTGTGTACAGTAAAATTAATCGCTATACGCAGTTAATTTGATTTTATTTTACTAGCTGTGTTTTACTTTTACTACATATTATGTTAGTTATATTTTTAATAAATTTGACATTGAAATAAAATATTAAAACTGAAAAAAAATTTTGGTGGTAGGAAATTTTGGTAGAAAAAAAAATTGTCTGTGGCAACGCTGGTTGCCACCAAACTTTTTTCACTGTTGTAGCGAATAGTTGCATGCGACTGCCAGTGTTTCGTTTTATTATTGGTTTAGCTTTGTTGGCAGTGCCAGAAAGTTGTTATTGCATGGTACATTTGATGAATTTATTGTGGCTGCGAGGCACACAAACACACTCAATCACACCCACACAAACACACTCGTGGACAATCATATAAGCAGTTCATAAAATGAAATCATTACTTATTTTCTGGCGGCTTTCGGTTTGATTGTTAATGATTTGTTTGCGACAGCTGCCTACCGGGGCGTATGCGTGACGAAATTGAGTTGGCAATATTGTTAGCTATAATAGGTGCATTCTTTTGCAACCGAGCTACAAAAGAACACTCGCTTAAATTACGAAATACACGCAAAGCAACAATACATACTCGGCTATTTATCCGAGCTCAGCCAGGTCGGTTAAAAATACGCGACCTGAAGGGTAGTGTTGGTAAGTGAAAAAACTGCTCTATTGTGAATTGTTAATGGGAAAGTGGAGAGGGAAATTTTTGTTTCATTATATATGTACGTGACTTCTATTTTAAATAAGTATAGATATCACGCTAATACCTCGCATAATTACTCATTTAAATTGGTTTTTGTACCTAAATCCCGTTAAAATAATCACATTTTCTTACCAGCTACCAACAGGGATGCCTAAGTAGCTAAAATGAAATTTTACCCGAGTTGAGCGTTCTTTTGCCGCTCGCTTACAAAAAAATGCAGCTATTGTGTCAACATGCAAGGAGTTGTTTAGACATATTCAATTAACTGCAAAGATATCAGTCTGAATATTGGTAAGCATATGGCATGGTGCAAAATCCAATTTCTCGTCTAGATTGATAAAGTCAGTTCAATAAATAGGCCACTGCAATTACTTGCTGCTTTGTAAATGTAAATATGATTTTAATAGGTTTTAAACCAGAATCGATAAATTGGAAAGAACCAACTTATAAATGTAAGATAATGAAAAAATTATGTGTCTTTTGTAAGTGAGCTAATGTGCTCTAACACTTTACCCGACAACGCTCCGTTTTTTATATAAAGTACATATTGTATATATGGGCGAAATGTACACTAAAATGTCGCGGCTGGCCAACTATGTCTAAACTATAATTTAATTAATTACTTTTGTCAGATCTCAAAACTCCGAAATTGGGAATATGTCTCAAAAACTGTTCTACTCTCTTGCATTTTAATTTCGTATTCGGATTCATATAAAAATGTCGCTAGTCGGACAATTTTTTTGTGTTATTGTCGACGGTTCTTATCGAGTCAGCACTTCAATATAAGACTTTAGATAGCTGCAGCTTTTCCGCACAGAGGTTGCTGCTATTGAGGAAAAATTCGATGGCCGGCTGATTTCCAAGTGGGAAAACATAAACTTATATATGTAAGCGGCAATCATTGCCTTGGGCTTGCCTTCGATTTCCTCAAATTTTGTTGGGGAATGCCCCACATCCATCTGGCACATGCTAGTGCTTCCGTGGGGGTTCAGTTGGTCTCACTAAGAAATTAGATGTGGGTTTCATGTCAGCGTATAGAGCCCTGAGTTAAAACTAGAACTTGGCTTCCGTAAACTTTTTATGAGCATTGATGGATTGTAGGAGCTCAATAGTAATCCTTTGGCTCACAAAGAAGGAACTCTCAATACCGGTGGGTTTATTGACGGCTCACTTTTTTATTTAATTTCCGACGGTGTCGCAGCTACTCGGCGGACGTCAGGATAAAATTAGGGATGAAACGATACCACGCAGATATCTATACTTTTGCTTGGAAGTAGCATCGAAAGTAAGTATCGATACCTGAAAAATATCGAATGCAAAGTATCAATACCTATTCATATCGATACCTACTCATATAGATACTCTTGGCTATGAAGGTATTCCTTATGAAATAAATAAATTAAATTTTGTTTGTTTTTATGTTATAAGTTAACTATTTTCTGCAAATCTTAAACTCCAAACCATATGTTTAATGATGAGACGCATTTAACACAACCAATTCATTGGAAAATATTACAAGAAAGTTATTCTCGCTTAGGAAAAAATTTGCTCATAAAATATTTCTGAGAGAAAGTCTTCTTTTGCTGTACTTCCCAGAAGTTTTTCCAAAAAATTTCAGGGGAGAGGAAATGTACTATCATGTACAAAAATTATTTGCCAAAGATTTAAATACGATTATTTCAAAAATGTCTCGATATTACTTCACTTGGTAGAATTAACAGTACTTGGATCAAAAGTATCGTTACCAAAATTACTTGGAATCGTTCGAAAAGTATCGAGTATGTACTTGTATTTACTCGTATCCTTTCATCCCTACATGTCATCCTCCCCAAAGGTGCCGCTTATGCAAGACTGCGATCTAAACACCTGCGATTGCACTTTTTAATAAGCACGATGGAGCGCTGCAGAAACCCGTCAGCGAAATTTCGTTATTGGCAATATTTTTCGCAATGGGAAACAACTTAACTTACCCTAAAGTAATCTGATAACATGTTGGAGACATTGAGGAGATTAAATGATGAATGTAATATAAAGTGTTAGAAATTAGTTTGGTTAAATAAAGTAAAATTTCATGAGGAATTTTGTAGAACGTTTTAACACATTAGCGCCCTGACGAAAGGGTCTCTTTGAGCCTTTCTTCTGGAAAGTTTGATTAAAGTAATATTTTCGAGGGCGCTAGAGGGTTAAAATTTCCTAGAAAATTATTCGCCGAAAAATGTCACTAGGGGTATTCTCAGAAAAAATCTCTATACAAAGAACGTTAAAGTCCACAGCAAATTAAATACAAATACATCCCCTTGAAATATGCAAAAAAATTTATGATTTCTTTCAGGGACGTGAACCGGAAAAAAAATTTGGTCGGTTTTTTTTTGGTCTTTGAACCTGGGTTTCGGTTCGGTTCAACTGTTCGGAAAAAAAAGCAAAAAATAAATAAAGCGCAAATTTAAGGCCTAATTTTAGATGACCTATTTAAGTTGAGATTGCCGATTAACTTCGACAATTCATTTTCAGATCATACATTTAATCTGCACTTAAATGGCCAATATTGGCTATTTAAATATGAAATATGCAACCCTGTGTTTGTACTAAACAACCAAGATAAGTAGATGGGTTGTTTTACAAATCTTGCCAAAGAAAAATCAGCTGTTCATTACAAAATAAAAACAAACAAGCTAATGCAACAAAAAAAAATCCAATGAGCAAGCCATAGTGTTGCCACTTGTTTGGCATATTTAAATAAAGTTGATCTGAAACCCAAATAAAGTTAAATGGCTTTTATTTAAACAACAATCCAAAATTAAACTTAAGTGCCGTTTAAATATTCATTTGAAATTGGCCTTAAGCATCGTGTGCAATAGCGCGCAAGGATAAGTGTCAAGTGTCTGTCAACTGAAATGGGTTGCCATTACATTTGATATTGCCACATGGTAAACAAACATAGTAGGTATTACCATATTTAACAAAAAGAAAAAAAGAGGCAAAATTTATATTTTGAAAATTGGTTGAAACGAACCTTTAAAAATTTATGAAAAGTGGTTCGGTTTTCGGTTCGGATCAAACATTTGTGAAAAATTTCGTTTTGGGTAATGGTTCAGTTAATTTATAGAAAAAAGCGGTTTTCCAGTTCAAAAGCGGTTCAAATCCCTGATTTCGTTTATATTTTGTTCATAAATATAACTCTAGCTCTTTTCTCGGGTGATGGTTCGAGACTTGGGTAATCAGTATCGCAGTCATCACTACCACCAAGATCTGAGTCACACATGATGTGCAAATGTAACTCATACTGGTACCTCTTCAAATTCTTCATAATCAGGATCTTCGAACACATGCTTACTACACCCGCAAATGTCTGCTACTTATTTGCACAATTGGGACACGGTCTAGGTCTTTTTTCCAGGAGTTTGAATCATTCCCCCCTCAAAAATATTGTTGCACTGTGCAATTAGAGTTAAGTTCTGACAAAAGTCTGCAAGTTTCTTGAATCTGCTTTAAATCGCTTCTTTCTCTTTCCTTTATTTATAATTTAATAATTCAGCTGCATTGTTGGAAAAAAGCTCAAGAGAAAGTTTATACGAGTTTATTGACCCCTTAAGCAAATAAAAGAAAGTTAAAAAACGAAGAAATAAAAAAAAAAAACGTTTACTCAAAACTTTTAACACTGGGCCGACAAACTGTTTACCATAATAAAGCGAAATGTCACTGCGCTGTCCTTAACAACATAGCTTGATGCAACTTTGGCACAACAACAAATAAGTACAAATTGTAAGAAAAATCCTGACACAAATAACTAAGCGCAAAGTACAGTGACAGTGACGGGAAAAAGACATAGGCAGAGTCAATGACACAATGACGAAAAAAACACTACTGAGAAAGTAACTAACTCGAAAGAGGGCAGCACTAAGTTAGGACAAATGTGTTGTAGAGAAATATTTATGTTTGTACAATTCGAAATGTAAAAAAAGGAGGTTTGACACAGAAGTGGTTAAAAGAAAAATCCTTCATACATATGTACGTATAAGCTTATATGTTTCATGCTCGAATGCAGGTGAAAAAGTTGCAACAATAAATCAGGAAACTTCTGCAACTGTTTTACAGTGGCAAGTCGTGGCAGCACTCCACACGCCCACCCCCACAGGGACAGATACTTACTTTTAAAGAACGAGTAGCTTCTGCTAAATATTGCTTAGATGTGCGCGTGTGTGTGTGTGTGTACGCGAATTGAACAAACAATAACCACAGGCCGCATCCACTTGAGTTACCAGCAGGCAACAATAGCAGTGACAAACGAAGAAAAAGTCACACAAAAGTAAAACGCTCAATTTCAATCTTCTACTTAAGGCGCACAATAAGCCATCCATTGAAGCACCATTTCACTTGAACAACTTGTGTAGCATGTGCAGCGAAACTAGGAAGCATCTGTATGGTTGCAATTGCATTTTTTTGGTATTTGAGATTAAGATGTTGCACAGTTGTCAGTATAAATGGCCGAAAGCTGAACTTGACGTGTTATATGGACATACATACATACATACAGATAAAGCTTCATGAGTGGTGTATACGACTACGAGTCGCTGCTTAAGTGGCAAGTGTGCAATGAGTTTTGTGGTTTCTGCTGCAATATATGCTGAGTTAGACTGACTGGCATTTATCAGTTCATGAGTTTTATATGAAACACAAGATCTTTCGAGTAAAGTAATGAGACTTCCGAAAGTACCTAAAGCTTCTATTCAATAACTTTGAAGCTGAACAAAAGCGATTCAAGTTTTCATTGATATTTAATTGAATGCATAATGTGACGCCAACATATTTTAGAACCACTTTTCGTGAATCAATATTGAAACACCTCGTATAGACTGAAAGGTTTCAAATTTCTTTCTGTGTAATGGTAACGTGATTCGTGGAAATAGGAAAAATACACGAAATTTATATTTAGAATACTAGCTGTACCCTGCCACGCTTTGTTGCGGCACGTACATGGATGAGAAATGACGAACGTAACAAAGCATAAGTAAGTTTCATATACAATACTTGTGTGTACACAATATTTTTTTTTGTGCTTTCAATCTCTGCATAGATATAAAGACTATCTGCTTTTCCGACACGGGAACACGCAACATACAGTTTTCATGGGAATTCGAGGGCTAAGAACATCTTCACATATGAAAGGTCCTGTTAAAATTGTTGCTTCCACTAAGTTGTTCATAGATTTCTTAACTGTCGCGTGCCGCTGCAGAGTTTTGGCTGATTAATATTCCGCAATTTCAGTATATGTGGTGGCATCCCTGGAAGATCAAGCGAGTTTAAAAATTCTGTTGGATGATTAACTGCTTCATCTGCTTCCCCAACGGAGTTTATCGACTTACATACATGTTAATTCCTCTCTTTGAATGCATTATTAATAACATTATTAAATTGATAGACATCCTTATTATTCGCAGCAAGAATAGCTCGTTAACTGAGCCAATCGTGATTCCTGTAATTTGAGTATTAAGAAATATTATTTCGATTAGTTCTCTTTTCGATGTTCTGATTCTTCAGGATAATTCTGGTCTTCCCTGTCAAAAAAACGTGTTTTTCTGGAGTTATTTTACGAAGTTTTGCACAAATTTGTTATGACAGGATACGAGGAGACCAATAAACAATTCATCACATCCTCTATTATATTTGAGCGTGAATTTTTGCGAGTATGTTTAAGCCGAAAATTTCGTGAATTTTCATTTCTGGCTTCTAAGGCTTCTTCATGGTTCATTATGCCCTAAAAACAATCTGTGTGAAAGACGACAATTTTTGGTCAATATCTTACGCTCGCCCATGTCCATCAAAGTTCAATGTGCTCAAAAAATAAAAATTAATAAATACATTAATTAGTACATTTTTTTTACTGAAATTGCAAGTATTTTCGAAATTAGTCCTTCATAAATGGGTATATGGACCGTTTTTGTAGAGAATCGAAATAAGCTAAGAAAATTTTTTTTCCACTTGATTTTTGATGGACTTCGGCGAGCCTAATAGCCCAGTTATGCATACTTAGCTTTGCATGACAGTTGTCACAGAAGAATCAGTTAAACGGACTTTGCGTGTAAGCGGTTACCCAACGCATACCACTTAACATGTAGAATTCTGTTGGGTTTTGATTTTTACGTAAAAATGGTAAAGCAGTGCAAGTATGCATAACTGGGCTATTAGATATTGACCATAAATTTTGATCTTTCACACAGATTGTTCTTAGAGCATAATGAACCATATTTTTGCTATTACGAATCAAAATTCTAAAATAGCGGATTTCAAAATTCTTAAAAATTTTCGGCCCACGCTACTGAGCAGGGCATGTAAAACCATGGATATTCACGTATGAAAATCTGTGCGGTATCCAATGGATATTCGCCATAGCTGCCGATGTTTATTGAATATCCAGAGACCATCCAGAGAAAAATTATTCCAAGTACTTTTATTTGTTTTTGACTTACAATTGATAATTTTCAAAAAAAACCTTCGAGTCGTATTACCATTATTAGTGTTGCCAGAACTTTGCATTGGAATATCTACCAAGAATGCCCTTTCGACCCTGAACTTGTGTTGGATGGCTGCTTTTCGATGGTCGACTATGGTCTTATCTGTCCACGAGCTGTTATTCTTCAATCGGTAGCCAATAACCTATGTGAAACACACATTCAAAGCAACGAGTCCCACTTATTTTCATGTAAGTAATATATATTCCAAATATGAACAAAATCAGACCATAAATGCGGTTGTTACAAATATATCGACTCCCGCGCCACCTAGCGTATTAATGCATCATTCATTTTGTATTGCCATCGGATTCTGACTTAAGTTTGAAGTTTCAAGTCTGTAGCTCATCGGGAAGTTTGTTAAATATTGATTACAAAATTCAGCAAGTGAAATTAAGTAAAAGCAGGGCAGCTGACCTTCAATTATAATTTTTTTAATGGCCAATACGTGTCTCACAACGTTTTCCTCTACATAATATGAAATTTGCTCACAAAAAGGGTATTAGAAACGTTATAATACAAACTTCTAGCTTGTGAAAAGTTAAAAACCAGATCCGAAATGGTAAAATTTTCACAACAATTAAAAAACTGCGGGAAAACTTCTAAAATCAGTTGTGCTAACATATGTTGTCTTCGAAAGCTCATAACTGCTCAATGATATCGACTTTATCGATTTTGATGTTATCAGTTTGCTAAATCAACATTTGGGTATCGGCGGGAAAACAAATTTTGATTGACTTTAACAGTTGAAAATTATTTATTTTGTTACTATAGATCAGTCAAATCACCCACTGTGTAACGCAGTGATTCGCCCGACTTTCTCTACCTTACATTTATACATCAACCAATATTACTCATAACTTTGTTGCTTTTGAAGCTCGAATGTAAACTATAATTTTATTTCAAACTCGGTTTGGTGTGTGTTCATACGCACAGTAGCAATTCCTGGCTAACACCAATGTACTTTGCTCAATCGCACACATGAATAAATGTATTTCATATATATACATACATGATTTCATAATATTTTCACTTCGATTTAAGTAGCGTACTATATGTATGTAATAAAATAACCGTCAACAACGACGTTTGCTAACAACTCCCCTCAGTGGTCCATAAATGCAACCCTGTAAACATACGTCTGTATATATGTATGTATGTGTTTCTAGTTACGTATGTACATACATATATAGCAATGCCATTACCTTTCACAAACATATCTTATATGAGTTCATATTTTGGATTACATCGCTTTAGATTGTAATGCACATGTGTATATATGTATTTGCTATTTGCAGAAAATCGTTATTTGAAATTGTGATTCACTTTTTTCGCTACACTCATTGAAAAGCGTTGCATTTCGAATCGCAATTCGAATCCCAGTAGCGCAACAGTATTATGCTTATAGTAATTTTTCAATTTATTTCCACAGAATTGCATTTCATTTACTTTTCATATTGCTGCTGTGGCCTGCGGTAGTTGTAGTTTATTTGTTTGTTATTGCTTTTGTTATTGTTATTGATATTCGCACACATTGATTGAGCGAGTGTGATAGTTTTTTTATCAACATTTATAGAGATTAACATTTGTTGACAACAGAAGAGATTCAATCATTTCAATCAATAGAGTGGCGTGAGAGAAAAAAAAAACGAAAAAAAACTCATGCTAATAATTATTGCAGTCATAATGTAAACACAACACAAAAAATACAAAACGCCGTATAGTATCATAGAAAGCCTGAAACCCGATCTACTAAACCCCTGAAATATATCTACACAAACGGTCCTGAAAAAACATAAAAAAAAATCCAATAAAATACCGGAAATATTCGGAAAGGGTTCGAAAAAAGTGCTGGAAAACCTTGCAAATAGCTGCGAAAATCCCGAATTAAATTAAAAGTAAACTTTTTTTTTGGTTAGCTTTACTTTTATTTCCCCATTTTGACGTTTAAGAAACTGCACATATTGCAATTTTTTTTTTTTTTTGGTAAGCAAATATGACAATAATTTATATGACTTGCCTTTTAAGCTTTTTAAGCATTAAAAGTAAGCCGTGTGTTCATTTCTACCTCGTTGCTATCCAAACTCTGCACTTACACTGCTGTAGGATATAATAACCAATGCCTAAATATGTCGCTTATTGCTCAGATGAAACCAAATGAGCTTGTGCAACACCTTAATGTAACTTAAAAATGTTACTCATACGCAGTGGCTTACTTCTGTTGCACTGTTATATTTATTTCGTCGTTTAAAGTACAAAACCGCGTATCAACAAAATGCAAAACCGCGTAAGTGAGGTTGCAGAAATTATTTTCTAGAGAGTAAAAACACTCATATTTCAAAATGGTTCTGTTTTTTAGAAAGCAATCCCATTTCCGGCTAGTATATTTCAGGACAAATGAATAAGGATGGAGCCAAGTGTGAGCAAATCCGATTTTTGGCAGCAACTAGCAGTTACGCGGTTTTGTACTTTAAGCGATGATTTGTTTATAGTCGTCATATCAATAACGGGTTAAGCGTCATTATGTTATAAAGTGGTAAACATTTTCAAAAAATTCAGTTGCAAGATGGAACGATGATCGAAAAAATCCATTATTTTTGCCCATAATGTGAAAAGTAAAATTAATAAAGCTAATCAAACAATGAAACCACTTCCTTTTTTACACACATAGGTGGTGTAAATGGTGACTTTCGTGGCAAGCTCTGAAAGGCACTGAAAAGATTTACAGGGCAGTTCTGGCTAAAATAGTAAAATGACTTTTGTAAGACAAGTGAAATACAAATCGCAAAACAGTTCGAAGGACTTATAATAAGCTCTCCATTCCCCATTCATGGTGAAAAGCAATTTAGAGAGAGAAAGTATCATTTAGCTCATATCGCCCAAAAGTCGCAATGGACGAATAAGCAAAGCACTGGTGTACGTTTTGAGAGATCTGGGCTCGAAAGCTCGGCCAACAAATTTTTTTACTATACTTTTATTTTTATTTTTTTTTAATAACTTGATTACATGGTCTTAAAAAGGAAGCTATATATTTTTTTAATTTCACTAAATTTTAGAATTTTTTTTTGATTTTATTGTTATCTATATAAAAATAAAAATACATTTTTTATTTTCATAAAATTTTTAGAAGCATATTTTATTTTCCTTAATTAAATACTGTTTATTTTTTCAATTTGATTTTTTTTTTGGTTTAAGATTTTATTGTTAATAAAGAATATGTTTTTTATTTCCTTTAATAATTTGGGTTTAATAGTATTTTTGTTTTAATTTTTTCTTTTTTAATTTAATTTCTTAATGTTTTAGATTTTGTTTTATTTTTTTTTTCAATTTCATTTAATTTTAAATTATCTACTATGTTCTTCTTTCACGATTTAATTTTTTTCTAATTTAATTTCTTTTAATTATTAGATTTTACTGTTTAAAAAGGAAAATATATATATTTTTTTCATTTAATTTCTAAAAATATTTCTATTTATTTTTGCTTTATTTAATTTAATTGTTTCCCTTTTTAGTTGAATTTTCTTTTATTTACTAGTTTTTTATTGTTTTAAAAAGAAAAATATTTTAATTTTTTACTTTTATTCTATTTAAAAAAAAAAACTGATTACTTAAACCCAAGCAGCATAACGCCAAGACCACCTAGTTTGCAGATCTTTCAGTTGGTCTTTCTAAAGACAGCGAAGAGCTTTCAAGATAGTTGCCAGAATTGACAATTGTCTTTCGAAAGACTGTGATGAGTTGAAAGACAGTTGCCAAAACTGTCCTGTAACATAGCTCCAGGATCGTGGGCAACGATTTATTAGTCGTAACTGTAACTGTAACTACCTTATGCGAGGCCTAATCTGATAAAGCATTTAATAAAATCGATATTCCTTCAAATAAAACAAAGGAATTTGAGTTTAAAACTTTATGAGTGCGTCTTATAATTGGCCACTTGAGTGCAGAATCATTTTTCATTTTTCGTTATCCATATAGAAACTTTGGTGTAAGACATAATATAAATTACTTATCTAAACCAATATTAGCTTTCCTCTCAACTACAAGTGGTTGTAAGTCATTAAAAGTTAATTAAAAATTGACGTTGACGCGTTGAAAAATTGCATTTAGAAAATCGCTTTCTAATTTCCTTCTGGATCAAACCGCAAAAATGTCGACAGCGTGAAAGACAAAAACAGCAACTCGCTTATTGCCAACAAGCCAGTATTGCTAAGATATAAGTACATAACTTTGTGTGTAATAAAACTAAAAACAACAGTATATATAATTACAACAAGGCTCTAAAATATATGAACGTAGATATGTACTTAACACCCTTTCCCACAGCAGACTCAGCGGAAAGCTTAGAGGGGAGCTCCAACTTAAGCCGTTAGCGAAAAAGCAAATATTCTATGCTATGTACAAGACTTTTTAGTTATTTTTTAAATTCCAATGCGAATATTTCAAACAAAACGATGCTAGTCTAAATAACCAACCAAAGTGTCCAAATTTAATTGGCGGTTGAAAGTTGGGATTTGAAACTTGTGCAAAATCTTCTCAAAGTACGATTCTGAACTATAGGAGGTAGTCATAATTTTTCCCTTTCGCAAGGAGATCAATTTGGTCTAGTACCTATGAAAATATGTAGTAGTAGGGGTTTGAGAACTTCTTAATGTAGATAACTATGTCTAATGTAATGTAGCTTTACAAAAATACACAAGCGAAGAGGATAGCAAACCATTGGAATTTATTTGTCACTAAAAAAAAGCAAAAGCAACGATGTGAACTAATGACATCGGCAGCAGCAACAGCCAAATAGCAGTACATAAATTTCTTCTGCTTGGGCAAATGCTGTGCGCTGTGCTGGGTGGCGTACAACTTAACCAATGTCGAAGCGATAATCCAACGAAGAAATCAATTAAATTGCAGACACAATCTTCTTGAGTTGCAATAAATAAAATTGGGAGGGAGGAAATTTAATTTGGAAGTTAGGACCTAACATCAGCTGAAAAATAATTGAAAGGATGGTGATGGCGAGAAACCACCACACTCCAAAGGCGCTTGAAAAATGTCACTTGGCGGTTTTACTGTTGGCAATAAATTATTATTGTTTCTGATGCTGCTTTTATTGTTTTGGTGACTGAAGACATTCACTAAATACTTTTGGTAATAAATGTATGTAGTAGAACAGTATTTGCGCTTTCGAAGCACTTAAACAAGTCTAAATGCGCTTACCAGTTTTCAGTAAACGAATGAAGGAATGCTTCTTCTTACAGCGAGTGTAATATATGATGAAAAAAAGGAATGAGTGCGCCTGGACCGCGCTACGGAAGTGAAACTTCTCTTCCTTCATATCTTAATTATTCCATGATCCTGATAGTTGTATGTTTCGATCTACTGACCTCAGCATAACATAACATAGTGCTGGGTTGAGTGATTTAAACTGATCAAATCACAAATCAAGAAACCAAATTTATTAGTAATTTGATTCGCTGATCAATTCCGAAATAACATTTATTTGTGATTTTCTTCGCTGAGCTATAATGATGTAAGTTCAGGTGAGGTGAGTTAGGGTGAGTTGGGGTGAGTTAAGGTGTGATGAGTTAAGGCTGATTTGAGTTAAGGTGATTTGAGTGGATTGGGTTGACTTTGGTTGAAGTGAGTTGACCATAGTTTAGGTAAGGTAAGTTCAGATGAATTGGGGTGAGTTGAGGCGGGCTGAGGTGAAGTGAGGGGACTTAACGTGAACTGAGGTAAGCTGAAATGGAGAGGGATGAGCTGGGTTGATGAAAGATGAGGTGAGTTGAGCTAAGGTGAGTTGAGTTGAGGTTGAGTTGAACTTTTCTTAAATTTCTTATTAATAGCAACTGCCATCCCTAAATTGGCGCATAAAGCGCAAAGAAACTGTCCTTATGCCCATACAATTTATATGAAGCATCCCACAATAATATGAGAATTTTCATTTTCGGCAGGGCGTTGTTGAAGTTGTATGCAGAAGACGGAAAGAAAGCAGACGAGAATAAAAACGATTTGGGTATAGCGCGAGCTGGCACTCGTTGGCATTGGAAAATGCAACGCTTAGCGCTCCAATTTAGGGACGGCAGTAAAGTAAATATATAGCTTTGTATAACGGAGGAATTTCCATCTCCATCCATCCACCACTTCAATTCGTATTTGCAGAAATGTCACTTAAAAAAAGAATATGACCTTTCGTGGTTGTCACATGAGACAACATGCACTTAAATTTTTTTCTTGAATTTCAGAATGTGCAAATTTGATCCCAGATTTGTTTTTTTAACTTTTGAAATAATTTACGTCTCTAGATACTAATTCAAGGGAACTCATGTAAGGTGATCACGGCAGAAATCTTAGCTGCTTCGGTAAAAAAATATTTTCAATTCACCACTCTCGTGGAGCCTGAGTATGAGAGAAAACTTATCTTTATACACGGACCTTTTTTAGGTTTTGTAATGCATGGCAACTCTTATTGAAATATGTGTGGAATAAAATAAAACTTGAAACTTTTTGCTGCAAATAAATGTTATGTTATTGACGCATAAACGTAAAACACTTATTTTACTTAACTTATTCAAATTGATTTCAACATATCGATGGTCCTGTGCAATAGCGACACAATTCGAAATTCAAAAAAATAAAAAAATGTTACTATGATACAAAAAAGAAGGTAGTTTCATTGTCACTTTTCGGGCGCCATATTAACTACCTGACAATTAAGCAGATTGTGACATTTCGTGCTGCCATACCTAGTCCCCAATAATCATTTATTTATTGTAAAAAAAAAATATTTACAAAATTAAAACGAAATTTGTCTTCGATATGCGCAATAACGAAAATTTAAATTCATGATATGATAAATATTATAGTTATGGACGATAGGAGGAACTCCCGATTGAACTGGCACTCAGAGTCTGGAAGTAAGTAGTGCGTTAAGTGCAGCTTGGCTGACACGTAAACTCCTTCCGCTCCACCTATTTTCCACCACGTAGTCCATATCCTTGAGGATTGCAAATACCTCAGCCTGAAAGACCGAAGCATACCTGCCAAGAGAAACGTTAAGCTTATGCCCATTAACTCCGATAAAGACCTAAGATCCTGACCCATATTCAGTTTTGAAGCCATAAGTGAATATTCGTTTATGTGTGAGTCCGGGCTCAAAGCTGGTATTAAATCAGCATTCGGCGTCAGCGAACTCAACATTATAGAATCTCTTCAACAAAGGTAAAGGTGGCGTACTATCCTGTGGCATTGAAAAGACACAAGTGTTCAGATCTCTGCCGCTAGCAATTTGCGCCTGGCCCCACTCAGTGTTATACCAGCAGCCGTTCCTTTTTAGTCTGCAGGTGGTCTTTAAGGCTTCCCCACGTATGAAGACACAAAGTGACGGTAAGTGCAGCAGTGCATCAAGAGCAACGCCACGTGTTGTAGAGAAATCTTTCGTACCGCACACGGCAGTAGTTCAGACTTCCCACGCTCCTGATTGAGAATCTGCTCCACCATACCACTGATGCATAGCTAATTATGAGTCTGATCATAGAGGTATAAATCCAGAGGACTCCCTATGGTGACACACCCCACGTTTTATCAAAGACCAGTTTACATTGCCACAATGCTGCCCATTCTTTAGAGGTTTTGTGTTCCTCGTTAAATTTCCACGATAGTTTTGTATCCAGACTTACTTATAGATACTTCACTTCCGGAGAATTCTGAGTTGTGACTCCTTTCATTGTGAGGGCAATGAGACCATTCAACCTTCTCCGAATCCTAGTTTCGGACTATGCTTTAATGACGAAATATCTAACAATACATCTTCTTCGGACTATTTAACAAAAAAAGTGTTTGGTTAAGTAAATTTACTTATTTTGTTTGAAATAAAATGAAAAACAACTTTTTAATAAATAAATGTTTCAAAACTAGATTTTATTTTATTTCTTCATCTACGCACATCGATATTATTCCAAGGATCTTTTAAACGCTTAAGCAAAACGTTCAAATTTGATGATCGAACACATCAACTTACTATTGTTTGTATGTAAATTTTACTCCCAAATATTTAAAAGAAAAGCTCCCCTATCAAAAAATTTCAATGTGGCAAAGCTATGCTTAATGTTAACATCTGGATAAATGTCAAAAATCTGCTTTACAGTAAAAAAATAGTAGTAATGAAACTACCTTCTTTTTTGTATCATGTTTACTACTGCTATGTGACTCATGTCTCTAATCATTGTCGAATCCATGTCTAAACTTGTATATTCACTTTAGCAATCTTTACTGCTTACTTTAGTAAGGGATGGAAGAGCCACTAAACAGTAGTAACAGTTTTTGTTGTTTGAATTATGAATTGTGTCGTTATTGCACAGCACCATCGATATGACAAACCTCTTTTTAATTAGTTTTGAATACATACTGTAAATTTTTCTTCAAGTCGCTAACCAAATTGAATAAAAAAATATTTTTGATGTAAAGCTTTCTTTATCATCTACAAATTGAAATCTCTATTGAGATATTTCATCAAACCTATTCATTTTATTCAATTTGACTTTTAAACAGGTAATCATTCTCTTCAAAAATATAGGTTCGGCAAACTCCATTTGGTATTGGCACATGGTGAAATAATAATAAGGTGTTGTCACTTAGGGGGCGGTTGTTGTAATTTTGGCAATTCGCATACCAGCGTTACAGTAATGCCTACTTTATTTATTCAAATTTCATATCTGGGCAAAATAGAATAAATAATTGAGCAGATCGTTTCTTTGTTTCTCTTTTACTTTGACTTTTCGTCTCAAATTTACTGGAAAATCTGAGCGATAATTTTCAATAATTATGATTTTGTAAGAAAATTTTTGGTTACAAAAGTACATACATATAGATTCATGTGCATTTAAATGGTATCTAATTGGTTATATATATCTTCATATAGGTTAAGCTATTAGTCGCCAAAAGCAGCAATTTATTAAAGAGAATACCAGGTAAGTTTCGCAAATTATGTATGTACATACATATATGCGTTCTTCTTTGGAAAAGTTAATTCATTTTTCCCACAACAGGTTTTTAGAACAGTGGCATTTTTTAGTTCTAGAGCAACAAGACATTTCCAACGTGCAGCGCTTTTGCAAGAAATTGGTTATTGGAGCAATGTCTCATAAAGCGGCGCTAGCAGCAGCGTTTTTATAAGCAAGTTCCAGGCAGGAAGGTTTTAAGTCCAACACATTTATATTTGCAGAGTTCAACCAGTGTGTAAGTGTGTGTAAAGTTTAAATTTTAAACAGTTAAACAAAAGCATTTTTTACAAGGAAAACCATTGATAGCGAGAATTTTTAGTATATTTATACATATATTAAATATCAGTATTGAAAATAGTGCTCAAAAAGTACTAAAAATAATCCTAATTTTTCACCCTTTTTCTACTACCCTCAAATGTATGAGCGCAATCGGCACGCAGAAAAATTAGGCATTTGCCTTTCAAACGGGTGGTAGCGCTCTTGAAAATATATTTCTGAAGCCCTTTTTGTTTGACACCGGTGTTTTTATAGTTTATTTGCCTCTTTAATAAATTCAGTTGAGCTCTTCATAAAATAGCTTATCTGTCAATCTATTTCTGAAATTGATTAAAAGGTATCAAATATACTCACTCGGTCATTTATTCGTTCACTAACTCACTGCCTGACTTACTTACTGTAAAGTATTTCTTCTCAACAAAGTCTTCATTAAATGGATACAGAATTTATCTGATCACGATGTCAAACCAAATAGAAATGACTCGGTTGCCAAAGTTTGACAATAGTTTGCAAACAGATAGGTGGTAGATACTTGTAAGAAGCAGTAAAGCGTTTTAAGTTACTACGCAGAAAATTCAAAATATTCATCGACCTATGCAACCACGTAATACCAACTAATATAATAATCATTTTATAATTAAAACAAATGCTCTGCTCCAATAAGAGTCCGCTTCCAGTGGATATTTTTGGTATGAGTTAATTTTTGCTTTTCTTATTAGAAAACGTAAATTTTAGCTATGAGCCTTTTGCACTTACGTATGTAGCTGCTTCGCACCAGTTAAACGTCGCTATCAACATTTCAAAATATTGACATTTGAAAAAATGTTTGCTATGCTCAAAGTGAAAGTCACTCAAATGAAATGCTGACAAAAATTAATGTTGCGATAAAAAATGTAGATTGAGTAATAAAAATTGCCAATACAAGTGAGGAAATGCAAACAGCGAAAGTATAAAGAGATGCATTAGCATAAGTACATACATACATACATACGAGTACTTATGCGCGCAATAAGGATCTAAAAAGTACTCGCGTCAATAGCATAAAACCACTTTGTTATAAGATTTTGTACGTACGAAGTGTACGCATGTATGTAATTGCAGTAAGCCGCAATCTGCTTCCAATTTGTTTGCCCACTTTACAAGCGACTAGAGCTAAATTCACATGCATGTGTACATACGTATGGCGCAGAGCAAAGCCTATAACAGAAGTTCCCAAACTTTTTCTTGTCGTAGACCCCTTCCAAAATTTTTCTGGTTTTGGTGCTGGTGCTATGTTTCAAACATATATATTTTCTTGTGTTCTATTTATTCGGCTCATTCGTGAATTTGCATGTGGCGTATTTGTAAAATTGTGTATTTGTGTTTTTGTATGGCATCGCTTTTATTTTTATCGCTACCAGTTTAAAGTGATGCGAAAAATATAGATCACTCACTGCTGCTTGTTTATCAACGATGAAAATTACTGAGTTATGAAACCTAATAAACCTAAGCAGATTGTTGGGTGTTAAAGAGCTCAGATGTTCGTCTCTCAACACATCGCGGCCAAATGTCTCTATATATCTAATTCTTGCAAAAGCGGGGCAGAAGCACACTCATAGTAAAGCAAGATGGTCAAAACTCTGGCCCCACTCAGTGGTTTACCAACATACGTTTCTTTTCAGTCTGTAGGTGGCATTTAAGGCTTCCCCACGTATGAAGACACAAAGTGACGGTAAGTGCAGCAGTGCGCCAAGAGCACTATACAATACTCAAGAAAATTAAGGGAGGTTTTAAAAATAGGTAACTAACGCTAAATAAAAAGGCTGTCCGATCCATATGCCTGCCTAAATGTAACATATTTTTCCATCTCGTGGACCAAAAAAAGACAAAAAAATTGCACAGTCTGTCAGGATTACATGAGAACCGTATCTCCCAATGATTTTTAGCCAAGAAAAATTAGAATCTTAGAGCTTCAATACGACCATTTTTTTTAACGAAATACGGCTTGTCAAAAACCACCGAAATTTTTTGGAGTAGTGTATTATCTGCCTACGCTGAAAGATAAAGCCAAGCAACCATTTTTGTTCTTTACTATCGAAGCAATATAAATTTTCGTGGACCCCCACTTTCAATTCGTGAAACCCCATATTTTTTCACGCCAACGTATACCCCCGTTGAGTTTCTCGTGGACCCCTAAGGGTTCACCTGGAACACTTTGGGAATAACTGGCCTATAACAATACAAATGCAAGTACATACATAGGGATGTACTTATGTACAGCCGGAAAATTTTTCATTTAACTCATTACCATTTAGTTACATTTAAAGTGCTGCACAAATATTTGTACAGCCTGCGCTAATGTATGCAACATAATTATAAAATGTTTGCCTACAACCCGCACGACGTGCGCAACAGACACGCCTTCACAAATTTTTTGTTTGTATAAAAAACTTGATTCCTGAGTGGCTTAAATTATTTTGAAACAAAAACAATTCAGTATAGAATGTGAATGTAACAGAAGCATTCGCAATCACCGTGATTGTAAATTTTGGTTTAATGCAAGTACTTTTGATCATTCAGTACTACACTGAAAAAATACGCCTTGACACTAGAAGAAAATCTTTATAGTAGAAAATAGTCGTTTTGCTTCTGCTTTTCTACCACATCTGCAATTTGGTAAAGCATTACCTATGACCTAAAGTACGTAACAGCTTTAGATATTCAGTCCATGCTTTTTAAAGCCAATTGCATATTTGTAAAGCAAAGATGCGGTAACTTTTTTGTAACGAAGCAATTTTTTATTTGTACAAAACGATATTTTTATTTCCCAATACTAGGCGCTCATAAATATCGACTGCTGAGTGGAAGATCGACCTATCTCGGCAGCCAGTTCGAAAACGCCCTATCTCAAAAACGTTTTCAAGAACGCGCTATTTCAGAATTTTATTGAAAAACACTCAATCTCAGAATTTGGTTGAAGAACGCCCTATTTCAGAATACGATTCAAAAATGCCCATCTAACTTCACAATGTATTGAAAATGTGCTGATCGGGGGCGTTTTTTAATCGGCAGCTGAGATAGGGCATTTTTGAAATTAATTCTTAAATAGGGCGTTCTTCAACCAAATTCTGAAATAGGACGTTTTTGAAAAGTTTTTTGAGATAGGGCGTTTTCGAGCTGGCTGCCGAGATAGTTCGATCTTCCACTCAGCCATCGATATGAAGTAGCAAGCTTTCTATACGTACGTATAAATTTGTTTGTAGAACTTTTTAATATACGCTCATAATGAGCTCATTTAAGAGTCCGATATGAGGGTGTTTCCCTTCCTCCAAAGGTCGACTTATATGAATCATATATGAATCATTTCAGACTCTGTTTGAGGCTCTTATCGGCCTCATAAATTACTACATTCGGACTCTTATTTTAGGTTGTATATTGAGTATTATTGAAGGCACTATATTTGCAAAAGCATTCAGCAAGAATTTTTTTCAAATAACTTACATACATACTTACGTGCATATACACATTCCAACATGCATTCAATAGCAGCAGCTGCAGCTAAATTTTGTAAATTTTTTGTTTTCTAATTATTTTTAATTTCTGTATAAACAAGTTTAGATATAAATTTCAAATCTTTATTGTTTTTATATTGGGCACGTTCAGAAGGTGCAACAGCTTAGTAGCTGTTGCGATTGCACCTTCTGAACGCGTTGTTTTGTATTTCTGATCAACTGAACAGCTGCGTGCGTAATATTTTTCTGATCATTTGAGAAAACATGTTGTGTGTTTTGAATTTGACAGCTAATGTATCAAGCCGTTCAGAAGACGCATTACGATCACTGATTTTTTTTAGCAACGGTTGCGCTCAACTTCTGCGCCTTCTGAGCCTACCCATTGGCACAAGGTGCTTGCTCATAACTTGGATCATATATGAATCCTAAAATATTCATATAATATTACGTTCAAATTGGCCCGCCCCATTTAACTTGTTAAATGAAAAAGAGCTTTTGAAAAACACAATCGTTCACGTTGAACATTTGGATTTAACTTAGACGGTTGTTTGATTACCAATAAAAATTCGAAAAAAAATATTCAAAATCAAGTTTTTGTATTTCGCTTCGTGATATTAACGCATACGGATTACTTAGAGACTTCAAAATGTTTACTTCGTATGCACTATTTATCTCTGCTTACGATAAGACCTCATGGGAAATAACTAATTACCGCCTTGGCCTCTTTTTTGGCGGACAGACATGCATACAATTTTGATATTTTTGATAATTATTCATTTAATATTTTATTAATATTTTTCAGAATATAAATTTTTTGAACGTCAAATGAAAGCTTTTGGCTCTTTCTGATTGGCCGAAGCAGAAAGCTTTCTGATACAACTCTGCGCTGAACTAGTTTTCCAACGAGGTGAATGATTTAACTGGTTCAATTTTCCAACAACAATTGCATGCGATTTAACTTGTTTATGAACACGTTTTGTTCATTTAACCGGTTCAAGCCCATTTAACATGTTTAGCTCGCCACTTTGAACGTAGTATAAGAGTAAACAATTTTTTGTTTTTGAAACTCGTATTTCTTACCTATCTAGAACTCCTTTCCGTGCGCTCAGAATATGTTTGCGGGGGAAAATGATAAAGTTTGTGTGAGTTTGTGAGTAAATTTAAAAATTAAATTGCTTTGAAACGTTTTTTGGAATTTGTTTTAAAGTCTGATTTATATAGTTTTAGTTAAAGCATGAACCATATTTTTATAAACAAAATAACAAACAAATTTTAGCTTGAAAAACGTTGTAAATATTAAGACCGAAACACTATTCATCCACATTTGACCGCCACTGTATGTAGCTACCCTGCAAACCAAAGTTCCCGAAATCTTACCGAAACCTCTAGGAATATGTCATTTCTGTAACGATTTTTTTACGAATCTTCAAAGAAAATGAAACGAAGGGGTTCACACGAACTCGTATAGAAATTTCTGTATGAAAAATGAAGAAAATTCTGAAAAAAAATCTGCAAAAAATTCTTTACAAGGCAGCACTATTTTCATTGCTTTACCGATTTTCTTCCGAAATTTCGTAAAAGAATCAAGGTGAGCACAGTTCATTTCATTTTAGAAAATCAGCAAAAAATCGGATGAGATCTTTACGAATTCTATACAATTTCTATACAATTCAGTGAACTCTGAATAAATGGATTGCAGGGTATGTCTACATATGTGTATGTATGTATGTGTTAGTACTACATATACATATAGTATGTTAAGCGTACACTTAGCGCTATTGCTTTTATAGCGTCCATTGATATTTTTATTACGTACATACTGCGTGTACATATTTACACACATACACATGTATTAAGAATTCGCATTTCTGGTATGTATTTGCACTATTGAAATAAAGAGGTAAGCACAAATGTTCTTGGTTTTTATTGCACACAAAAGCACACCCACTTTGCTAATATGCATTTTAATGTATTATAAATTGCCAAGCAGCACATAATGGAAGCATAAGTACATACGTATGTATGTATGTACATACGAGTTTACCTAACAAACCCAAAGTTTATTTGTGTGATTTATTTGTTGTTACAGTTGTAATTCCAATGTAAACATTTGCCAGCAACATACTAAACCGCAGTGGACATATACAAACATATGTATGTGTGTCTACATGCTTGCGCAGCGTTAGTGCGTGCCTTATTCATACAACATTTCAGATCGTTGAAAACGGGACTATTGCAACGTATGTATGTATGTATATTACAGCGAACCGTTCCCCGAGTGATGTTAGCTACTGGTGGATATAGGAGTAATGTAGAGTAAAACATTAGCATTTTATGGCTAGAGTTGCAAACATTGGTAGGATACTACTTAGTATTCCTATCACGCATTCAGCTTATTTTCACCGCTTGTTACTAGTTTAAGCTTTTGTTCTCTTCTACCGTTCCTGCTGTTTAACTTAATTTTTATAAATAGGTAATTAAAATTGCCGATTAGAATTTTTATTGGTTTTTATTAGCCGAAATGTATAGCGTACTGTAAAAAAGAAACATTCCGCAGCTGGACTGGTGAATTTATGCCTGTGGGCGATGTACACAGTATTACCGATGTATACAGTAAGGGTATTACCGATCCGATGCCTACTGTCTAGCATGGTACATAGATAGCATAAATAGCCTGGTTGTTGTTGTTTCATGTGTTCAACAATCATGCTATTTATGCTATCTATGCACCATACTAGACCGTATGCACCGGATCGTAATACCCCTAGTATACTTTGCTTAGCTGCCCATCCATTTTGCACGAAAAACTTGTGCGCTTAACCGAAAAAAGCACTTAAGCGTATTTTCTTTACTACTTAAATGAGGAAGGTATTTGAATCCGTATGAAACCAAATAATGGAGGAGCACTTACTATGTAGAAATTTCTGTAAGCGAAATTTTTTCCAAATGGTATCTAAATATCTATATAACTACATAAAATTATAGCCGTTTTAGTTGTTATGCGAGATGAGAAAAATAATAAAAGATTGTAAAATTGGGGTAAGTGTAGAGCCAGTGCAGGTAAACTTAATACTTTCTCTGATAATTGATATTAGTTGCAAATTTTTTAGGCAGGTATCGCTAATATGCAGGTTGGAGCAGTTTCCTAATTAATGTTAAAAATAATGCCGCTGATGCGCATTTTGGGGTAGGTATCTGTGCACTTAAGCATAAAGGCAGCAAAGCAAAATATACACGGGGCTCCCGTGTGTGCCCTAGTCTTTTGAGTTGAAATTTTATTAATATACAGTAAGTAAAACCAGATTTTTTTGTATATTTTTCATTATAAATCTTTATTTAACCTAAAATATCTTCATCTTAGCATAGTGTTTTTGAGAAAATGCAATGTTTTTGCAAAAATTTAGAATATTTACCCAGAAAAAATATTCGTTCGGGTAGATTTTGCTTTAAGGCGACAAGCGCTTTAAAAAGGGCGTGGCAGTTTTAGAACTAAAGTTAACAAATTGCAGATTTTATTGCTGATTTCAGCAGAATATCAACAGTAATTTTTCCGCATTTTTTTTTACTGAAGAATCTTTTAGAAATGGGCGTGGCAATTTTACGGACAGAGTTAAACAAGCTATGGTAATTTCGTTTCTTTAAAAAAATGTTGCCCTTCCGCGGTTCGAAATTTGTTTGATGTTACACTCCACCCTGTAAAAGGGCATGATTTTGTCTTCTAGTTTAGCTCACGCATTTCATAATATTGTTGTTTGAAGCAACCATTTGATTTTCAGGGCAACCATCCACCTTGACAAAGCTTCAATGGGCAGAGAATGTGCTTGGTTTGCCTTAGAAGAGTGCGAGATTTTAAGAAACGAACACAAACTCTTCTCACCGTGTCTCTTTATTGTAGAACGGCGATGGGCGCCGCCTTGTCCGCGGCAAAGCTCTTTTAAGCTTTCTTTACATTTTGTATACACGCGCAGTGTTGGCAGAGAAAAATTTCGTTTGGAGCTAAAACGGTCGAAAAAAAGAGCTAAAAAAGCTAAATAATACTAATAGTAGCTAAAATGAAGAGCTACACATTTTTTTTTTAGGTTGAGCATTTATTGACGTAAGGTTCTTTTTACATTTTCGGCAATTTTAATCAAAACAACGAATTTTATAAGTTTAAGTGCTGAAAAAAATCTTTTAAAACCAAAATAAGGTACATATATTTCGAATTCGTTGCTATGGCACTTATAACAGTGAACTAAAAATACTTTACAAACTGTTCAAGTCTGTAATTTCAGATATTTGAAATGAATAATTTTTTCGCAAAGTTTTTCTGGAAAGTTTTACTTCCAGCCCTCCTTAAAGGTAAAATTAGTTAGGTAAAACAAAATCCGCGCTATCAGAAAAAAGGATTTTCTTTTAATTAATTTTTGAATTCTTTAACCTAGATCCAAGAGTTTATGGTGGATACACTGCATCCTGAAATGTTCCCTTTTATCAACGCTTAAGTTTTGGCTTATAGTTATATACCAAATACAACTAAAACTTTCTGGAGCTAAAAAAGTACTACATAAATTTGAAAAGAGCTAAATAGAAGCTAGAGAGCTAAATCATGCTCAAAAAGCACCAAAATGGCAACACTGTACACGCGTGCCGAGTAAATGCTCTCTCTGCCCATCGCTGTTTTAGAATCAAACACGAAGATATCAAGGAGCGGTGAAAAGGGGCCATTTCTGATAGAAACCAAGAAGTATTTTCTTGAAGTTATTGCAAAAGCGTTTTAAAATCAAAAATTTACAAGCTACGGAATATTGTGAAGGGGATAACCCCACCACACACTCCAAATGGTAAAATAAAATCATTTTTTTTATTATAAACTAGCAAACGCACAGCTTGCATCGCGACCCCTGATAAGAGCTTTTGCGTTGACCAATGCAAAATAGTGCTGAAAAGCAAAAACCCCTCCTTGCCCACACTGGTATTGAAGTCGCCAAGCACGATTTTGATATTGTGACAGGGGCAATGCTCGTATGTACGCTCCAAGTGCTCATAGAAGTGATCCTTGGACGCCTTGTCCTTCTCCTCTGTCTGGGCATGAGCGCAAATGAGCGAGATGTTGAAGAAACTCGCTTTGATGCGGATTTAGGCTACACGCTCGTCTACCGGGGTGAACGCCAGTACTTGACGACGCAGTCTCTCTCTCACCACAAATACAACACAGAATTTTTGCTCCTTTGCATGGCAGCTGTAGTAGACGTCTCAAGGCCCCTGGCATTTCTTGCCTTCTCCCGTCCAACGCATTTCTTGTATGGCGGTGTTGTCAGCCTTTGTCCTTACGAGGACCTCAACCAGCCGTGCAGAGTCACCTTCCCCATTCCAAGTGTATGCCGTCAAATCGTAGTCCTTTAAACGATTGCCGTGGTCGTCATCAAAAGTGGATCTCATCCGAGGCTTTATTGTTCGTCTTCACTAGAAATAGTTTTTTACGTGGCGGGCCCCAAACCCAGCGAATAACCCATTGATGGGACGGAGGTGGTTTCGCAACCGAATACACGTTTATACCCGTGTTGGTTACCGCAACTCGCAAATGGGTTGCTCACGTTGCCCAGAGTGCACGAACGAGGACGCAATAGCCGAAATTGACTAAAGCCGGGCAACTTTAGCTGCGTACCCAGGAATACGACTATACCCCATTGCTTTCCATCCCTTAGCCATGAAAATTGAGACCTTCTCACTAAGATGGCAGGCAGTTCGTCTACTCCGATAAAGAATGATTATAATTATATTGGATTTTAGGACCTTTCCAACTAGCGCCATATGGTAGCATCAACCCTCTACGCATAGGAAGCAACCCATGGCCACTATCTTCTTCCACACAAACTTCAGAATTTTCTAAATGAGGCTCTGCATATTGTGGGCTTCAAAGAACTAATTTATAAGCTACCAACTAACCGCGAAAAAAAAAACAAGAATAATAAATAAACGAACCGAACTGCATAAAAATTTGTCATTTGAAAGAAATGCTGACTTATTCCCTTTGCTAATTAACCGATTCATATTATAAGGTGATATCTCGCATGCGTCCGGTTAATTTGTCGGCGATTTGCAGTTACAAGCCGTGTCCGGCATTCAACTTTACGTTCTGCGGTAAATCGGGAAATGTGACGAGCACCTTACCCAAATGGGATAAATCTGTGTAGCTATTGACTTCACTAATTTGCGGCCAGTAGTTTGTCAGCAACTGTGTTCCGTGGATGTGAAGTAAATACCATGTCTTAGTTGGCTTGTGAGTTTGTATGTATATATATATTTTTTCCTTGCTCACTCACTAGTTGATCTACTCCAACATTACCATAACCTCGGCTGAGTAGAAGATCGCCCCACCTCGGCTGCCTGTTCTAAAACGTGCTTTCTCAGCAAATGGCTTAAAGACGTCCCATTTCATAATTTGTTTGAAGAACACCTTATTTCAGGATTTAGTTTAAAAACGCCCTATCGCAGCTGCGTTCTTCAACCAAATTCTGAAATAGGGCATTTCGAACGGACATCCAAGATAAGGCCTTCTCAACCGTTGTTTATATATATTGCACCTCCGAGTATATCCCTGTGGCCTGAGGCCCATATTAGGAATGGAGAGAGTGCTTGAATTTTTGCCTGGTTATATGATAAAATGCTTCTGTCTTAGCAAATTCTCCACTTAAAAACGTTTTTATGGTCCGGTAGGTGAAAGGATGGCTTCAAATTGAATTATTCAACAAAAATCATTGCTCCTACTCAGGACTACATTTTTGATCTGCCTGAGTCCAGGCTTGTGCGGACAGTCAGCGCTTGAGCTACGAGCAAGCGCTTTTATATGCACATGTAAATAGAGTATGTTTAAATGACATCTCATTTGAACTACCTAATTTGAGGTAACTTGAAGCCCACAAAACGTTCAAATCCTCCGCTGAGCGAGATCTCATTGCACCTGTAACGCCAATAGCAGCGGCACACAGACCTTCTTGCTCACTCATCTACTTGTGTTAGCAAACGTACTACTCTCAATATGCAGAAATACGTGCATCGCTGTCGGTTTTCTAAGCTATGCAGATATAAATAGCCTTGTAACTTTTTGTAAAACGAGGTGGGTTAAATTGTTCTAAAAGATTTGGAAAATTTTGAAAACTTCAGGATAAATACTACCTTTGCTTTTTTCCACCCTTTTTGTATTCAACCAAATGGCGTGCAACTTTTTATAATTTGTATGACAAATTTCTCTATGTCATGCTGTGCTATGACCGGGGGTATGTATGCCACCAATGCACGATGAGTTATGTGGTTAGAAGTTGTACACTTACCACCTCAGCTTGTCCTGGCTTACTAAAGTAATTTTTCCGTCAGGTTTTATTCCTGAAGGAACACATTACTTATGGGACAACGGTCTTCAAATGCATCACCATCATTTTTACTACATAGGTTCTTACATACATATAACTGTTACTTATTTAAATAAACAAAATGCATACAAATGCTCATCCGTTAGTACATACGTTGGTATGTAGAACACTTCATTTTTCTTGTCTGCAGTAAAGGAAAACAAACGAGGCCAACATAAGTTGCTGCATGCTCTTTGTAAATATAGGAAGAAAACATTCGGAGCAGCCTTAAAATGTGACAACAATATGTTATGCAAATCTTTGAGGGAAAGCGGACCCACACAGCAAAAGAATGAGAGAAATGTGTGTGGGTTCTTGCTGCTGATGAAGCTTTCCAGACAAATGGCAACGGTTTTTTTTAGACATATTTAAAATGTAAGTTTGTCAATGTGTACAGCTGCATTGGGTTAAGCGAGTCCAGCAAGCCAGCACTGAAGGATGTATAAAAAAGCACAACAGTGAAAAATGGTAAAATGCACAGCAGAATGCAAATATCAAGATAACCGCATTCATAAGATGTAAGTATCCCAAATATTCTGTATAAAAAATCTTAGCAAATCGGGCCGAAGTCCTTCACTTTAAAGCAAAGCTTGGTATTTCATTTCACAATTATGCAAGCTCACTTCTCACGTATTTTTACGCTTCATCCGATTTCCCAACCCAATTTTTCAGTACTCAATATATGAAAAAAGAAAAACCAACATAAGTCAGTTCTCAAATTACTCGAGTAATGGTCATTTCAAATAATCACTTAAGTTTATTCATCCCTGAGCTGATTTAAGTTCGCCAGCTAACTCAAATAAAGTTCCAGCTCGCCTCAGCTCAGCATGACTTAAAACGTGTTTCGTTTGAATGCATCAAATAGTTATGACTCTTGAATTTCATATATTTCGTATACTCCTATCTTACTGAACTTCAAAATGTACTATTTGAATTAAATATGTATGTTTTAATATTTTTTTGGATTGTTGCTGAAGAATAAGTTAATAGTAAAAAAAGATTTTTAGAACAAGTAAGAGCAGTGCTGTCTTCGGCTATGACGAAGGCTTCATACCTTTTATGAACATCAGAAAATTTTTATACATACATTATACATTTTTATATATTACTGCATCTGAAATTAGTTTTTTGGGAGTTAAACAAAATTTTTATATTCATAGCATATATATGTACATACATAGATTGAGGAGTTAACTAAATAAAAAAAATAAAAATCATATCTAAACAACCAGTAGTATGGAAGATATACCTTACAAAGCACAAATTTAAGTGAAATTCACTGCTGTGTGTGATCGTGATGAAACTGTTAATAATGAGTGTTCCTAGTTGCATAAATGAAGGATTTATGACGAAAAATCTTATATCTGAGCAATCAGTTGTATGGGAGCTATATGTTATAGTGATTCGATTTTTCCGGTTCCGACAAATTATTAATACATTGTAAAAATACACTCACTTACCAAATTTCAGTCGGATATCTCGAAAACTGAGAGACTAGATTGCTCAGTTCAGCTTGACGTTCTGATCATATATGTAAGTATACATCATCATGGGTCTATCTCTTTTTATTCTGGTACTAACAAGCATCGGACCAAAGCTATAATACCAATTCATGCTCACGAAAGGTATAACAAGCTTTCTAAATATGAACGAAATTGGACCATAAATACTGGTTACCAAATATCTCGACTCCTGTGCCATCTGTCGGTCAAATTTTTTGTTGAGTTATTCCTTTGCATGTAATTAATATACGGTCAACAGACCTATTGGGACCAACGTAAATAAAGTCATCAGATAAATAATATGATTCGCCCAAGAAAAATGAGATTTACCTATACAAAACATTTACGTGTGAAGTTCATCGAATTGCACAAGAACACTTTAATTATATCTAAGCCTGATTCTGGGTTCAGCAAGTTAAGAGACTTACTGAATATTTCAAGACGAGGATGAACTCCTGTAAGAACAACCATGGCGACCTAGAGACCGATGTCCAGAAATTAATTAAATTATGGAGGGAACACTTTTTCACCCTATTGAATGGCTGCAGCACTGAAAGTAGTGGAGAAGAAGAACCCGAGCCCCAGTCGATGACAATGGCCCGACGATTTGAATTTAAATGTGCCCTCTGCCCAATCCACAAGAGGGGCGATCCCGCCATACGCGCCAACTACCGCGGGATCAGCCTTTTAAGCAAAGGTTACAAAGTCTTATCGAGTGTATTGTGTGAAAAACTGAAGCCCACCGTCAACGAACTGATTGCACCTTATCAGTGTGGCTTTAAACCTGGAAAATCTACCATCGACGAGGTATTCACGATACGCCAAATCTTGGAAAAGACCCGCGTGAAAAGATTTGACACTCACTACCTATTTTCCGACTTCAGAGCCGCTTCTATAGCACGATGTCGGAATTTGGCATCTCCTCGAAACTGATACGGCAGCGTAAAATGACGTTGAGCAATATCATCAGCTTCGTTAGAATTGGGAAATACCTCTGCTAGCCAGTGTTCAACACGGGTAGCGATGCTGGTAACTCATCGTCAACAATCATTTTGCATCACTTTGAATATGTAATTGGAGTGATTTTAATTGAATTATCACTCTGCTATGCAACATCACTAGTATTGTCAATTAATGCAAAGTAGATTTCTCTGTCAGTGCAGTTTGTGTGTGCCTTTTATTGGATTCCGTTCAACTTTGTGCTGGAAAATATTTCATATAAGTATGTAAGTTTCCAGCATATAATGCTCACGAAATGATTTGCAGTCTGAAAATACGGATGACTGTGAATAATCGAATTTCATGTAAATATTTGTATTGGTTCTGCATTGCCGTCAAGAAAGCGAGTATGTTTAAAGATTGTCACAGCAGCCGCTGCCTTTGCCGACTGTCTGGCAATACATGAGCACTTAAGGTGTTCTTATACGATATATATTTGCATCTGTAAATGTGACTTTTTCAATACATAAGTATATAATTGCGCATGTCTGTCAAATTCACAGTCTTTATTTAATTATTTAAAAATACGTTCTTTGAAAACGAAATAAACTAAACTCAGTTGATTCTGTCTGTGTGTCAGATAAAAATAGAAACATTTCTATTTCGTATGTACGTGCATCTGCTTTGTACAGGAACAAATCTAATTTGCCTCTACACGATATGTTGGCATTTCGATATGTAAAAAGTGGCATGTACACATGCAAATACATATCGTCTAAGAACACCTTTAAAAAGAAAAAAACTTGACACGCGTTGCTTTTAGTTCTTAGTGATGTAGGTTCGACTTTTATTGAAGTCTGAAAACACCGTACGCACATATTTAATTCGTTTTAAGTGTCTTAAAAAAATTTTCAATTTAGAAGATCCAATAACATTCTTTCTTTATTTCCATGACCCATAAAAACATACCACACAGCAGCATTATAGTAAAAGTTTACAATAGTTTCTTTTTATGGCTTAAACCCAGTGTAGTTTGGACCTAGTTTTAGTGGATTTCTGTAGATGCAACTTAACGCCTCAACAACCTTACACTGATGAGCCTGGTTGAATTTAAAAACTACTTCAAAAAACTTTGAACGAATCACATTGAAACCACGTGCGCACAGCAAGTGAAAGTTTTCCGCATAACAAAAAGCGCCAGCTCGCCCAAGCTCACTTATGAATTTGCCGCTCATGCATGCAGTTGGCTTTGATTCTTTGAATTTTTGCTGTTTATTTACCTTTGTTATACCTGGAAAGGTACTTCACTTCGCCAGTTTATTGCTTAGCCAACCGGACTTTAAAATAATTTTCAGCTTATTCCACCCACCTTGGAGCTAAATTCCTAGGTTGTGATTTTACGCATGCAAAAAGCATTTGCCTTTTTTAATTTGTGCGAGCACATTCTATGTTTTCTTGCAAACAGAAAAAGTAATGCCAGTTCTAGGCCAGTTCCTAGCTGTAGCCTACCGACATTAGTAATAGTTTAATCCTTTTTTGGACTCAAATACAAAATTTTTGGAACACTTTTACGTTACTTCTTGAATATTATAATTAAGCAGCATTTACAATACCTGCGTACTAATTTATGTATTTTCACTCACAGTTTCAATCTTGTGTACAATTTATGCAAAGAAGCTGATTTAAAGCAAGCAGGACATTTACCATCTAAAACGGATCTCGTGTAAAGGCAAAGCGTACGCCTTTAGCTGACTGCTGCAGCTGAAGAACAGATTCTTGAGCCATGAATATCTGCACCTTTTTTAATCTCTCTTTTAAATTGGTGCCAATATCTTGCACATTCTTGATTTTTGTACACATATGTATAAGCATATCCGCTTGTGTTATATACTATCTTCTATCTATACATAGTATAAAGGAAAGTCGAGATTCTTTGTACGCGGTAATCTAGAAAACTATTGAACGGATTTTGACGAGATTTTCTCTAATATACGCTGTTTCGATAAGAGAGTGACCTTTTTTTACTGAGAACTTTAATAGGTCTAAAAAACTACAAGATCCGCATCGTTCGTTGGATAACAAAAAATGAGGTGTCAAATGAAAGCGATTGGCATCTAGAAAAGCACTAATATCTTTTTTTTTACCACCTATTAAGAAAGTTACTATATTCCATCCTAATAAGCGTAGGCATCAGTTCTGTACCATCACTGTCAAATGAAAAGACTTATGCCCTTATTCATAAAAAATAAAATAGGTTTAAAGAGCTTTATAAATTGACGTTTTCATACATTTTTCAATTCATAAACCTTTTATAAAGCTACTTTATTTTTTATGAATAAGGCCATTAGCCTCTAGATGTGTAATAATGTATTATTTTTCTGACTAGGGTTGCCACCTGTTTAAAAACTATAAGATCTTCACCGTTCACTAGATTACAAAGAAAGAAGTGTCAAATGAAAGGGATTGGCCTCTAGATAGGCATAAGTATTTTTTTTTTGGGTAGGGTAGCCATATGTTAAGAAAATTACTTTATTCAATCTTAATAAGCGAATGTATCAGTTCTGCACCGGCACCATCAAACGAATATACTTAGCCTCTTGACGTGCAAAATGTATTTTTTTTTGGGTAGGGTCGCCACCTGTGTAAAAATTATAGATCTTCACTGTTGGTTGGATAACAAGATGAGATACCAAATGAAAGGGCATGTACAAAAACTTTAATTTTTTTGAGTAGGGTTGCCACCTATTTAAAATTTCTTTCTTATTCTTACGTAGAATAAAGCAAAGCCAAGATTCTTCGACCACGCTTATCTCGAAAACTACTTAACGGATTTGGATGAGATTGTGCTTTATACAGGGTGTCAGAAGTAACGTGCCAAACTTTAGGGGAAGGTAGGAGGGGGGTGAACTCACTGATAAACAAAAAATTTTCAGGTAAAAGTATCACCGTTTTTGAAATATTTACATTTTTTCGAATTTAAAAAAAATCGTGCCTTTTCATGTGTTTTCTTTAACTCCAACTACAAACCGGGCAATACTTAGTAAATTTTTTATGTAAAATACTTCCAGATAGTTGCCTCTCCATACTTAAATGCAATGTAGTTAAAATATATTAAGGAACCATCATAAAATTAGGACTATTTCTGGATTTTTAACTTTTTGATATTTTCTTCCCCAAATTTGACTATCTCGGGTGAAAAAAAAATGTACTGAGCTATAACTTTACATTACATAAAAAAATTGCTCATTTAATAAAGATTTCAGAAAGGTGCCACACTTACTGTTTTGAATAGAAAAAAAAAAGTTATAGCCGCTTTTCTGGGTAAAGGACTGAGACACGCTAGAATGTATTTAATAGATTTAAATTGAATTTGCTCTTGTTACCGTCAAATGACATGCTAAATAGTACAAAGGTACATTATTACCTGCTCCTGACATTATTTTGTGTTACTTACCGGAATTAGTGAAGTGGATTTTGTGAAATTGGACCCTTCGAACATTGTGTTATTAATACTATGACAGAGAACACGCAGTATACGTCGCATGAATATGCGGATATTCACCTAATTTACGGTGAAGCTTGCTGTAATGCCAGAGCTGCTCAAAGACTCTATGCAGAGCGATACCCCAATCGTCGACATCCGGGTCGTGAAGTATTCGCCCGGACCCATAGAGAAATATATGAAGGTAAGTGATTTTTACTATCATTTTTCACTTTTTTAAGGTCGCATACCTGGAAGGCGTGGCGGCGAAACAGGACGTCCTGCAACGGTAGATGTTGAAGCTGTGTTAGAGGAAGTGGAACTAGGTCCATCGACTTCAGTGAGAATGATGGAAAGACGGACGGGAATACCAAAAACTACAGTTCACAAAGCTTTACAAGACCATCGATTTCATCCATACCACATTCAACGTGTTCAGGCTCTACAAGAAAGAGATTACCTGTCGAGGGTTAGATTTTGCCGTAAAATGCTGCGAATGCATGAATCAGACCCCAACTTTTTTAACAAAATAATTTGGAGCGATGAATCATCATGCAAACGTGATGGTTATTTTAATTTACATAACCTTCACAGTTGGCAGATAGACAATCCTCACGAAATGAGAGAAGATCGTTCGCAGTACCGGTACAAAATAAATTTATGGTTAATTGTCAGATATTGGGACCTGTGGAACTGCCGCCAACGCTCAACTCTCACAGTTATTTAGAGTTCCTTCAGGAACGGCTTCCAACTCTTTTGGAAGATGTACCCTTAAACCTGCGGCGAAGACTATGGCTGCCAAATTGACGGGTGCCCTGCTCACTACATGCGTGAAGTAAGAGCTCATTTAGACGAAACTTATCCTCGCCGATAGATTGGACGATACGGGCCAATCACGTGGCCCGCTTGATCGCCAGACCTGAATCCATTAGATTTTTTCTACTGGGGCTGTCTTAAGGACAAAATTTATTCAAAAACAATTCAAAACGAAGAGCATTTGCGGGAACAAATAAATGGAGCTGCTGCTGAGATAGCCCAATTGAGTTTAAGATCTCTAAAAGCGTATTTTCTTAAAAGGTGCCCAGCTTTTATTAGAGTAGAAGGTCGCCAATTTGAGCATATTTTATCAATAAATGAATACATTTTTCTTCAAACAACTCATGTATATCTTATTTCACGTGAACCCATCCTTCACACAAAATATTGATAGATATAGCACTTGTTATAGACTCTAGTCCGAATTCCGGTAAGTAACACAAAAAAATGTCAGGAGCAAGTAATAATGTACCTTTGTACTATTTAGCATGTCATTGGTCGGTAACAAGACCAACTTAAATTTAAATCTATTAAATACATTCTAGCGTGTCTCAGTCCTTTATCCACAAAAGCGGCTATAACTTTTTTTTTTTCTGGACACCCTGTATATCCTGTATCGATAGGGGTATTATCTTTAGTGCTTATAATTTCTATAGGGTTGCCACCTGTCTAAAAACTTATAAGATCTTTGCGTTAAATTTCAAAAAGTTAGATATCAAATGAAAACGCTTGGCCTCTATAGCAGTGATGGGCACACTAACCCTATCACATTTTGAACAGCGAGAGCGAACGACTCGGCCATTCAAACTATTACTTCAATTGTGCGCGCACGATTCTGAAATTCAAGAAAATCGCAATCACAACACCTAATTTTTGACAAAAATTGCGCGCTAAGAAGAATGCAAACCACGCAACATGCCTCGGCGACAGCTCATGGCTGACTGATTCTTTGGTTGAATTTATTCTTTTGTTCGGCAATATAATGTGTGAGCATATACGTTTGAAAAGCGTACAGTTGGCTGTACGCGTGATATGAAATGCCCATTACTGCTCTAGATGTAATGTGTTATTTTTTAAGTAGGGTTGCCACTTTTTATAATTATAATATCTTCAACTTTCGTTGGACTAAAAAATGAGGTACCAAGTGAAAGAATATGGTCTTTGAATGTGCAAAAAGCATTATTTTTTTTTGAGTGGGGTTACCACCTATTTAAAAATAACCACATTTTTATTACTTAGATATATCAGATTTTCACAGTTCATTCAAGTAAAAAACAAAAAAAAGTGAAAGGATATGATCTTCAGATGTGTAATAAGCTTTAATTTTTTATTGGGGTTGCCACACTTTTAAAAATTACCTCCTTACATATAATAAGTGAAGGCATTTTTTTTAATTAAATCAGATTTGCGTAGTTCATTTATTTAAACAGAAATTATGTCTCAAAAGAAAGGCTTGGCGTTCAGATGTGCAATAAGATTTTATTTTTTTGAATAGAGTTGCCGCCTGCATAACAAATTATAATATCCACATCCTTCGTTGCATTAAAAACATAAGATGTCAAATGAAAGGGCTTAGCCATTAGGTGTGCAATAAGGCGTGTGCAATAAGGCTTTATTTTTTAATAGAGTTGCCACCTGCTCCGTATATGTACTTACTTATGTACACATTCAGCGCGTGGCCAAGCCCCGCGCTTACGAGGCCGGCTGGTATATTTAAAAATTTCAGACAAAGATAAATGAGCTGTGATTCCTGATATCTCCGGTTACGGAATAAAATCCACTGTGACGACATATGTATCACTTGCAAGACGGGGAGAGTATAGACCATCTTCTCCGCTGCTGACTGAGATGTCGCAATTCATGGTTCGATTTATTCACGAACTAACCGAATAGTCTGATAGTCGATCTCTATTCATATCACACTGTAGTAGATAACGTAAGAATTTTCAAAAAATAAAAATAAAAATGTATGAGGCCACGAAGCGGTATTCAAATATAGATATAATGCATCTATCACCTCTTTATTTCGAGATATTCACCTTCTAGATTTTCTAGAAAAAAACATCTCATCTTTTTGGTACTACATAATTGTTTTGCATGCCCCTTAACCCAAAAAAGTTCATATGTAGAGGTCATTTTGATCCACGGGTCTTAAATTATTATAGAGTTCCTATTTACAAGGCCTTTCCAGGACCACATTGTTTCACAAAATTGCTCCTAAAAAAATTTTACCAAGTTTTACCAAACAGACGAAAATTTCCTATGGGAAAATTAATCGATCGATGCTCATATAATGGCACTTAAACATATGTTAGTGTTTGGCCGAGCTTCTATTCCGATTTGAGTTTTCCGCACAGTTTTACGCCGACTCCGAACGGCCATTGTATTTGTATGAGAAGTTTTTTTTTTATTTTTTTTGTTAGGTGGAAAATTGTTTAACGCTGCTGGAACAAAAGTACTATAGGGAATTTTGTAGGGAGTTTTTTGTTTGGGCATAGGGGAAAGTAGGGATTTTTTTAGGTGATGGTAAAGATCTTCGAAAAAAAAAATTGGCATCACTGCTCCCACGTGTTTATGGTGACGAAGATGTATGTAGCTCCCATCTAAAAATCTGGCGATTCAAGTGTGACACTGGCTCGTGGCGTCTTCTTGAAGTTACAAAAAAATGTCGTCAATGCCACATTTCGATGTCCTGGTCGTGCTCTTTAATTATCTGACGATTATGTGAGAGAATTTTCTTGCGCTGATAATTAAAAAAAATCGTTTTTCAGATGTACAGTAGACCAATGCGGTCGGACTCTGACTAAAATTTTAATTTTTGGTATAGTAATAATCCTACGTGAATCTCCCTTCTGTACGGTAATTTTAGGAAGTGCAGCATCGATCGATTGGCGGCCGCTGTGGTGTAGTGGTTAGCAGTGCATGTTACCCTTCCGCAGCGCCTGGGTTCAAGCCCGGTTCAACCCAACATCAAAAAATAAAAACCAAAAAAGGTTTTTTCTAATAGCGGTGGCAAACCTCCGAGTCTATTTCTGCCATGAAAAATAGCTTCTCATAAAAATACAATCGCCGTTCGCAGTCGGCATAAAGCTGACAACATTAAAGCGGACGCCGCAAAATCGGAGTAGAAGCTCGGCCAAACACTAACATATGTTTAAGCGCCATTCTATTAGCATAGATAGATTATTTTTCCCATAGGAAATTTTAGTCTGTTGGATTACACTTAGTAAACTTTTTTTAGGGGCAATTTTGTGGTGCAACAATATGGTCCTGGAAGGTCCTTGTAAATAGGAACTCTATAATTAAGACACGTGGATCAAAATGACCTCTACATATGAACTTTTTTGGGTTAAGGAGCGTTCAAAACAATTATTCATCGAACAATTTTAGGGGGCTGCTAGGACAAATGTGATACCAAAAATTTAAGTTAAGATGTGTTTAATGACAAAGATAAACCTTTAAGCTCAATAAAAATCAAAAATTTGGAAGCCGGATATCTCGAAATAAAGAGGTGATAGATGCAGTATATCTACATTTGAATACCGCTTCATGGCCTCATACATCTTTTATTTTTTTTTTTTTTTTGAAAATTCTTACGCCCTTGTTATAAATCGACTATCAGGCTATTCGGTTAATCGACTACTCGATTAGCAACTTCTTTTGTCGGTTGATATTCGATTAGCAATTATTCGATTAACGGCTCTAATTCGACTAACCGTTCACTTTTGACTAAACGCTCACTATCTATTAGTCTGAAATTCGATTAACCGAAATTATTCGAATAGAGAAAGTTTCTCACAATAAAATACTTTTTATTATCGCGGTTGGGTTTTGTTAATAGATAAATATTGCCTTCTCATTGCCCTCTGCGCACATACATACACTAAGAAAAGGACAATGAAAAGGCAACATTTTCTGTAGAAAAGAGGCGCTAGAGTAAATCTCACTATAAATTCTTATTTACTATTTTTATCCGCCTGCATAGAGGGGTTAGATTTGGTGGAGGTACTCAAAAAGCTGCAAGGTATCTCGCATATATTAATCCGCCGCTACTATTCATACAATCATCTGGTTTGCAGTACAGATACAAAGAAGTCATATCCAATAACTTCCTGGTAGATATGTATGAGGAAAGAACCCAGTATTACATATATCCATACATACTTCTAGTGAATAGCTCTAAATAACTAAACCATAGCAGTTTCTTAATACACAATCTGACTAAAATTATCCTTCTCCAACCTGTGCAAATTGAGAATTCCCACATATTTGCACATGCAGCAATAAACTGAAAGTGATATACTGAAATTTTAGTAAGCTCTAAATTTAAGTTTATTATACAAACCACGTCTGGCTTTTCAAGCAACTCACTACTATATGTGCGACTTATCTGTTTTGTGTAGCCACATAAAAAGCTCAATGGCTTGGTTAAAATGTTACGAGGCCAAGAATAAAGTGGTGCCAACTAAAAAAATACGCACATCCTAAAGGCCAACAGTAAAACCACCAAAATGCTGACTGCATGTGGATGTTTCTATATATGTACACCTTTTTTCGCAGACAACGCCGAAAGGTAACCGCCACCCACACATGCTAGCAATCCTACCACATACTTAAGCACAAAACTACCGAAAAGTTGTAACACTAAAAAAGAAAAAAAAGAGCACAAAAACAACAACTGCGACTGCTTTTGAGTGCAAGCAAAATACTTAAGCGCTTTTACGCGCTCAATCTTTGAAACAAACTTTGGAGTGAGCTATGTTTTTTTTTCGATATACATACACATACACATATCTATTTGATGTTTTACTTTTATTTTTAGATGCCCCCTTCAGTAACTATCTATTTCCGTTCGCCTTCAATTTATAGCATTGTGCGGCCACGGCAATACAATATTGTCTGTACATATGTACGTACTAGGAATGTTAATCCCGGGATCCCGGCCTTTCTAAGGTCCCGAAAATTCCGAGATTCTGGGCAAATAATCCTGGTATTTTCGGAATTTGTAATTTGCACTGATGGCAATAATAGAAACACCTTTTCTTGACCAGTATTGGCTATATTTCTTTTTTCAATAATTAATTAATCAATTAAAATAAATAAATGACTAGCTGATTATACACATAACACCGCGCGATAGTATATTTTAAACACAAATATCAATATATTCGTGAAACCATGGGCCAAATATAATAAAATTGCGTTTTTAGTTTTTCACGCTGACATCACACAATGGGACTACAGCAGCCAAAATTAATAAAAACGGGTTTGCGAATTCTGAAAAAGTAATTACGCAGATACATAGAAAAATATCCAGCTAACCCAAACCAGAAAGCATTTTTCATAAAAATGCATATTTGCAATCATGACACGAGCTTAAAGTGCGAACAATGCGAAAAAATAAATTTGTAAGAAAAAATTTAGATTTTATCGCAAGTAATTTAAATTAATTTTTCCACTTGTGCACATATATAAAAAGCCAATCTGATTAATGATTTGAATATATCTGTGGCCAAGCATTGCTTTAAATTTTTATAAATCTTTTGAAATATATACAATAGTACAATTTTTCGGGTACTTAATTTAAAAAGGGATATTTAAAAATGTCCTAGGAAGCGAGCTAAATTATACTTAAGAAAGTAAAAATTAAATATGCGTGTCATATCTCAAATAGTTCCAGCTGCGAGGAGCTGCGAGTTCTGCTTCTATTCTTCCTTTTATAGACCCACCTCCTGTAAAATTTATTGAATTTTTATTATGCAGCTGAAGGGAAAGACTGTGGTGTGTACATATAATAAAAAATATGCAATATAAAATGGAAATTGAAGAAGATCTGTTTATTAATGACTCGCCAATCTATTAATCACATTCAACATTCAGCCAAAAATGGACGCTTCTCTGGACGAGATCCGTTTTCGACGGCAAGAGTCCTGCTGGCCTTAGCTCAGCTTTTTTGTATAAAATGTAGGTAAAATTGAAAGTTTCAGTATAAATACATATCGTGCACATAATTTAGTATGCAAGTATTGTAAATGTTTTCATTTTATCATTTTTAAAATGAAGAAATAGGAACTTCTTTAGAAATTAAATAAATGTGCCTGTTCATTTTCTCCACACTGAGAAAAAAACGCGTTGTAAGAATAACAATTTTTTATTTGATTACCGTTTAAAAATGTTCGTATTTAAATCAAGTGAAAAGTCTTAACAAAATGGATTTTTCCATTATACATACACTACGTATAATGGAAATATTCAATTCAAACACGCCCGTATTAAAATTAAGCATTTTTCACTACACGGGTGGCGTTTTGCACGTCTCCGGATGCTTTTTCATATGTAATTAAGCGGTGACAACACATACACACATACATGGCATGATATAATGCACTAATCGCGCGCTGTGATGTAGATTCAAACTCAACATTTGAAAACACATTTACATGTATGGCTGTAGCTGCAGTGCAAAATTCATAAAATTTAGTACTTGGAGCCAACAAAGTTGTGTGGAAGGTAGGCGCCGTAATAAGAAATTCTTTATTATCTTCCAAGTTGGAAAATTCTGGCTTAAACGAGCAAGGCACACCGAATTTCATCAAAAAAGATTTATTTTTAAATTTGCGCCTGTTTTTCTAGAATTACTGGACGATAATGTAAACCGATTTTGATGATCTTTCATATTTACACATTTCTCGTTAAAACCAGCATATGCTCTGAATTTCATCAAAATCGGATAACATTTACTATATCCGCCCACATGATCTGTGGGCGTGGTAGAGCGTTGAATTTTACCATTTTCCACATTTCTTCATTCCTAAGTGCCGAACAGCGCATATACGAAATTTCAGCGAATTTCTAGTACGGTTACTACTTTTGGCCGCAGCTTATATGGGGACGTCCCATTGTGCGTCAGTAATTTTAAAATGATTTAAAAAATTCAGAGAAATGTGCTTATAGAAGAAGTATGGGAATAAAATTAAAGAGAAAATCCTGTAGAATGTAAACAGATTCAAGTTTTTGGTGCAGAAGAACTGGTAAATATTGAAAATGTCATTTTCTAATTTTATCCTTGAAAATTCGCAATATTTGTTTTTGAAAATATTATATGTTAAGGACTTATAAAAACTCAATAACATACTCGAATTTCGTCCTTCTAACTTTATCAGCTTAAAGATTAGCTATTAGTTCTTCTGAAACCAAAAAAAAATATTTTTTTATATTCTAAAGAAGTTTCCTCATGCATTTGGTACCCATAACTTTATTCTACATTGCATTGAATTTTTTAAATATTTTTGAAATTAATCATATCTTTGAAATTAGAAAGTCCTTTAAAATAAATCCTGATGTCAGAGGGAAAAAATTAAATCGCCACTTTAAATAAAAATGTAGGTTTCAATCCCATTTATTTATTATTTATTTTATGGTAGGAGAGCATCTCAAACAATATAGAAGCCATTTTTTCGATTTAAGTTGTTGAAAAGTAGTGAATATCTTATCCTGGGACTAATCCCGGGATCGGAAAAAGCTGAAAAATTAACGTCCCTAGTACGTACACATATGCACGTATCGAAAGGTTTTCTGCTCTTGCATGAATTATGCTACCTGCGCAATTTCGCTTTGGTTTTTCTGTTGTTTGTATGCTTAAGTTTTTATTTGCAGCACTCTTTTAATATAAACAAGGGTACATAAAAAAGCTCCTATATACATATGTACATATATATGTACATAGAAATACATATCAATAGCAGCGGATACTCTCTCAACTTGCAAAATGTTTTATTGCTTACTTCTTGTATGTTCCACATGAATTATTTCTGATTTAGCTGAAAAATATGTACAAACTAACTGTAAGGCCAGCTTAAAACCCTTTCCAATTCCCAAAGCGTAAAAAGCGAAAAGTGAAACTGAACAGCAACAGTCCAGCGGCAGACATGCCAGAAAAGTTATAGCTGTGGCAGTAGAAGAAGCCACAGCACAGCACCGAAAAATGTATGACCGAATATATTTCTATAGGGGTATTCTCGCAGCCTTGTAAAGCCCTAGCACGGATTGCACGGTTTGTAAAGCTGACCCATAGGAAAACCGGTTTTTGACGTGCAAACTGTGCACCGTGCAAAGGCTTTGCAAGACTCCGAGAATACCCCTTATATGTTTGTATGAATGCATTCGCATACTGTTGTTTAAATATAATATAGAACAAGCACACCTTTACAAACGCACTTGTAGGCTTAGGGCCGACTACTCAATGTCTGGTTAACACTAATCAGCGGTTAAACATCTTTATCGTCGTCTTCGACTCCATGCATATAAGAGGGAGTCGGTTACGTCGATAACTTCGATAACTATGTTTAACCGGAGATTAGTGTTAACCAGACATCGAGTAACCGGCCCTTAGAGTAACAACGTCAACAAAAAACATGAAAAACATGATTCATGTACATACATACATATATGTCTATTACGAGTAAAATCCGTGCCGAGTGGAACTTTTTATGCTGTTTTGCGTTTTTTGACATTTGAAATTCAGCAATGGCGAGGGCGGCGGCAGTGGCGATGGCCATGAAAGTCTACATAAAAATATTCTCAGTTACAGGTACGATTACACAGAGCCAGACAGACTAATATATACATACATACTCACACAAGTAGTTCCATAAAAACGAGGGCAATTTGAAAAGTCAGTGGCTTTTTGTATTTCCCGAGCAATAACAGTAGAGACTGCTACAGTCAACTGCCAACTAGAGTAAACCACTGTAAAATTTGAAGTACTTAGTTAGTATTTGACGGCCATTGAAAGCAGACAACCCGTGAATTTTAATAAAAATTGGAAAACGTGTAAGAAACAAAGAAAAGGCCCTATACATACGGCAGAGTTCTGCACCATCAATTTCAATTGTTACAAAGCGGTTTACGACATGACACATATCGTCTATAAAATCCATGAAATGACACTGCATGATGAGAGAATGAAAGGGATTGAGGTGGCAGAGCGTTTAGCTAATGTACGTATGTCAACTGAGTGTGTCCATAAAATTTAACATCAATATTTGGATATACAAAAGTTATCCGCGCGATAGGTGCCGCTCTTACGCACACAAACGCACATAAACGCAACAGTCTGTTCATTTCAAAGGAGTGTTTAGCAATGTTCAGCCGCAATCCGAATAAGTTCTGCACCGATTCGTAACCGCTTACAAAGCATGGATCCACCAGAGGGCAAGGAATCTATACATATAATAAAATTGTAACAGTTTAGTTTAAGTTTTAGGAGGAATTTGTCTTTCCTATTATCTTCAAGATTCCGAACGTTCTCAATCGAAATTCCTAAAAGTTTTAGTTCTGAATCACCCTAGTGCACACGAGTGTAGTCACCGTATAAAAAATCTATCAATTGGGCTTTGAACTCCTACGCCATCCACCATATTCACCAGATTTAATATTCAGCGACTTATCAATGTTTCAAGACCCAAAGAAATGGCTGCGCGGTAAGAGATTTGGGTCCAATGAATAGGCCATCACTGAAACGCTGAGATTAATATATCGAGGTAAGTAGAAGGAGACTATATTGATAAATAAGAACTTTTTTGGCGAAAAATATATATTTTATTCAAAAGATCACTGACTTTTCGAATTTCCCACGTAACTATAATATAACCATGTATAAATAACTACTTTTTAAGTGCATATAAGAGGATATCCTATAAATTTATGAATACCAATTTATACATATATTGTAAGTACATACATTGGTGGAAGAAATAATAGAAACATAATAATAGGAACCTAACTTAATCTAAAAAAACTATCTAGTTTGATATCCAAAACAGAAAATTATAAAATTTTTTATCCAAATCCCCCAAACTTCAGTTCCGAATTTTAATTCAGAATTTTTAGAAAAATTTTAGGTATGCAGTTTTATAGCCTATTAAACTTTAGTAGGTTAAAGTGTAAATTTCAAGACGGTGGAAAATCGCTAGGCATTTTCTTCCATAAAAAAAGAGTTTTGTGCATTATCGAGCATACTCTATATGGAAGAACTTGCACAACACTGTCAGCAAAAAAAAAAAAAAAAATCTTGAAATTTTTTGGGGGTTTTCGTAAAGTTTGTTGAGCTTTTATAATTTTTGTATATAGTTTGAAATGTGGATTTATAATGTGCTTGTTATATTATGCGCTAGCCGTTTATAAAAAAAAATGAAACATGGAATAAGCAAAAGAATTATTGCCAAAACTGGTCAAAATGAAAAGTTTCTACTATTTCCTCCACCACTGTATATGAACATAGGTTCAAATTTACTCCAGTGCCCAACTTCTACCTCGAAATCAATGTATCAATGTTTCTTGCTCGACCGTCGACTTTATTCTGTTTTCTGTAAATTGAAATATACTCGCCCAAGCGACGCTAACATTCTTGTTTTTATTTTCTAATTTAAAACTGTGTCCAGCGTTGCCGTTTAGTTTAGATTTAAGCAATACTTACAAAGCTTACATGTAAAATTTTTCTTCGTTTTACTTTATTTCTCTACAATTCCTATCAAACGAATACAAAAACCAAAAATTAAGTTTCATGAATAATAAACAGTCTCTTATGATCTCGTGAACTAAAGGAACATAAAGAACTTTTCTCTCCGACCGCTTGCCACTTAAAATGAAAAGAAATTTGATGTGTCTTTTTAATGTGTCTTATTTGAGCGTATGTATGTATTATCCGCCGACGACCGAAAAACCTTTTTGTGCCAAATGCTGTATACACGTCAAATCTCAGCCGATTTCGATTATTATTTTTTTAAGGGGTTCGTCATTAATTTTAATGTTAGCAGATGCTGCTGTTTTTGTTCAATATTTAGTCGTAAAATATAAAACAACTTCAGCCGAAAATAAAGGTGCCAGCAACAACGACGTTTTTTTCTCATAGCAGTCGCCATAAAGAAATATATATGTACATATAAAGTTAGCATCATTGGGACGGTTAATATCAAGTGTATGCTACGTATTTTAAGGCACAGTAATAGTGATGCGGATATCGTGCACGCAATAGCCAGCCTATTCTTGCACTAACTACAAAACATAAAACTCAACGCACAGTAAACAAGAAAGCTTGGTTGGTATTAACATAGTAATAATTACGGTACAAAGTGGAGTTTTTTCGGCAAAGCCAATGTAATTTATTTTTTTTGCATGTAAACATATAATTGCTCATACATTACAATTAAGCAAAGCAAAATTTTATATGTGTCTTGCATATTCATATGTACATTTAAACACGCCAACGCCTTTTAGCCTGATTGAATTCACTTCAATTATTTACACTGAATTCGCTTATTTCAATCAAATATCCGGCAAAGTACTCAAAATGTTCGTTTGCGGTTTGACTTGCGCAATGAATTTGCGGTGGAAATATAAATGTGATTTGATTAACTCTATGGTGTATTTGCATGCATATATTAATGGACAGATAAGTGGTCAAATGTATTTAATTGCTATTAAAATTTATAAGTTATTAAAATTATTTATGCAAAGGCAGATTAGTAGCGTAGATGCGTATGTAGTAAAGAAACAAAGATTTGCGCAAGCACATAATTAATTCCAGTTCTAGTGTATATTTGTACAGAAAGCACAGAATTGTATATTGAAGTGCTAAAATATATAAAGGAACTTATTTTTAAATGGAAAGTATTTCCTTTTTGTATGTAAAAGTACGCATACACACCTGTCTCTCAAATATATTTTACATTTACAAGGAATGCATTGTTTCAGCTGATCTCCCCATCATCCCTAGCAGCCATGCCGCACAATTTGCTTTTTTATTCAAATCAAATCAAAATTCAATTACCGCTTTTAGTAAAGGTGTTTTGTTCTGGCATAGTGAGCATGCCTAAATTCACATGAGGCAGACATTGGCCTCCTTCCTGGCTTTTAAGCTTATGTACTTATGCATATCCATGCAGCTTGCAACAGTAACTGAGCACTTTACAAAGTCATTTAGACCAATAATAGCCTAATGGTTATTCTACCGATAATCACTGTCGGATTGCATTACACTAAAGCCAGTTGGCAGCAGAAATTACTCCAACATTTCGTGGATTGTAAATAGTGCCCTTAAGCTTGCTTAAAATTTTTGGTCAGTTGATTTAACAAGTTAGAAGCACATTTCAGCTTATTATTTAATTCCGAAAAGGTAAGATAAGAATCTATGGTATGCATAATTCTGAACTCTTTCTTTAGATAACAAAGTTATTTAACAACGTTAGCTGTACTATTTAAGTAAGAAAAAAGTAGCAGGCTTTTTCAAACAGTGTACGGTTTGAATGCCATTAGACGGAACACATATTTTTATTCGATGTTTCTCAATTACGAAAAAGCATCTGGGAAGTGCAGAATGAAATCATGTTTAAACGAAAAAATCTTCAAAAACAAATCTTTCTGAAGTAAATAAAAGTTCGCGCAAGACCATACGTATGTGGTTTAGATTGAAACAAAGAGGATGTCGTTCATGTTTGTTTCAATGTACAATGTAAAAAGTAACGTTTGAAATGGTTTTAAAGGATTCGTAGGGCGTAATATTAGCTGTTTATATACTTTCTATCGGTTTTATAAGGTTTGGTTATCTTGTATTAAAAATTGTATGACTTTATGACGTTACCACGCTTGCGACATCTTGTGAATATCCAAATTAACCCTAGAATACTAACGTTCGCCTGTGAGGCGGAACGAATTCGGTTTCCGCGCGATATTTCAGGAACGCTTTCAATGATCAAAGTAAACGTTCACGCCAACTCAGCTTAGCGCTGTACGAGGCTGTTAGCAAACGCACATTGTACAGTGGCCTTGCGCGGCTGAGTTCCACGCCCTCTTGACGCCTGACAGGCGAACGTTAGTAGTAAAGGTAATTTGGTTTGCTGTACTTATTTCAGTTTTTAACATGTTTGTTGGCTATTTTCTGTTTGGAACTTAATTATTTTTTTTTTTACTTTTTGAAAGGGGTTCCTATGAAGAACAAGTTCTAAAATGGTTGGAAGAAATATCGTTGAATGGAACCGATAGTGAGAACAATTTGGAAGAAGATTTCAGTGAATGCGCCTTATGAATAAAAACTAAGCAGTCGCTTTTCCTTAAGATTTCAAACCTTTTGCTTGATTTATTCGAATAACTTTACGTAAAGGATCTGAAATTTTAAGAAAAAAGCATTGCTTAGTTTTTATTCATAAGGCCCAATGTGATACAAAAAAGTCGATTTCATTTTTAAGTACAGGTCACAATAGAAATGATAAACAACTAATTCCTTTTAAGTGTGAAAGTAAATACGAATACCTTTAAGATAATTTATGGATTGTTTTAGTGCGTTCACTTTTAAATGGTTTTTTTTTTTTAAATTTTTTAAAGTGACTCCTTTCAAAAATATTTTAAAATATGTGTTATTTTCAATACGAATTATTTTTATTAATATTAAAAAAATTATTAAATTATTTTATTTTTTTACTTTAAAAACGTATGAAATATGTTTAAGCCCATTTTTAAACAAATTTAAGGTTTTAGAAAGACAGAATTTGTACTTTTTTCCAAAGTAGCATCACAGGCGAACGTTAGTATTAAAGGAATAAAAAATAAAGTTAGTATTCTAGGCTTAAATAAGTTAAAAAATGTCACATGTTTCTTTGTATATACAGGTTGAGTTCCTATAAATAAAAGAAAGTAGTGACAGGAAAACCTTAAAGCAGCCTAATATAACTCCTACTTCTACTCTTACTGACAATTTTTTTTATCCCAGAATGACAATGAAGAATTTGTTCACTTACAATGAATTGTGCAATTCACGCCAGCAAATTAGTCTTGAATCCTTCAACGGAGCAATATTTTCTTCCTTATATAAAAAAAAAAATATTTATTAAGCCTGCCACGTATGTGTTTACATGTATGTATATTCAGAGATATGTCCAAATGTATTCTGTTCAACTAATTTACTCGCTCATTCTCTGCTGTACATTTATTTCGGCTCTTTGTCCACAATTTGTCGTACATTGTCTGTGTTCGTTGGCAATGTTGTCTTCGAAGTTAGGTGTATGAAATTCAATTTGGCCACACCGTATAAGCACACAATTATACATATGTATACAGGTACATACGAGTATAAATACATACCCGTACATATATGTATTTCTCTAAGTATGAAGTAATTCAGATACTCATTTGTCCTTACACTTGATTGTTTCCATTCATGTTGCCAGCAACGTACACATACATATGCACATAAATAGGTACTTAGTTCGAGTATGGACAGCGACGAAGGAACTTCGATCGAGGCTGCTAAGCAGTGCCACGTATAAATATTTCCTCTCTTACTTGTTTACACACATATACTATCAAGTACAAGAAGTGATGAAAATTAACGATTTATTTTGGCTTTGACTGCAGCTGTACACACCAACGTATATATTTATATGTACATACAAATATAGTATATCTTTAGTAAATTGCGAAAAATTAAGCTAATACTTACATATTCAATAGCAAAGTCCTCGCCGAGGATACACACTAGGGTGGTCCGAAATTGCATGTAAAAAATAAAGTCGGAATTTGTATGCTCTCACCCCCAGGATCCTTCTATACCGAAAAAAACAGACCCTTATTTTTTATTTTGAAATCAAAAAATTTTTAAAGGTCGCCCAAAACGCTTAAAGTTTTCCTTGTATTTTATATGGGGGAAAAACAACTTTTCGTAGAAATGGTATAGAATACATGAAAATCAATATTTTTCGACCAGTTTCGACCGTTTCTCTTCAGGAGATTCCCAATAATAATACCCAATTATTTTTCTTAACCATTTTTCATAGTAACTATGTTTTATAGGCAGTGCACGGACTTAGAAAAAATTAATATTGGTAGATTTTACATACAAAAAATTGGTAGAAGTTGGTAGATTTTTTTTAAGAAACATTATTATATAGTTTTTACTCATCCTAAATAAATGAAAGCTAATTCAGGTAAGATGCTGTTACCAAAGCAGCTGAATTTTTGCCTTGGGGATTTTTAGTGTCAAAATTATGTATTTGTTGTAATTCTTATTGTCATTATGGCTAAAATTTGTTAGTGGAATTTTTGTTTTTGAACTTTTGCTGTCACCTTATTATATGAATTCGCCTTGGAATAAATTGTATTTCTTTATAAAACAACAAAACATTTAACAAAAAAGGTATAAATATGTAGTACATCAAAGTGGGCCCAAATCATGGCATCCGTGGTCGAATGAAACACGATTCGAATCGAAACAAAATGACAAGCTGTTTTCTCTCAAATACATTTTGAACTGAAAAAGCGAATTCGCTACCAAAAGCTGTAAAGAAAATTCCGATTCGAATATGATTCGATCCCGGATGTCTTGTTTCTGGCCCTGTTTTACAATAAAAAAAAACAATTACTCTGCACTTCAAAATTTTTTGATTAAAATTAGTTTTGAAATGATTTAAGTTTGCACACCATTCCTTTGGCAGTCTCCCACAAAAAAAGTATTGCAAACGAAAACTATTTCCATAAAGAGTTGGTTATGGTTACGGTGACCATATTTATGAGAGCCGAATACGGGACAAAGAATATTTTTGCAAATTTTTTCCACAACAGTTTACATATCTTAAAGCCTTCTTTAATGATTCTAGATGTATTAGCTCTGAAAAAGTATCCTTTTAGTAACATGACAAATTTGTAGGATAATTTTCTCGATATTTTTACCCCGTAGAATTTGTTTAAAAAAATCGTTAAATTATAGTATAATAAAGTGCTATTTTAAGTCGCTATGGCGTACCATTAATTTTTGGCATTTTTTTGTTTTTGTTGACGCATATTTTCATACAAAGTAAGTATGTTCGACCGTTTGTTAGAAACAGAAGCAAATGAGCAGCACTTTCCACTCGCGCTTTAGTATACTCAATTTTAATGAGTTAGAAAACTGCTAAGCATGTTTTTTTCTAAGATTCTAATTAAAAAGTTTGAAATTTTGGTGAAACATTGCAGAATTCATTTTTATAGTTTTTTGCACAAAGTTTGAAATTTGCTATTATATGGTTTTTGTTAGGAAAAGAGCTTTACTTTCATAAAAACAATTATAAACATTAAATAAACAAAGGAAAAATAACCAAAACTTAATAAAATACCAAGTCCTAATTTCCATTTTGGTCACTGTATGTATTCCTCGATACGAATCACAGGCATTCAGATTAGAAAATAATAACTGTTTATGGAGCAAATTTCGATCATATACCAACATCACTTAAAACTCGTTCATAGGCATGCCATTTAAATGAGCTGTTAAGGCGTCGAAAGACCGAATACGGGACAAATGCAGGACATTAAAAGAAATACAGAACATTTGGCGTCCCGTATAAAATGAATAAATTACCAGGACAATGGGTCTAAAAAGATGACTGTCCCGTATAATAAAGGACGGATGGTCACCGTAGTTATGGTCAAAGTTAACTCCTTACGTTTATTTTAGGTATGTTCCATGATAAAATATGTATACACTGTGTTCATTTGAATCTCTTTGCTTTCTTTCGGGAAAATATTGGTAGATTTTTAGCCTTTGTTTGTAGAAATGGTAGAAAATAAAAAACAGCTAAAAAGTTGGTAGATCTACCAATAAAGTGGTAAAGTCCGTGCACTGTTTATAGGTCCTCAAATACCCCTAGAATATGCCAGAAAATGCTATGGGGGGTAAATAAAAAAACTTTAGTATTAAAACATTGCTAAATAAACAACTGGGTATTGTTATTGGAAGTCTCCTGAAGAGAACCAGAGTTTTCCGATCGAAAAATATTGATTTTCAAGAATTCCATATCATTTCCACGAAAAGTTGTTTTAACACATATAAGATACATGGAAAACGTTGAGCGCTTTGGGCGACCTCTATTTTTTGATTTCAAAATAAAAAAAATAGGGGTATACTTTTTTTCGATATAGAATAATCCTAGGGGGTGAGAGCATATAAATTCCTACTTTAATTATCTTGTACCACCCTAACACACATACATACATATGTCACGCACTTAGTGCTCCTTATTTAATTTTTTTGCTGTCCTTCTGAAATCCTCTACGCAATTTGTTTTCTGCACTCATTCAATTGCTGCATAATTTATCTGTCTGACTTCGATGCGCCTCTTATATGTATCCTGGCGTTGTCGCTAAGTAGACAGGCAAGATTCCTGCATGGACTTCGTTGTAATACGGCTTACTAGGCGAAACTAATACTCATTCTCTGACAATACTTTTCGCTTTGTGTAGACCTTGGCTAATTGAAATCGTTTTTGCGTCAATTTTCTTAGAAGCTGGCATGAATGTACAACACTTGCAGTACCTTTACTACATATATTTACGGAGTTCACATAGTGTTGTATGTATGCTGTCGTATTGTTGTATGTCGTAAACTTTAAAACCATATTTAAGGGATTCCGTTAAAAATTAGTTGGTTGTGGTCTCATGTCCTCTAAGCACTTATTTAAGTATAAAAACTTTACGACATAAGGCAGTACGATACTTATGACACCTTGTGAACCTCCTAAATGTAAAAAAGAGTATTACATAAGCTAGCAAGTAATGCGAGCAGAATATGGTTAGTCTAGCCCAGGCAGTCGGCGCAAACTAACAATCTCAAAATAAGAAGTATTTTGTTCAGTGTCCTTGAAATTGAAGATGTCCACCACCCACGCAGTCAACGGATATGCACCTGCAACAGTACGTACACAGACAAGCGCTAATTAAATGATTCAATGATTACCTTCGATTTTCTTTCATACTCTTTCAATTGTTTCCATGATTTTATTACTCGTTGCCGTCTGACCGCTCGTTCGTTGTTTGTCGCTTCGGAGAAAGAGCAGCAGAAGTTGGTGAACTTAAAATGAAAAAGAGAACTCAACTCCTTCGATATCCGGCAAGAGTGTCAATTCCAAGAAGTTATTACATCCCTCTGTTAGAATGGCTTATGTAGCTTTATCAAAATGTAGAATTGTTGAGTACTTTATACTTAAATTTAAACAAGAAAGAAAATGTTTTCTGTACAAAGGTCCAACCCGTGACGGTAGAATCGCCCATATGTATATACAGTAAGACGAAAAAGAAAAAGGTAGTGTCGAATATAACATAAAACAGGTTTCTTAGAGTTTCTCCGTTTTTTTATTTAAAAAACGTTCTTTTCCTACCACTTGTCTCTTATCAGCTTGAGCATTTTTCATCCGATTTAAAAATCCAAACATGTTGTGAAAATATGATTTATAGACCCTTTAAATGATGTATGTCAATGAATTGCTAGACTTAGCTTTAGGTGCCACGGTGGGTTCTTAATATTTCGAACTCAAATTTAGTAAATTGGCTTGGATAAAATACCAATTCCCAGTACTGTAGCTAAATGCCTCCATGCGGTTTTTAGATTATATGGCAGATGCCGGCGCTACTTTTTCCATTAAATTAAATTTTGTCTAGCAGTACGATACTGATAAAATAAATCTCCATCACAAATTTAAAATACTTCCTGAGGTTTTCTGTCCTTCCGGAGATACTTCATGAAATGATGAAAGTTTTAGTATGTATCTCTGGGGGCGACAACTTCCTTTTTTAATAACTCACAATTTTTCCATGAACAATGGATACATTTTACAAACATAACTTCACACCAAGTTTCAGTATGGAAGCTGCCACTCCCTATTTATCAAATATTTGAAGTGATATGTAATATAAAAGTTTCAGTTAGTATGGGAGGTGCAACACCCATTTTTCTCCATGAGTAGGAATTTCATTTCACGTACTTATCTCCATACCAAGGTTCTAATCGGGATTAGTCCAGGTCATAAACCACCTTCGTGCAAAATTTTATTTTCAAACAGGTGGCAACCCCTTTCAAAAATATCTTCGAAATAAAGCTCTCTTAAACTTTTTTTCGTTTAGCACCTGTTTTATAACATTTGACTAAACATATTACTTTAATTAAACTTTTTTAAGAGACGGCAACTCATAAAAAAGTAGCCTATCTTTCAATCTAGTTCATAAACTATCTCTATGCAAAATTTCATGCAAATCCGTTCAGTCGTTTCTGCGTCATTATTAATTTATTTCTCTTCTCTATCGATAATAACATCGATCAGAATATCGATAACAAAATCGATAACATTTTCGATACAAAATTGATAAAATTGATAAAACTATCGATAGCAAAATCAATAATAAAAAAAGATTACAAAATCGATAAAAATAACGATTATTATATCGATAATTTCCGCATATATCGACATCAAAATAGATAACAATATCGATAACAAAATCGATCAATATATCCATAACATAATGGATAACAAATATCAATAGCAAAATCGACAAAAATATCAGTGTCAAAATCGATAAAAATTATCGATATGAAAATCGATAGATATAATGATAACAAAATCGATAAAAATGTGGATTATTGTGTTGATAAGTTCCGAAAATATGGATAGCAAAATAGATAACAATATCGATAAAAATACCGATAGCATAAGCTATAAAAAAATCAATAACAAAATCGATTAAAATTTCGATAACAAAATCGATAAAAATATCGATAACTTTTATGTTTATTATTTTGTTCATCTACATATTCCATCATGTGCATACATTAGTTGCATTCTTTTGCAACCGAGCTACAAAAAAACACTCGCTTAAATGACGAAATACACGCAAAGCAACAACACATACTCGACTATTTATCCGAGTTCAGCCAGGTCGGTTAAACAATACACAACCTGAAGGGTAGTGTTGGTAAGTAAAACAACTGCTCTATTATGAATTGTTAATGGGAAAGTGGAGAGGGAAATTTTTCTTTTCGTATATACATGACTTATATTTTAAATAAGTATATATGTTACGCAAATACCTCCCATAATTACTAATTTTTATTGGTTTTTGTGTCTAAATCCCGCTAAACTAATCACATGGCTCTTGCCAGATGCCAACAGGGTAGTTGAAGTAGCTAAAAGGAAATTTTACCCGGGTTGAACGTTCTTTTGTCGCTCGCTTACAAAACAATTCACCTATTCAAGAAGCACCTGTTTCCGTCCCAACCATTTCTGTGTGCAACTTCCGTGTACAACTTCCGTGTGCAGTTTCCGTTGAATTTGCCAATTTACTTCCAACCAACCAACCGCCGCTAAACAAGTTTAAGTTCAATAATGATTATTTTCCGTCCTTGCTTTATACGCATTGTTCGAGTGCGACTTATTGGGGTAGACACTCGATCTTAAGAAACTGTACAATAAAATATTATCGGGCTAAATTCGCACGATCTTCGTTGTCAATTTATGTCACCTCCGCCAGAGGGTGTGATCTAAAATACACAATACAAGAGAAACAGTTCTCATAGAAGACTGTGATAACCTCACCAATGCCATGGCTCCACCGGCATTGACACATCGGCATTGATACATGGAAATCTTTGTGGTTGGCGTCGACATATACATGCATACACACATATATTTCCATTAAGATTGTTAACATAGTATTTTGGCGGTCGCTCAGCTATCCTGATCTTGTCTTACGAATGAACACAAACGCTCCAGCCCTGAGATTTTTAAACGCGTTACTCGTTGATGGTAACAGAGAGAGAAGAGGGAAAAACTGGCGAGCCTTTTTGGACTTTGCCAAAAACGATTAAGAAGTTTTAGCGTCTAACAACAAGAAGAAATAATCATAGAATGCACTTACATATACACGATACCTATTTTTTGATAATAAAATTATTTCATTTGATAATTTTAAGATCAAATGTGCACGTTAATACATGTATGTTTACAATCCTACAGCGACCGCAGAAGTAGTAGTCAAAAACAAAATATTTATTGAAGTTAAAACAGATGATAGTTGCCAGCAGTAGCAAAACTTAAGTAAAATCATGAAAATTAAATAAACTATGCCACAAAATGTAGTCACAGCATAAAAGTTATTGTGCTTCCCAGGCGTCAAAGAGTAGCAGAATGCGCTGCTTCTGGCTTCTTGCTGGCCGGCCACCCGGGCGTATAAGTAACGGCGCATGTGCAGTTTGCTATAGAAAGCATCATGACATGCCTGCCTCCTGTTTGTATAAATAAAAAACAGCACTACCCTGTGGGGAAAATCTCTAGTTCTAAACTGGTGCGCATGTAGTACGTTTAGACCCAGCACTGGTTCGCTATAAATCTCTTTTGCATACAAACAACTGGCGAATCTAACATGGCGATGTCCTAGGAAGTGTCAATTGCCCCCCGCTGCATCCCTTTTTCGATAGTTCCGAACTAGTTCTAAATTCTATAGTTCCGAACCAGTTTAAAAATCGCCAGACGAAAGAAAAAAGTATTATGATTTTTCAGTCTTTTCGGTTCTTCCGTGTGTGATTTTACATTATTTTCAAAGAAACGTTTTTTTCAATTTGACATTAAATTTGTTTGAATAATTGTAAGAAATGTTCGTTTACATACCTCTGGCTGTAGCTGACTTTGCAGAGGTGCTCGCTGTTATTTGTTACATTCCAGTTGGCCCCAAGATGTTAGTATGTTAATACAAAGTTTTGTTTTGTATTACCAAACTATGAAATAGCATCTGCGAAGTGCAGAATGAAAGTGCATTTGAACGAAAAAGCCGCCAAACACATATCTATGAAAAGTAAACACGCCCCCCGCTGAATCCCTTTTTCGATAGTTTCGAACTAGTTCTAAATTCGACAGATAAGATCTAGTTCGTGCTGCGTCCCTTTTTCTATAATTTAGATTTCTAATGAAAAAAGAGAAATAAAATAGTTTTTTTAAGAGACCCACATTTCGCTGATTTTGAACTGGTGGGGATCTACTTACTATCGGACTGGTTCGTTTTTGGCGATAAAGATCTTGTACGGAACTAGAAATTTTATGCACCAGTCCGCGGTTTCCCTGCAGGGTACCAACACAACAAAAGGCTCTGAGGACGCAGAGTTCGTTTTTGCCGCTGCTGTTGCCGCTGTTATTGATGATGTTTTGTTGTTGTTTTTGCTGTTATATTTTATTTTTATTATTGCTATTTCAACCGAAATGCGCGCCATGCGGAAACTCAAATGAAATGTGCGGTTAGTGAACTAAATGCAAAGGCAGCGAAAGTAAAGAAGGTAAAGCTAAAAAAAAACGAGTAAACGCGACCAGGTCTCTCCCTGCGGGTGAAGCGGCAACGAAAAGTTTTTGTGGAAAACTCAAAACTCAAAGGAAAAGCGAGCAGAAAGGGTTGGGTAAAATAAGTAGTGGCGGCACAAGAGCATGTTGCCATCCCCGTAACGTTCCATGCCACCCCAGTTACAATGTTGTTATTTTCCAATTTGTACACTTAAATTTTTTCTCATAAATATTTATGTATGTATATCTGTGAGGATGTATATTTTATTAATAGTTCGCTTGTTGTTGTGCATATTCTTTATTAACTATTTGCTTCTTATTATTTTTCCATATTTTTTTTTAGTACTTTAATTTTACACTATGTGCGTATTTTTATGCGGTTGCTTTTGCTTTTAGCTGGAAGCGAAGAAAAATTATTTAAATGGCCAAATAAAAAGAACAGAAAATACAATGCGCAAGCATTTCACTAAGTTCCTGATACCGTAGGTAATGGAAAATATCTAAAGTGTAATGGCCATCAAGATGTCATAATAAAGTATAACATGGAAATTTTTGAAAGGGATTTATTATCCTTTTTATATTTTCCAGTTGTCCATTGGCAACGAATTTTGTGTGCTATAAAGGTAGAAATTGCGAGCTTCATAAAACAAAAGGTCAAATATCAAAAGCTTATGGCTGTTGTGGTCTGAGACAGTAATTGCGATTAAAAATTAAGACATATTTTCATTAACAGACCAAAAGGGATTACGGCCTGAAAGTCCAACTTAGTAAAGCTAAAGGTGAGCAATTAATTTAGAGAAAGCTAAAATGCATTTTTTTGCTGATTTGAAAGAAAGTCGGCTCTTTTTTAAGTCTAGAGGAAGTATTTAAGTCGTAACTCAACTTTTTTCAGGTAAGCATTATACTAAGAAAATAAAAATTCTGTTCTTGTACCTATATTTATTTATTTACTAGTTTGTACTCACCCACTTTACTGTATAAAATCTTTGCGTGTTACTTTAGCTGTAATTTATTTCAATTAAACTTAAGTTATTTAAACTCCACAAAAAATAAATAACTTGCACATTTTCCTTATTAACACGCCCATATTGTGAACTTTAGGACTTTTAATTTTGGTAATTATGCATAGTAGTAGGTATAAGGTCAAAAACGATGTATCTGTTGGATATTTTTCAATAGAAAATATATTACAATAAGAGTTAGGGTAATGTATTTCCGATCTGAAACAATACCTGCTTTTTATAATCCCACAACTATTTAGGTGAGTCAAGGTGATGACTAGGCAATGTTTTTTTGCACGCTGCATTTCCTTTACGGAATGTATTTGGACGCTGATATAATTTTCTAATAATCCTAAGTCTATACATCGAAACTGAAAGTATGCCTCTAATAGGACCATAGTTATGCGTATTCGAAATTTAGTATCTGAGCGGAAACTCAAATAAAAAAATCAATTTTTCCGCTGGCACACTTACTTATTTATCGTTATCGATAACACTTGTGTAATGTGTTCATAAATAACTAAGTGTGAAAATAAAGATTAGACCACGAAAAAAATCGATGAAAGTTTATTTTGAGCGGACCAGGTGTTTTATATGTTTTTGGGATAGCTGAGCACGAATCTGAATTCCGTTTTGCTTCACCACGTCAGGTTTTTTTTCTGACCTCAAAACACATGGCGGATGAATGATCTAATATGGCGGTGAAGTTTTGAATTTTTTTTAATTCTTATAAGATTTGGTACCATTGGCCGCCATATTGGACTCGCCATTTTGAATTTAAAGTTCGCCATATTTTTAAGGTTAGACAAAAATTCTGACGTGATGGATAAAAACGGATTTCGGATTCGTATTCCGCGTCGGTAATACCCCATAAACACCTTGTCTGGCCAAAATAACGTTTCATAATTTTTTTTTGTAGTCCTGTGTTATGTATACATTATTTTGTATTTATTTTTTAATTTTGCCAAACTGTAAAACTGAGTTTTATTTTTCTTTCACGTATGTTTCAAGGTTCAAAGAATAAGGTAAAATCGCTTAGCTGAGTGTGCCACAGTTTTTTTTTTTCAAATGTAGCAAATCAAAATTCCAGCAGATATACTTAAGGTGAATTAATATAAGGTTATAGCAGGAGTACAAAAACAAAAATTCACATGACATTAGAAGCCGTGAGGCGAAACACATACACAAAACACCACCTTATATAAATTCGCTTTGAAGATACCCATGTGTTTGACAAAAGCTTGCACAGATCGTTGCCTATAAAAACAGGTTCAGAGATAGCTTTTTCGAAAATCCCCAATGTTATTTATTGCTGTTTATTTATCTTTATTTATTTCCTCAAATTTGTTTTTAAACTATCTTTATCTTTTATCTTAGATTTTCGATGATGGCCTTATTTCACTTCTTCCATAGAAATAAAGCAATATGGCTTGAATGTGCGGTTTGGGAGTGTCGATGGACAAAATCGTAGATCTCTCGATAGGAATAAGACAAAAATATGGGTAAGAATTACTGTCACTATATAAAGCCCCAAAAGCATTTGGCTGAAAAATCAACCTTTGAAGAAAAAAATAATACTTTCCTGGTTAGCTCCAAAAAAAAAATTTTGTTTTTGATTTTATGTATTTCTCTTGTAGATTTTCGACCGAAGAATTCAAATTTGTTGTCAAAAGTTGACTAAAAAATTTTTTAGATGCTCATTTTTAAAATTGAAAAGTTGCATCTAAATTTTCAACTTATGAATCAGATTTTCCAGAATTTTTTTTCAGTAGGTATGCGGTTTTGAGGCCATTAAATAAGTAAAATAAAGTTAAAATTTTAAGTTCTTAAAAAATTACGTTGATTTTTGGCAATTTTTTTTTAGCGCATTTCCTTTCATACAAAGAATTTTCGACATTTTTTTGTTTGAAAAATGCGTTACAGTAAAAAAAATTTAAAACTTGCGCTAGTCTTTAATGGGCTATAAAATTGCATACTCAAAAAAAGTAAAGTATTACTTTTTTTTCGAAGGTTCATTTTACAATGAAATTTTTTGGGGGTTGAATTTAATGATTATATGTATAATGGCACTACTTTTCTCTTGTAGGCAATTATGTCAGCTTGCCCTTCGCCACTTTCAAATCGTAGATTTTGCGCCGTCCATTTGGATAAACATATCTTCAATCAATATTTCATTCAATCGAAAATAGTCGTAACTCAGTTCTGTACGTTTTCATTGTTAGACAGTTAAGGACCAACGATTTCGCCGTCCCGCAAAGCACACCAAACAGAGCAAGTGAGCGGCTTAATCATGATATTATTGATGAAATGGGAAATCAAATTGAGTACAATTGATTTTAGCAGCGTAGTAAGATTTTACGAACTTGTGACCGACTATTCCTTTTCGCAAATTGAACCTCTAAAAAACCAAGCCGTCACCAGTGTCACTTTCTTTTTCTTTTTAGATTACTACTAAAATCAGCAAATGTGTAAATTATTACTATTTATTTTACTCACTTTAAGTCCGGATTATTTAAATAGTGGCAGAATTTAAAAATATTTTTTTATATAAAATTTAACCTATTACGAAATCGTATTTTCATTTCACCTTCAAAAACATAGCACAATACGTAGCTACATAGTATCTAGTTTCGCTATATTAATTTTTTGCTAAAAATACATAACGCTCAATAAGATTCTCACACAGCCAATTACACACTTGCTGAGCAAGTTAAAAAGATTTTCCATTTGGATTACGGCTTGAATATTCAAATCAGAAAATATTATGCTCCATTGAAAAGGTTTTAGTTAGTCAGCAATTTAAAATTGTGAAGATTGCAAAATGTGTTGGAAAATTAGAAAAAGCAGCACATAAATGTATTTTATGTTTAAGTTCGCAAAACAACATAGACAGACACAGAACTGATGCGAAGGTAAAGGATAAAAGAATGCATTTGTTTACATATGTATGTATGTGCAGCCCGAACATCACATACACTACTAACTAGCATGCATGTAACTTTGCTTAAGTTTATGAGAAATATGAAAAACAACAATAAAAATAACAACTAAAGCATCAATAATAACAGTGGAAAAACTAACAGATTGATTGTGTTTGCTTAAAAGTGTCAAAATAAATGAAATTTTCGGAAAATACTTGTTTATATTTTCAGAAAATATGCATCACTTACAATAACAATTGCTGACGATTGCATCGGACCGACTACGGGTTATTAAAGATTATAAAATGTCTGAAATCTTGCAGAGAACAATTACATATTTTAATCGTTTCAATGACATTGAATTGTTGTCTGTAATTTTTGCAAAATCTTCAGTTACATGAACGCATCCGAATACAAAACCCATCTGCTAATCAATGGCTTGCAAATAAAGCTGATGCCATAACAATAAAAAGCTATAGATAGTGTTGAAAACAATAAGCTTTTGTTTAATAGTTTCATCTATTTGTCTGATTTTCAGTGGGCTACTCAACCAGCTATGATAGCTTAGATTTTTGCGCCTGGTAGTACATATGTATGTATGTAGTAGGCATTCTTTTCATAACGGACCTCAAATTTGGTGTGACACTTTTGATTTGCTTAAAATTTTTTATGGGCTCTGTATACGGAATAAGCTAACACGTATTCGAGAACTTATTAATTTTTTTTTCTTCGGAGATATGATCTGTCAAAGCTTGGATTTTTCGTGACTCTGACTAATCATGTACTTTTCCAAATCGTTATCTCTCGGGCTCTGCTCATCGTAGAGACTTCATTCTAACGTCATTTTAAAGCTAAGGAAACGGGCTTAACAATATAGATATTCTGCCGAAATACGCAATAAAATCTAAACTTTTAAACTTTGGTTTTAAAATTGCTACGCCCATTTCTAGAAGATTCTTTGATTGAAAAAGTTGTGGAACAAAGTGTGTTAACGAAGGGATATTCTGCCGAAATACGCAATAAAATAAGCGTTTTGCTAACTTTAGTCCTACGATCGCCACGCCCGTTTCTAGGGGTTTGTCACCTTAAAGAAAACTCTTGCCGTACAAATATTATTTCTGGATAGATAGTCTATCGGAATACGCAATAAAATTGAAAGTTTTGAAAAAAACCCGATTTTTAACATTTTGCTAAATATATCTCATCATAAGTTTTAAAAACAAATAAAAAAAAATTTTGTCTCTCACAAAATAGAGATGGTTTATTTCTATTACATATATTTTTGAAAAGCGCCCATTTTTTTGAACCACGTTTTTTATAGAGAATTAAACAAGGATCACAATGGTATAATTTAAAATCCCTAATTTACTGCTCTTCAATATGCAAATCAACTTCAAAAAGTTCAAATTTTAATAGCTAAGTTAGCTTAGGACGATCTTGACCATCTTATACAGGGTGTCCCAGAAGTAACGTGCCAAACTTTAGGATAAGGTAGGTGAGGGGGTTAGCTCTCTGATAAACAAAAAAATTGTTAGGTAAAAGTGTCACCGTTTTTGATATATTTACTGTTTTTTGAATAAAAAAAAATCGTGCATTTTCATGTATTTTCTTTAACTGCATCTACAAACCAGGCTATACTTAGTAAATTTTTTATGTAAAATACTTCCAGATAGTTGCTTCTCCATAACCAAATGCAACGTAGTTAAAATATATAAAGGAACCATCATAAAATTAGGACTATTTTGGGATTTTTAACTTTTTGATATTTTCTTCCCCAACTTTGCCTATCTCTGGTGAAAAAAAATGTACTGAGCTATAACTTTACATTACACAAAAAAAACGCTCATTCAATAAAAATTTCAGAAAGGTGCCACTCTTACTGTTTCGAATAGAAAAAAAGTTATAGCCGCTTTTGTGGGCAAGAGGCTGAGGCACGCTAGAATGTATTTAATAAATTTAAATTTAAGTTGCTCTTGTTACCGACCAATGGCATGCTAAATAGTACAAAGGTACATTATTACCTGCTCCTGACATTATTTTAGTGAAAGTGGATTTTGTGAAATTGGACCCTTCCAACATTGTGTTATTAATACTATGACAGAGAACACGCAGTATACGTCGCATGAATATGCGGATATTCACCTAATTTACGGTGAAGCTTGCTATAATGCCAGAGCTACTCAAAGCCTCTATGCAGAGCGATACCCCAATCGTCGGCATCCGGGTGGTGAAGTACTCGCCCGGACCCATAGAGAAATATATGAAGGTAAGTAATTTTTACACCTTTCTTGTTTGCTTGCTTGTTAACTATCATTTTTCACTTTTTTAAAGTCGCATACCTGGAAGGCATGGCGGCGAAACAGGACGTCCTGCAACGGTAGATGTTGAAGCTGTGTTAGAGGAAGTGGAACTAGCTCCATCGACTTCAGTGAGAATGATGGAAAGACGGACGGGAAAACCAAAAACTACAGTTCACAAAGCTTTAAAACACCATCGATTTCATCCCTACCACATTCAACGTGTTCAGGCTCTACAAGAAAGAGATTACCTGTCAACTTTTTTAATAAAATAATTTGGAGCGATGAATCATCATGCAAACGTGATGGTTACTTTAATTTACATAACCTTCACATTTGGCAGATAGACAATCCTCACGAAATGAGAGAAGATCGTTCGCAGTACCGGTACAAAATAAATTTATGGTGCGGTATTTTTAATTGTCAGATATTGGGACCTGTGGAACTGCTGCCAACGCTCAACTCTCACAGTTATTTAGAGTTCCTTCAGGAACGGCTTCCAACTCTTTTGGAAGATGTACCCTTAAACCTGCGGCGAAGACTATGGCTGCAAAATGATGGGTGCCCTGCTCACTACGGGCATGAAGTAAGAGCTCATTTAGACGAAACTTATCCTCGCCGATGGATTGGACGATACGGGTCAATCACGTGGCCCGCTCGATCGCCAGATCTGAATCCATTAGATTTTTTCTACTGGGGCTGTCTTAAGGACAAAATTTATTCAAAAACAATTCATGTATATCTTATTTCACGTGAACCCATCCTTCACAAAAAATATTGATAGATATAGCCCTTGTTATAGACTCTAGTCCGAATTCCGGTAAGTAACATAAAATAATGTCAGGAGCAGGTAATAATGTACCTTTGCCCTATTTAGCATGTCATTGGTCGGTAACAAGAGGAACTTAAATTTAAATCTATTAAATACATTCTAGCGTGTCTCAGTCCTTTACCCACAAAAGCGGCTATAACTTTTTTTTTCTATTCTGAAATCAAACAAACAAATAACCCCGGGCGACAAAAACAAAAAAATTTCAAAACACACGAAAGAAACGAGATAGTCACGAAACAATGGGCAAATATAATAAAACTGCTTTTTTAGGTTTTCACTGTGACGACAGGATTTTTTTAAAGGACTTTGAAATTTTGAAGTATCTAATCATATCTTCAAAAAATTATTAAAAAAAAAATCAGTGCAATGTTGAATAACTATATGGGTACCAAACGAGAGGGAAAATTCTGTGGGATTTAAAAACAATATAATTTTTTGGTTAATAAGGACGAATAGGTATTGAAAATGCGATTTTAATCAATTTTGTATTTTTAAGTTAATAAAGTTTGCAGGGCGAAATTCAATGATGAGGTCGTGCGTATGTACATATAACGGGTGATTTTTTTGAGGTTAGGATTTTCATGCATTAGTATTTGACAGATCACGTGGGATTTCAGACATGGTGTCAAAGAGAAAGATGCTCAGTATGCTTTGAAATTTCATCATGAATAGACTTACTAACGAGCAACGCTTGCAAATCATTGAATTTTATTACCAAAATCAGTGTTCGGTTCGAAATGTGTTTTATCGACAAATTTTGTTCAGCGATGAGGCTCATTTCTGGTTGAATGGCTTCGTAAATAAGCAAAATTGCCGCATTTGGAGTGAAGAGCAACCAGAAGCCGTTCAAGAACTGCCCATGCATCCCGAAAAATGCACTGTTTGGTGTGGTTTGTACGCTGGTGGAATCATTGGACCGTATTTTTTTCAAAGATGCTGTTGGACGCAACGTTACGGTGAATGGCGATCGCTATCGTTCGATGCTAACAAACTTTTTGTTGCCAAAAATGGAAGAACTGAACTTGGTTGACATGTGGTTTCAACAAGATGGCGCTACATGCCACACAGCTCGCGATTCTATGGCCATTTTGAGGGAAAACTTCGGAGAACAATTCATCTCAAGAAATGGACCGGTAAGTTGGCCACCAAGATCATGCGATTTGACGCCTTTAGACTATTTTTTGTGGGGCTACGTCAAGTCTAAAGTCTACAGAAATAAGCCAGCAACTATTCCAGCTTTGGAAGACAACATTTCCGAAGAAATTCGGGCTATTCCGGCCGAAATGCTCGAAAAAGTTGCCCAAAATTGGACTTTCCGAATGGACCACCTAAGACGCAGCCGCGGTCAACATTTAAATGAAATTATCTTCAAAAAGTAAATGTCATGGACCAATCTAACGTTTCAAATAAAGAACCGATGAGATTTTGCAAATTTTATGCGTTTTTTTTAAAAAAAAAGTTATCAAGCTCTTAAAAATTCACCCGTTATTAGTCCTCAAACAAGAATTTTTTGAAAAAACAAAATATTGCAAATTTTCCAGGATATTTAAGCACACAATTTGTAAACGACATTTTCCATACCCATTCGTCCTTATGTACCAAAAAATTTATTCTGTTATAATTCTACAAAATTTTTTCTTTTACATGATATCCTTATTGTTATTTAATTATAATTTTTTGAAATAATCATGTTTTTTAATTTTCTAAGTCCTTTCAAAACGAAATCCTGACGTCAGGGAGAGAAACTAAGTACGCAGTTTTACTATAATTTACCCATAGTTTCGCGAATATATTCATTTTTTTGTGTGTAAAATTTACTGTCTCCGAAGAAAAAATTTAAAAAAAAAAATCTTCGAAATTCTAAGCAAATCGGAGACATGATATAAATTTTTTTTTTCGAAATCCGTCCGTCTTAAAAAAGAATGGCTCATATATGTATGCATGTGAACGAACTGCATTTTCCATTATTTGCCTGCATTGCTTTTGCGTATAAGTGATTTTGTATGGATTATAGTCTGCAGTTTAGTTCGTACCTATGTACATACTAATGTACACTTGTTAGTAAGGACTCAAAAGCAATAATCATTGTTAAGGATATCTGCAGTGATTCGGTTGGTGAAGGCAATTATTCGAGTCAGCAGCAGCGATTGCTGTTGTCTGTGTTTACAAAACGCCTGCTTGTGTACAATGATTTTTAAAATTCAAGTAATAGCATAATCGCTGCATTGTTGATAAGTGAAAAAGGTGCAGCCGGTACAAATTTGTTCTGGACAATAGGCATTTCATTTTTCTCATTCAAATATGCAAATTTCATTTTCTAGAGGTTTCTTTATTATTACAATTCTTAGCTGCTACTTCAACCGTTCATCATTTTGTGCTATAACCAAGAAACCTTGCCAATTGCCTTCTTTCAATGTGGATTTCACAGCAGTTGTAGATAGGTCCTTCCACACTTGATCCTTCTATTTGATTCGTAGGCGCACTTGCAATCGTTGTCCACCAATGGGTGTCGCTTTGATGGCACTTTTCCCCGGAGCCTTATCTGTGTCGATGTCATTAAAAAGTTCTGAAACGGCAATACGTCCATAGGATTTTCTTAGAGTAGTTCTCTCGAAATTCCCGCTCAGTTTCGTTCGACATCATTAACGCTTCTGTGTCACAATTATGCAAGAAATGCTCCTTCGCCACGTACTCTCTGCGAATTCAATAAGATGTCGAATTCTTTCTGCCTCGATTTATCCAAAGATGATTTTCTCTCTTTTTTTCTCTTTTTTATTTGCTGCCTTTTAGTAACTTATAGCAATTTGTTATCGTTAATGTTTTCGTATTCGTGTTTCGGGCATGGCGAGGGATTTGTAGAGCATGATAGTTGTGTGTTCGTTGAGAGAAGGCTCCGCCATTCAATTACTCGCCGAGGCCAAAGTGGCATCCGCTTTGGTAACAGCTAATTTTCGCTTGATTCTAATCTTACAAAGGTTAGGAAAAAAGCTTACGAACCTTAGGTTAAGGGACCATTTAGTCCATACAGCAATCTAAGTGCACGGACTCTAAAAAATTAATAGTGGTAGAGTTTGCATTAAAAAAATGGTAGAGGTTAGTAGTAGTAGTAGTTAGTAGTAGTTTTTAAAATAAACAGTAGTAAGAAAGCAGTTTTTACTCATATAGGATAAAACATGGCGATTTCATAAAAGAGGATGTTACCATAGCGACTGGATTTTTCCCTCGGTGGCTCTTAAGGTCAAAATGATGTATTTGTTGTGATTCTTATTAGCATTGTGCGCAACATTTTATATGTATTTTTTTTTTGTTCTCCTGCTATCACCTTATATGAATTCGCCTTCGAATAAAGTTTATTTTTATATAAAAGAAAAAAAGTATTTCACGTGAATAAAATATTCAACAAATAGAACTGGGCCCGAATCACGCGGCATCCGTGATGAATGAATCTCGATTCGAATCGAATGAAATAAAATAACAGCTGATTTTTTCTCCAGCACAGTTGTAATTGAAAATGGAACTCACTACCGAATGCTCAAGCAGAAATTTCGTATAAAATTTGATTCTATCAGAGATGCCCTGATTCGGACCCTGTAATAATATAACAGGAGGAGGCCTCAATCAATTATTCTCCGTCAGAGTTAATGTTTTATTTTTATTTAAGGTGTGTTCGATGATAATATATCGCTACCTAAAGGTGAAAAGGTGCCAAGTCTCTTTTTTTCAAAATTTTGTTTTTGATGCAGAATGGCAGGTAATACGAAACAATTTCAAAAAATGGACTGGGCACCTTTTCACCGATAGGTGACCATATGTATGTTCATTCAAATCTCTTTGCTTTCTTTTCGGAAAATATTGGTAGATTTTTAGCCATTGTTGGTAAAAATGGCAGAAAATATAATAGTTATTGCTAAAAAGTTGGTATATCTGCCTATAAACTAATAAAGTCCGTGCACTGAGCAATCTTTATATAAAATTGCAATTTTATCTACATATCCATTGACGAACGAATGCAAATAGCCTCTTCATGGAATTTGTAGTAACTTCAAGTGTAAGTCTGACATCAAGTGTTAGATACATTTGCAGCACATATTTCAGCAAAACTTGTCCAGTATGCAATGTAAAAAGTTATCTACTAAATGCATAAAAAAGTCAATGTCTTTTTTTTAAATAACAAAAAAACGAATGCTTAATATTCTGGTTTCAATCAAGGAACTATACGTTGGACCAAATGATCCCTTAACCTAAGATTCCTAAGATTTATTTCCCTCAGTTCAGCTCTATATCAGACAATTGAATTTTTGCATATAAAATTGTTTTATAAAAATACCACATGTGCTGAAAAAAATAAGTCATATCTCACCAACAGGGCCGAAAAGTTTAAGTTTTTGCTTGGAATTATTATTATTTTGCTTATTCAGGGTTTCCAAAATTAATATTAACGATCATGATTCTTTTGCTTATTTCAATGTATAAAGCTAAGTATGGACCTTTTAAGTAAATGGTCAAGAAATAAATTGCGATTATTTCGTGTTTGTGAACAGTAGTGTCCAAGGAGTTTTGACGTGTGATATTTTACAGCCTGCTGTCTCTCTTTTTCCTTACGAAATAATGGAACGGGCATATATTTCTATTGGAAACATGGATGCCTTGTACTCGTCCACAAACAAACTTAGGCAAACCATAGTAGAAAGCGTAGAAAATTTTTTAAAAACTTTCTTGACCATTTCTTGGATTTTTTTTCATTCGTCGAACTAAAGAAAGGTTTACAAATAATAACATAAAAACAGATTTGGCTTTTATTAATCCATAACTTCGATTGCATTTGCGCTTGGATACAAAAATTTAAAACCAATGGTTGGTCTCCACGGGAAGGCATTGGTGTTATTGAAGAGATTAAATCAATTTATCTCAAATGGAAAATAACGAATATTAAAAAAAATTAAAACGGCCAGCTCAGATCTCTATTATTTGAGAATATCAAGCAACACTTGTTTGTCCATTGTAATTTTCCAATCCTTGAAATAAACTGAATCAAAAACAAGTAAGAAAATCTAAGTTCGGGCGGAGCCGAACATTAAATACCCGGCGCAAGTATTAAATATATGTTTTCCACCTTTCCGAAAGCTACCGCTACATGGTAAGCCGGGGTGTATAAATTTTAAGTAAATTAGCGTCCTTAAATTTCGAAATATTGAAATTTCAAGCATTTCTGAAATTTACCGTTATATGAAAAGCGGCCGTAATTTTAGTCCGATTTCAACAATTTTCAACGGTTTGCTTTTATGTGGCAAGCACAATAACCGTACCGAGTTTGGTACAAATTGGTAGAACGGTTACCGAGATACATATATGTGATCATAAGTGGGTGGTGTCACGCCCATTTTCCAAAATTTTATCACCAACATATTTCTTTGTGAATTGTTGCAACCATCAATTTTGAAAAAATTAGCTTTAATATTTACTGATTTATCGAGGATTTCGTATTTCTCTAAATTACCATTATATGGGATGTGGGCGTGGTTATTGTCCGATTTTAAAAATTTTCGGCCATTTGGTTTGCTGTACCAGGACCAACAACTGTGCCAAGTTTGGAAGAAATTGGTGTAGCGGTTACCAAGATATACACATGTAACCATAAGTGGGCGTGGCTACGCCCATTTGCCAAAATGTTTTAATATTCTTATTTGTCGTCTCATTGCAAATATCAATTTTGAGTGAATTGTCTTCAGTAGTTACTAAAATATCGCACTTTTCGTATTTCGAAAATTACCGTTATATGGGAGGTAGGCGTGGTTATTGTCCGATTTCTCCCATTTTCAATACCATCCGTCCTGCGCCCAAAAGAAGTCCACGTACCAAGTTTCGTTAAGATATCTCAATTTTTACTCGAGTTATCGTGTGCACAGACGGACGGACGGACGGACAGACAGTCACCGCTTAATCGATTTCTCTTTTCATTCTGATCATTTATGTATACATTTGTCTATATCTATCTCGATTCGTTTTGCCTGTTACAAACAACCGTTATGTGAACAAAGTTTTAATACCCTTGTACACAAGTGCGCTCGGGTATAATAAAACATTAAACTGTACTTTTTTGTTGTTTTGCGAGCATATTTACCAATAGGGGTATTCACGATCCGGTGCATACTCTCTAGAGCATGGTGCATAGATAGCACAAATAGCATGATTGGCTAATGTTGTTGTTGTTTTAACACATGAAACAACAACAAAATTATCCAATCATGCTATTTATGCTATCTATGCACCGTATGCACCGGATCGTAATTACCCCTAATGTTTTATTGCTTATCTAAGCGCTTAAAATTGATTTTTTCGTGCTTAACTTCTTCGGCCCTGCCCATCATATATTACTGTTCAAAAGTTACAAAGGAAGCGAGCCAAATGGACGTAACCTTACAGCAGGGTTAAGTAATCCTTAGTGTTTTACCACTGCCAAGAGGGTCTTTGTCTTATATGTTTATGTTTCGCGGCTAGACCAACCAATTGAATCTTCGTTGAAATTGGCAAGGACCTCTCCACGGCGTTTGAGATCAAACCAGGTTTTAGACAAGGTTTACCCCCTTTCGAGGTTTTCAACCACCAACAACGAATAACTCTTGCTACTTTAGGCGCGATAGGCAATTGGAAATCATATCCCTCTCTCGACGAATAAAAATCATGCTCTACGAATCCCTCGTCATGTCGGTTTTGTTATATTACGGAGAAACTTGAATGATGTCGAACAAAGATGAGAATGCTTCGGGTGATATGGAGAGAACTATTTTACGCAAGTTCTACCACTCTGTTGGCGTGAGGGTTCTCAATAATATACAACAATGTATTGTATGAAATGTATGTAGGTATTTCGTTTTAGCGCCCATATATGAACAACGAAAGAAAAAGTGCTCACGAAAATAATGGAAGGAGCGACTGTAGAAGGGTCTGTCTGCAACTGCAAAAGGAAAAGTTTCTTAGTCCCAGCACAACCGACAAACGATTGCTATGCCAAATGCTATGCCAAATAAAAAGAAGAACAAAATAACTGCAAAGCATAACTTTCCAGCTCTATACAGCGAAGACGCCTAAAGCCGGGCCTAGACAGGCCAGCTGCTTTACAAACCGCATCAGTAAGTCAACTGACGCTCGCTTCAATTAAAACATTAACCTTTGCTTAGAATATATGTATATTTGGAAATCATTGTCTTGAAATTTTGAAGATAGATGCAAATATGCGTGGAGAGATTCCTCCAACTCATAAAATTGGACTAGACAGTCCAGCACACTCGTCTACCACTTGAACCATTCAAACCTTCTATATCAATCACCGCCATAAAAGTATGGGCTTTACCACTGGATGTAGCGACTTCAATAACGTTAAGAAATGTGGGTGAAAGAGAACTGACTCGAACAGGGAAATTTTTTTTATGTTTGCTTACAGGTTTTGTACGGTCATGCAGACGTACTGGGTGTCAGAAAGTATAGCTCAGCGTAATTATATAATTTTCATTTCCTTTTAAGAATTTTCAGAATATTTAAGTTTTTCTCAACAAATTTTTTGGTTGAAAATTGAAAAACAAAAGCTTTTTTATTCTTCTCAAAAAAAAAAAAAAAACAAATCAATTGCTTGGCACCAACGCGAATGTCCTTGCCTCCAAGGAGCGTAAAATAAATTTATTGCTTTTGTCATTATTACATTTTCCCAGAAGCTGAAGCTGAAGCACCAGCAACAGCAGCGCAGTGGCGGACGCCAAGAATCTCTCAATTGCTATACCGCCTTATTTATTTCTAGCTTCACTTGTTTAACGATCTCTCTTTTGTTGCTGCTACGTTTCTTTTTTATTTGTTTTCTTAAGTATTTTCATTATTCGCCCTGGAGCATCGAAAATTTGATTGCACATCAAGCGCTGGGGCAGCGAATGCCAAAAAGAGCAGCGATTCGTAAAGAGCAAAGGGACCAGCACAGCACTGACACCGAAACAAAAGATCCAAGTCAAATGCAAATTAATAGCAAAATCAAAAATAAAAGAAAGGAGGAAAGAAATACAAAATGAATGAAGAAAACTGGTGGCGCACTCTGACAGTTTACACAAGAAAAGACCAGCCGTAAACAAGTTAGCCAACAGTAAATAAACAGGAACAAAAGGACGAGGAAATTATTTAAGTGAAATTATGAAAAGCAAAGATAAGTTCTTGAAAAAAAAAAATTGCTAAATTGGTATTATTACATTAAAGGGATAACATTTTAAATATTTTCACATTTTCATT
>NW_023458560.1:21111775-21129624 GCF_013731165.1 Rhagoletis pomonella
ATTTTTTTTTGTGAAAAGTAGGTATTTTTTCCTTTTAAGTGTTTTTGATGCATAATACCGTAAAACTAATTTCCACACCACCGCTGAGGTAGAGTTTTTCGCCGCGTTTTTTATCGTAGTTTCCCCAGTAGGCCCAATCCACGGGCAACGTTTTTTTTTTTTTAATGAAAGCAAGTGAAGGTGTGGAAATAAGGTTTACGGCCGCTATGTCTATCGTATAGGTACAAAAGTTGTGAAGAATGAAATTCTCTACAATATTGGAATCTCAATATGCTATCTATTTTCAACGGAAATTGTAAAATAATGGCGAAAACCGGGACAAGGTAATTTTTTTCACAGTTTTTGCTAATTTTTTATAATAAAAAATGCTATTTTTAAAAAACCTTCTATATAACAAATGTGGAAAATAAAATTCTCTACATATTTATGTTTAACCATTTTTTTACGAACAATGCAAAATAAGCTTGCAACTTGGAAAAAACACAAACAAACTTAAATCCAAGATGGCGGAATGTTGTCAAATGAAATTTAGGAGCGAGACTGTGATGATCTACGTGTCAGAGAGAAGTAAACTGCATCAAAATATCGCTTTTACAAATTTTTTATTTTTTTCCTACCAAATTTAGTTAATTTTACTGGGCCAACCAAAAAAAAAAAAAAAAAACAAAGTAAAACTTCAAATGCATTTTTATTTATTTTTTTTACATTTTATGATCAAGTTCTAAGTAAATTTTTCAAGTGAGTTTCAAATAGGTTGTGTGGAAAGTACTGTGAAATAATTTGGGATTCACAATTCAAGTGTTTGGTAAGAAAAATAAAAAGCAGAATTCATCTGCTTTTAATAAAATTGTGTTATATATTAAATTGTGTGAGTGCTTTACCTATGTTATGAGTTATTATTAAGCAGTATTGGTATTGTCCCACCCGTGACAAAAAAAGCTAAAAGTGGTTATATTTAATTACAGAAGTTGAAGTTGTGTTTCGTGTTTGTTACCTAATGTTAGAAATTCATTGCAAATGTTAAAAATTTAAACTTCTTATTCAGAATTCTAGATATGCAGTTTTGCAGCCCTTAAAATTTAAGTAGGTAAAAGTGAAAATTTCAAGACGCTAGCAAAGCGTGTTGATTTTTAATAATTTGTTTTGGCTGACGGTGCTAGGCATTTTTTCCATATCCTCATATCCTAAGATAAAAAGTGAGTGAATTGAACCTCTACTTGGCTTCTTATATTTTTTAATAAATAATCTTCAATATGGACCACACTAAAAGCTCCGTTTTATACAACAATTCGTACGTGTCGCAACCGTGACAAACGTTGTCCCACCCGTGACAGAGGGATTTTGGATTTTTTTTTTATAATAAAGGAAACAATTTTTTGTAAGTTTTTGCTTTTTAGTATTCGTGGTTATTTTTATTTATTTCAAGACACAAAATTCACACAGAAAAGTGAAATAAATTCGCTGAGTTTCCGTAAAATATATCTGCTCCAAAAAGCAGGTTCTTTTATTTGTCCTACCCGTGACAGAGGAAATAACGCAGATTTTTTTCGATATAAAAGTAAGTTGGAATTTTTTCGTATTTGGTAATAACTCATGCAATAGTGAATTGGTGAAGGCTTTATACTTAAATTAAAAAAAAAAATAAAGTACAAATTTACTGTACAAATGTCCCACCCGTGACGGTGGAATACCCCATAAGGTGTTTAATTTTTCGAAGATCTGACTTTTGACCCCGTATAGTACCTGTAATATAAATTTACACAAAAGACGTTATACACCGTTTAAATAATAGAAAAAGGCGGACTTAGTCTATATTTTCACTTTTTTAGTTATTTACATATAATAATTAAAAATAATTCTTTACCAAAGATACTATTTCGAACTTCGAAGTCTTATATCTCGATTCCGGAGGCTAACTTCGAAAAACGGAGAAATTATCTTCTAACTTATGAGACAATCTCTTCAAAAAAAATGGTTTTGTTCAATACCCAGAAAAAATTTTGATTTTGCCGTATAGTGTAATTTGTATTTCTGAACAACGCGTTGCAACGAAAATAAAAGTGAAATATCAATATTTTTATTTAAGATCATTGCAAACCTGTTTTTTGTTTTGTTTTGTTTTCATTTATATTTGTAGTCTTAAGAATAACCGTTATATTTGGATATTATTGGATAATTTAATCGGAATTTTTTGAATTTTTATTTGTTTTTATTTCCTTTGTTAATTTCTAACTGTTACGAAGGACAGTAACTACGTTTTTGTGACCGATTTAAATGTTTTGTGGTCTAAAAAATTTAATTTTAAAATAACCATCATAATATCGCCCACTTAGATCTAAACAGCCATCAACTCCAAAATGTTTAGGACGATTTTTTGTATACATCAATTTTTAGGACTTACCTTCAATTAATGCAAGAATTGCATAATTATACAAGCCAACTACAAAACCACTGTTATACCTATTTTTGTATTAATTGCGTTGAATCTGTACGATCCGCAAACAGTTACATTTCGGGATCTGAATTTTGAGTTAGCTCACTTCTGACCTAGGTCTACGATATAATCGAAAAGTAAAAATCAATTTTAAAGATCAAAGAAATAAATAACTAAAAATAACGACAATTCCTTATCGAAATCATAAAAACTATAAAATAACCTTTAAATTTTATCAGAAAAATTAAAATCCAACTTAACGGTTAATTTTTTATATATTATTTTTATAAAGATAATATAGCTTTCTCAATCACTTTTCGTTTGGTACCAATCTTGTAACATTTCATTTCTGGTGTGTAGATAGGTGACGAAGCCAATTCCAATATTTTACTAGCTATTTCAAGGAAGTTTTCTTAAACCTCTTTACTGTGAAACATATATTAATCTATTGCCTTTAACTTATTAATTTCATTGATGTAAATTTGTAAAACATGTGGCAACCCTCCTCAAGCATCCTTTCGACAGTAAGCTCTTTTGAACCTTTTTAGTTTGATACCTACATTGTAATATTTAATTTAATTTATTCAATTACTTTAATTAAATTTTTTAAGCAGATGGCAACATTCCTCAAAAATATTTTCGAGTGTAGGGCTTTTAAAACCTTTTTCTTTTGATAACCATTTTTGTGATATTTATTTTACCCTACAAATTTGCTTAAAACTTAATTTTTAAACAGGTGGAAACTCTGATTTTTTTAACCATCAGAGTATTAAAACAAAAAATTAAAAAAAAAAATCTCGGTCAGGTGAGGCCTTAATAAAACGTACTTCTGTCGTACGAAAAATCCATTCAGAACGATGAAGTAATTTTTCAGACGACCCTTAAAGCTTCTGAATTCTAGATCTATGCAATTTGATAATAAAAAGCAGATGTCTGTATTTGGAAAGCTTTTCACGTGCAACACATTTTACTGCTATCACTGAAATAATGTGGTTAGCCTCTGACGTGCTTGCGTTTTCTAAATCCCCCCCCCCCCCCCCCCCTCTCACCGACCCCTCTAGTACAAAGATATCCCCTATATCCTTTTTCCACAAATATAATTTTGATATTTCTACAATTTTCAAATTGAATTCATTAGTAGCCAGTTAAGTGCAGTGGAACTGGAGTAAAAGCTGTAGCTGTAACCGTGGCTATGTATGTAGCTATGAGAACAGCGCATTTGTGCAAATCGCGCACAACAACTTCCGCACCATTACCGGAAGTTGGCCATTGGAGTAACCTCTTGCCGCAAATCTCTTTCTCGACACTGTTCAACGATTCCACTTTCGTACCTACCTACCGCGCTGCACTTGCTTACTTTCTTGCATTTTTCTTTTATTTATTTGACTAATGGTATTTTATCACAGCAATAGCGGCAGTAGTGCTAGTAAATCTTCTCTACACAAACAGCTGTGTCTTCATCTGATTTTCTACGTGTCGGTTGTTGCTCTCGCTGCCAAACGATAACTGCATTGCTGACGCAGTCCGTTGTATGGATATGTATGGATTTTTGTATTTTTTTTTCTTGGGTATACTTACTTGCAACAACCACATAAATTTCCTGCCACAAAACAAACAATCACGTTGCCGCACACAAATGGCACCACTTCCGCCATCAATCGCCATTTGCAATTCAATACGCTCGTCGTAGCTATTGCCAAGCGCGTCAATGACTTTTATTTGTGCACCCTTATGTACGAAGTGGTTTGACGCAAGCATTTGCCTCAAACGGAAATCACTTTTCCAACGCGTACCCGGCCGCCGCGACTATGCCACTGCACGCCTGCACAGTAATGGCATTCAAGTGGCTGTGATGGTAAGTAGATATGTACATATGTAGTAGTAGATAATAATAAGGCCGCCACGGTAGTAGAGTCGTCGCCTTCTTCTCGAACATTTGCTTTTGAAATAACTGTTCGTTTTGTTTGCCATTTCTGCTCGCCTTTTCAGTTTTGTTTGTTTATCTGTGGTAAATATTGAGATTTATTTGCGTTGGCGATGATGAATTGCTGGCAAAGGGACATGCAGAATAGCACAAAGCAGCGCGCAGACGACGAGTGGCCAGCTAAAAGACAAACGTACAGCTGCCGATGGGTTTGGAAACAGTTGTGGCGCGCAAGTCATTATTCATAGTCGAAGGCAGTCCATTTTTTATTTTTTAAACACAACGGTTTTCTGCCGCCGGTGAAATGGGCGGGGGGAGTGTGAGAAAACAGTTATATGAGGCCTCAAAAACAATTGGTTCATAAATTATTAACTGATTTTTTATTTGCCTCCATGTCAACAGTACAAACCAACAGCATAACTGGTCAGAAGGAAATCATAAATTCTACGAAAAAGTCAAGTGTGAGTTTTTGAACAAATGTATGCTGGTTTTGGTTTCAATTGCAGTTTAGTTTAATTCAAATTAATGAAAAATATTACAATTTTGGGTTTTAACAAATGCATGCATGATTTAAATATATTGATTGTATGTTGTTATAAAATGAATTTAAAGAATTAATGAACGATTTAATATACGAATTTAAAAAGGTGTAAAGGTGATGAAAGATATTTGGGGTTGAGACTATATTTTAAAAATTGACGGAATGGGCGGTATCGGGAAGGTTTTAAAAAATCAGCGGGCGGGACGGGACGAAGATTCTTAGTCGACAGACGTTGCCACAGAAGATTGTTACAAAACGCTTCAAACATATTTTCTTTACAATTAATTTAAGTACTATGTCAATAAGACTATACTAATGGACACCTGAGTTTAGATCTATAGAGATTGCATGAATATCTCGAAATTATTTTTTTAAAACCTGTTTTAAGAGAATTTAATATAAATTGTAATCACTTTGTGGTGGGAGGCCCCAATACAGCGCAGACACCAAGTTGTATGTAGCCGAGAGAGCAGTATTGCTCCCTATGTAAGCAGTGGCACCTAGCGAGGCAGATGCGAGATCAATTTAGGATGAGGTGGGTAGAGGAATATCTGCCAACATTGACTCGGCGGTCAAAGTGGTGTTCGCCTACAGAGCCATTAAAGGAAGGAGACTTGGTTTTCATTTGTGACCCAATGAGCCTAGAAAGCAATGTCGTCGCGGTAGAGTACTAAAAATCTACCCAGGCCAAGATGGGCAAGTTCTTAGAGCAGATGGGCTAACCTCTATCGGGTCGCTCCAGCGCCCCGCGTCAAAACTTGCAAAGCTTAACATAATTGCTGGTGAATCTGGCTCGCTCCACGTGGGTGGGAATGTAACAGATTGAACTATAGTAGTAGATTAAGTTGTTGTAGGCTGTATAGTAAATACCACGAAAGCAACTCTGTTAGATTATTCGCGTAGCCCAGTTACTCCTCCTTTGTTTCGCTATTCGCACATTCCGTTATTTCATAGCGTACATACATATATAATACACTTTTCGCCATTTCGTTTATTTGGGAAAATCACGTAAATCAAGTAACTTTGCCTATTTATTGTATTCATGTATCATAACCAAATTTGTCATTTATATGTAGATATAAATTTGATATTCTCGATTGGCATGTTCCTCCCAAACTCCCGAGCTTTTATTGCTGCGCGACAATGCTCTTTTAATAGAAGCTTAATAAAAATAAAAATACAAATTTGAAAGTTAACTGATTATTCTAACCTTTTATAAGCTTGGGATGTAACTATGTAATATTGTATCGCCTAAAAGATGCAGCGATTCCCATTCTCGGGTTACATACAGCGTTGCCGCTTTGGTAATTTTTACCAAAATTGGTAATTTTTTTCTTTTTTTTTATCAAATTTGGTCATTTGGTAATTTATTTTTCAATTTGGTAACATTTTCGTTTTGGTCCTACATGTCACACAGGTCAGTACAGGTTATGATTCCACATTTGGAAGTGGCCAGAAATACCAGGTAATGCAGATAGTTTTGCAAGGCGAAAAGTTATTGCAGCGTTGCTTGGCTACTAGAATGGTGTGATCTCTAAGAAACTGCTTGAAAGTGGCTATTGCTATATCTACCGTGTCCTTTTCCGGAAGATTTTGTATGATCATACCTTTCCTTGGAAGTCCGTCCGCTTTGCAATTGCCATAAACATTCTGGTGTGACCATATGAGTAAAATTCTATGTAAATAACTACCTATGTTCAAAAAGCTACACATTCAGTAGGGGTCATCACTTTGTCTATGCGAGAGTGGAAAGCTTTGCCCTCAAGCGTTGAATTTATGAGATATTTTCGCCCACTCGATGGTATATGTATGTATGTATATTGGCCAAAACTGGACGACAAATGTTGTTTTTCAAGTGCTCCAAAGTTTGTGGTTTATTCACAAAAAACGGCCAATCAAATGATTTCAGTAGCCGAAGGACATCCCATCTGCGGGAAATTATGCACCTGATAGTCCTCTGTTGCAATGAAATGTATGATTGACACTGTGAATGATCAGATGCATTTGGTCGTTACGTGGCATAAGCCCAAAATAGCTGGATATGTATATATAAATGCAAAATATATCATTATGAGCGCGTTCTTGAAACGACGCGCAATCGTTTCTTCTGAATAGATGGTTGAAAATTTAGATGAAGCTTTGCAGATTTTTTTGTAATTTTTGCACAATGTTTGAAATGCGGATTTATATGGAGTTTGTTCTATAATGAGCTAGACTTTTATGGAAAAATAATAAACGTTAAATAAATGAAAGAATAATAGCCAAAATTTATAAAAATGTTATCTGCTTAATTAGCTGATCGCAAGAGCACGTACATATGTACAGTTCTGTATATGAAATAAGTTTGGTAGTTTTTTGTTGAATTTGGTAACTTTTTTTGGTGATTTTGGTAAAGAATAAAAAAGTGTTGTGGCAACACTGGTTACATACCTGATGACGGTTCGAATTGGAGTTGCTTTAAATTCCCATTCTTAAAGTAACCTGATGACAGTATGCATGGAAATTATAAAGCGAGTTTTAATTTTTTTTAAACTATAGTTTTTTTATTTAATTCAAAGGTTTGACTTGAGCTACTTTAATTGAATATTTAAAATTAATTTGAGATCCAAGTGAATTTTCTTTAGTGATAGATATCGGGACCCGTAGAACCCGCGGTGCAAATATGAAAAACGGGATGGGTGGGATTGGGATTGAATATTTAGTCCTGCGCGCATATTTAGTTGCGAGCGCTCCCAGGGAGTTAGGTCGTCGCTTACGTGATAAGACGAGCTTAAGGTTCTGCTGTTGGAAATTGGATATCCAGATGTGCGCATTATAGATGGAGGATTTGATCGATGTTCCCAGGTTGGGAAATATTGTTTATAGCTCCGATGTCTCCAGACGGCTGGCTGATGGTGAAAGAAAACTGGAAGTTCGAAAATAAAATTCCAAGATTATGGTCGAGTCTAATAATCAGTCGAGGGGTCTTTCAAACGGAGCGTCGTCATCCCTACGTGTGACATGTACAAATTACCGTTATATTTTTGTGTGCCTAGCTACATACATATATTGATGTCGTTGAAACGATCATGCCGTTCGTCTTTCCATTTCGTCAGTTGCTGTTGGCCACGCGAATATGACCATTGATCTTGCGTATAATGGTGCTATCAAAAGCTCTCAAGGCCTTTTCGTCTTTGTTCGACATCATCCCCTTCTCACATTGTAGAGCGTAATTTTTGTCCGACAAGAAAGAGCTTTGTCAATGTTATTGTGGCTTATTAACATTTTATTTTTAATATTGTTATTGAGCTTTGTACCACAATTGTTTATTAGGAAAAATTTAAACAATAACATTGACAAATACATAGTTTAGGAAGAGCCTGCCTGAAACTATACAAAAAAAGCAAATAAGCATATGGATGTATAGAATTGACAACAACAACCACGCTGTCGAGTTTAAATAGCGGCAAATCAGCTGCACTTGATAGTAGTTGGTTGAATAAGGAAAATAAATTAGCAACAAAAGTTTACGGGATGTAAATAGCTCAGTGGTTAACGCTTCTGACTTTGAACATCGATTACGCAGGTTCGATCCCTGCTGAAGTCTAGAAAAAATAAGTCTGATGAGGGGATGTGGTGATCTCCGAAATAGCTGCTATAACTTCTACCGTTTAGACTTTGTTGCTTTTTCAAATTTTCCTAATAAACAATCGTGGTACGAATCTCAATAAGAAAGAGCTTTGTTGTTCAGTTGCCTTCCAAGCCCAAAGTAGCATCTATTGGCAAGAGCTAGTTATTAGTGGTGTTTACGGATATTAGGTACACAAAGACTGTCACTATTTAAAAGTTATAAATGACAAGAATGACTTGTACGAGCATTCCAGTTTCCACTTCCTTCGTTATATTTTTACTAAATAAGTGCAATATTTTAAGTTTTGAGTTTGACCAAGATTTGGAACTCTGATTTTAAGAGTTTGGTTCTAGTACTAACCATATACTTATAAAAAATATTTTAAATTTCTTTATTTTTGTTATTTTATGGCCTTATAACAATTATATTCAACAATTTTTATTGAGCTCGAGGCCGTTTTAATGAAAAACTTATTGTGGAAAAGCAACAATAATTGAAAAAATGGTAGAAGTGATAGCTATTTCGGAAATCACCACATTTCCTCATCAGACTTCTTTCAGTAGGCTTCGAACCGACGATCCCACTGACTCAGCCAGTTGCCTATGCACTGTGCTAAGTTCGCCTTGTAAATTATCGTTGCTTTTTTCCACTTTTTCATTTTGTTATGCTAACACAATCAAGCGCAGCTATTCCGCTGCAATTCACTTGATCATGTGGTTGTTGGTTTTGTTGTTTTTTGCTAATAATTCTATTTTTAGAATGTTTAACTTTTAGGTGTGCTCGTCCTTAAGTTATTTGTTTTTGTTATTTTATGGCCTTATAACAATTATATTCAACAATTTTTATTGAGCTCGAATAAATCAGAAGTTTACTCCGCACTCTGTAAAAAAAGAAAATAAACTTCTGAGCAAAGCATTTAAGATGTGGTTATTTATAGGGTTCCTAGACTCGGAATACTTAGTTTGTAAAAAAGAAAGTTTTCAGACTTTTTCTGTACAATGCTAGAGGTATCCTTTAAAGTGAGGTGTGAATATTATGGCGAGATGGCATATGAATTTTTATTTCAAGCATCGCGACGTATAGGCATCTCCTTTTCATGCTGTCAAAGGTGGCCCTATGAATATCGTTAACGCGCGTTTTACCAAGATATGGTGTATGTTTATGGTCGCCATTTTTTTAGATTATACAAAGAGCAATTAACTTCCAGTCATCAGGCATGCTCTCTAGGGTTCATATTCTTGATTGTTCTTAACGGAATTCGCCTTAGGGATGAAACTTTTCGATTTTCGCTTAACTTTCCGATAACACTTTTGTCGTTTTATCTGTCTGCCACCATTTCGATACCACTTTTTTGTATCGGAAAATACTTCTGTCTCCCCTCCTAAGCTAGCTATATCGATCCCAGATAGCTTGCAGCGTGATCCTGTAGCTGGGTATTCTTTGGTATTCATTGAAATCCAAATACTACTTGGGCGGTGATACGTTATAAATAGGAAATATGGCCCCCTGTTTGCATATGTATGTCGGTTTGTTGCACAGTTAGCTCTCTGATTAGGTACGAGAGTTGACTGTCTGTTGTGATTGCAGCTTTTCGACTTCGAGCCTTCCTCGCTGTACAAATGCGGGTGCGCATTTTCGCTGCTACAATGCATGGGTCCGTACCTAATATTTAATTCCCGGTTCGTATATATGTAGGTAAGAACGTCTAGAACAATGGAAAAGTTTGTACTCTAGTAGGGACAGTTTTTTTTATTTTGTACAACTATTTATGTATGTTTTTTCTTAAGCCTAACATTTTATATGCCTAATAGCTAGTTTTCCCATATTTTAAAATAAAACTTCAATAAACTTTTTTCTTTACGCTGTCCAAATTCGTAAATTTCATCAGTATCCTTTATCACCTTCACCAATTTTCTAGACGCCCTGCAATTTCAATGAGTTAACATTTGGACAACATCTGCCACATTTTTCACAACAGTGAAAATCTTAAAGCTTAAGCCCCCTCAGCGTATTTGTTGAGGTCACTGTTCGTCTTCGAGGAGCAGCGAGCTCATAGAAAATATGCTAGCATAAAAGCTTTCATCCCTCGGTTGCAAAAGCGTCACGTCTCATACAATACAAACTTAAGCTGCAGCGAGAAAATAAAAATCACGAAATATGGTGAACAATCAATTTTTGTTTACCCCACAGGCGGTAAATAATACCAGAACACCAGCTAAAAATGAACGTAGCTGAGCTACAGCAGCAGCAGCAGCAGCAGGGGCAGCAAGCACTTTCATATTGTGGACCATCAAATCAGCGATAAGATGACCATCGATTTGCTTCAAGCGCTGACACTGATGAAAGGAGTAAACAACATTTGAGCAACAACAATATTGAATTGGGGCCAATAGAGTAGCGAACGCAACGTTAGCTCAAATGCAGCCGGTCGGAGGGACTAGCTGGCTTGTTGGTTGGCTGGGCGCTGGCTGGTCGGCTGGGCGCTGGCTGGGAGCGCGGTAATATTACCTCGCACGCGCGTTGATTTTACGCCATAAGCTCAAGTCAAATATACAAACAGTAACGAGTGAATGATTATTTTGTGCAAGTGTTTTTCTTCCATAGAATATTTACCGTACATGGATGTAATCCAACACTGATCCATTCTGTTGCTCGATGCATATGGCGCTCACTTTATAGGGAGGCAGCGCGACGTGCAAGTGCTTGGCGGGAAGTGGTGCTTCAAAAATGCATTTGAGAAAAGTAATGACGGAATTTTAATGCTCTCACCTCATAGGATTGTTTTGTATCGAAAAAAATATGCCCTTGTTTTTTTTTTTTTTTTGTGAAATCAATAATAGAAAAGATATAGAAAATATCGACTTTCTAGGATTCTATACCATTTCGACGAAAAAACTATTTATTTTTTCATATTTAATACATGGGAAACTTTGAGCGCTTAGAGCGATCTCTAGACGTTTTTTAATTTCACAAAAAAACTAGGATATATTTTTTTGAGATAAATCCTGAGACAATTTAAATGGCAATACGTGAGCTAGCAACGGTACAAGAGTATTACTGAAGTTGAAGAAGTGGAAGCAGTAAATGATGAGAGAAACGCTATTGATGCAACCTTTTGCGACCAACTTATATATGTACTAGCTCGTGGCAATATGTATATCATCGTTTAGAGAGTAAAAACACTCATATATCAAAATGTGTCTCTCTTTTATAAAGCAATCGCATTTCTGGCTAGCATATTTCAGGATGAATAAATAAGGCCAAGAGCTTCGGTGAGCAAATCCAATTTTTGACTGTGGAAAAAGGTAAGTATTTTTCAAGTATTTTTCTACGGCGTTGTCATACGAAAGTAATGTGTCCTATGTCGCTTTACGAAACCATAAATAGAGTTAAAAAATAAAATTAAAAAATAAAGTCCGTGCCATAGGTTTTGAAACCGTGACCAACAACACGGTAGTCGAACACGCATCCATTCGGCTATAGTATCTGTGTGGCTACAAAACTACACATTATCCGCGCGCTTACATTACGATGCATCTTTTCGTTCAACCGTAGTTGTTAATATTTTCTTGGTAGAAAAAGGTAATGCATTCCCATTTTCCCACTGGGCACGTATGAATACATACATATGCTCGTATAAATAATCTTACAGGCATACGTGTGGGTAAATTTATTAGTTTGCGTTAAGCATACATATCTACAGCCCGCAACAAAATGATAGCACCTCAACATTTTTAACAGTTTTGGCTATTCGTTTTTTGTTTCTTTAATGTTCATTATTTTTATATAAAAGTATAGCTCTTTATCTAACAAATTCCTTATTGATACAATTTTCAGACTTTGTACAAAAATTATAAAAAATCCACAAACCTTTCCTCCCAATTCCAAGCATTTTAAATTGAATTTCTAGAATAATTTTTTGTATGCAGTTGATTTTTGATAATTTTTTTTGCTGACGCATTTTCTTCCATACAAAATAATTTTTTATATGGAAAAGAGTGCGATTTTCTAGCAACTTCAAACTGTCACTTTATTATACTAGATTTTAATAAGACATAAAACTGCATACCAAAAACTAATTTAGAAATTCGGATTAAAACGCTTGGAATTGGTATGACAAGTTTGTGCAATTTTTTAAATTTTTGTACAAAGTTTGAAATCTGGACTTCTATGGTTTTTGTTAGATAAGGAGCTAAATTTTAATAAAAAATTAATAAACCTTAAGAAAGCAAAAGAAAAGTAGTCAAAACTGTTGATGTGCCATCTTTTGTCGCGGGCTGTATATATGCATACATAAAGTAACTAGATACATATACATATGTACGTATGTGGCTGTTCAATGCCGAGCTGCTGATTTTATTGTTATCGCAGTCATTTTCTGAAAAGTAAATCTACGCATACTAACAAGAGCAAATATTATTTTCACAGAAAGTTGTGCCTGCTTGTAAAAGGAATAAATGCAAGCCAAAACACCCAACTAGAAATTGTTCTGTCCTCTAAATCCTTAGTCAATTAAACCGTTACTGAGATACATTTACACATGTAGGTAATTCAAACTGGCCGGGGCAAAAACTCCCAAAATTTTACCAGAACCAACATTTTTACTAAGAGATTCCTCTAAATATCAAAAGTGGGCAATTAGGCCTCATTAGGTTAGGTTAAAAAGGCGCGTACGAATGACTCTTACAACCACTTGGAGGCAGATTTTCCCATTGTGAATGCCCTGTATGAGTGCCAAGAGGAGGCACATCCTTCTAACCGTAGTTATTCTATATTGTCAGTATGGTATTTGTTGAACCATTTGTTATACCGGATGAAGCTGTGTAACTCCGATATTTTCATCTCCGCTATCTCCCTCAAACTATTGAAAATGTGTGACCCAAAGTGCTTGAGACGCCTTGTCTGGTGAGAAGGAATTAACAGAAGAAGTGGTGAATCGATTGCTCTTCTTACTTATCCCAACAACTTCTTAAGAGGGAGCTTCTTGGTATATTTCATCGATGTTGTATTGGTGCTTTAGCACTGTGTCCTGTGATGACGCCGGCAAGAGCTTATAAAATGTTTTTTACCAGCCCAAAATAGACCTGTTAGCAGAAAACAAATCAGTGGTAGTGCTGAGATGTCTGCTTCACCAGAAGGTCAGATTCCCAATCATCCCATGGGAATCTTAAGACTAAAATTATTATTTTCTAATTGCTGCTTGTATCTAGTGTTTTTCACTAGAACTATAAGTATCATTACTTACTGAAATACCACAGCTTTTGAATTTGGAGAATCATCTGTTCACTGAATAAAAATACCCACTAGACCTTCTGAGGTAGCGGGAAGCATGAGTTGTTTCCACATAATTTTTGAAGCACACACTATAAATATTTTTACCGCTTTGCGTACGAAGTAAGTTAGGTTAAGTATGATTATTGTGGACATTATTTACATTGTAAATTGTGTTACCACATTACACAAGCTGTTTTAACGATAACTACAGGTTCTCTGTGCCGCTCAGTTTCAATCCGTGCGTGAAGAGGACCTCTACTATAGAGGCTGCCACTCTCCCATTCGCCCCATCGAGGGATGTGTGTGGAGAAGGATCCGCTAGGGCCAGCCACTGTGATACATTTATTCCGGTAGGATATCGAAGCTTTTGAGAATTATCGAGTCCCGTACGCTGAATTGAAAGAAACTTCCACCTGACAATGATCCCAATAACATGATTGCCGTCCAAGACCTAGGCCCTTTCAAACACAACAAGTAAAACACCCCCTATTGTGGGAAGCTGCGCATGAGGCACTTTGTACCTCCTGGTGAATAGTACGAGCTCCGTCTTTCCAGAGTTTATAGCGAATCTGCAGCTAGGGAACCAATTTATGACTAATTTTAGGTACCCTTGGGAAAGATCATGCAGAGTGTCCATGAACTTTCCTCTGAAAATGAGTACCACACCATCCGCGTAGGTTATAACCGACATCCTCTCTTTCCCAACTCCTCAAGGGCGTTGTTTATAACTAATATCCAGTTAAAGGGTAAAATTACACCTCCTTTCTAGGTGCAACTGCTCACTTTACGCTGGACAGAAGCATTTCCGCATTCTGTAGTAACAATTCTGTCTTGCAGTAGACGATGAGCCTAACTAAACAGTTTCCACTCAGGGCTCTCAGGGCACCCCCTATATAAATGAAGGCACCAGCTGCAAAATCTTTGTTATTAAGAGACTCCTCGATCAATTTGACAATTGTGTGCAAGGCAGATTGCACGGATCTACCCTTCAGTTAGTCACGTTTAGAGAGGCGCAATCGATTCTCGATTACGTTCAGGTAAATTAGTTTCTCAAAAGTTTCCAATAAGAAAGAATTGGTGATTGGTCTGGACTCCCTCGGAAATACGTGGAGCTTTTTCCTGCTTTAGGGATAAAAGTAATCCTCATACTGCTCAAATGCCCCAGGATGTACCCTCTTTTTAAGCAGCTCATATAGATGGGGGTGAGTTAGCGACACGAGACCTACACAACCTCTTGCAGCTGCACAGGAATAATGCCAACTGGTCCAGGGGACTTAAAGAGTCAATCGCCCAGAACAATCGGCGCTTCTCCAGTAGTGCACCGGAAGATGTAGAGCAGTCGACTGTACTACGGTGCGGAATTGGTAAGTTTTGTGGTATCTTTGCAACCGATTCCAAGTGAAAAGCTCAGCTCCGCCTTGCTCCGCTTGGTGGCGGTCGGCATACACCGGCCAAACCACTATTCCTTAAATTATATTTTGCTTCAGTAGTTACTGCATTATTTCAGTTTTTGATATGCATTTGAATGGGAATTGGCGAGGTTGTGATCCAACTTTCTTAAAACTGAACCTAGCAGGCGTTAAAATAAGCTCAATTTAGTTAAAATATCTCAACGTTTGTGTTATGATGTAGATCCTGTAGGACAAACAGACAAAAGTTAAAATCCTACGTAGCATAATTAAATTTGAAGAGGTTTTAAAAAAGAAGAAATCATTGAGTTGAATCTTATCCTAGCACACCGCTAAGCATTTTTCTAGTTTTTAGGATCCTTGGAGAGGTTTTCTAACTTAGCACGTCGTTTACGTTATAAGGTACAAAATTACGTGCCGGAAAATCTCCTGCTTTGAAACTAAAACGTCACTACAATTTTTAATATGTTTGAAGGTCTTCAGAGGACTTTGGCAGTGCTGGGAATTGACCCGATACACTCCAGTTTGTCGATAAATTTCCATAATTTGATACATGTTGACAATTCAGTGAATTCCAAGAACACTAAAGTCCGATAACTCAACAAAATTAAATAACTCAACTAATTGTGAAAATATTCGATAAACTTTAATGGTGCCTTTCGAGGGCTCGATTAATTTAAATAACAAAAAAATATGTATGTCTTGATATAAATCGATAGTCGATATAAAAATTTTGGATACATCTATAAACTTCGATAGCTCGGTTAATTTTAAAAGCTTCATATTTTTCGAAAGTTACTGACAATTTTCAGTAACTCGTTACACTCTGGTAGCACGATAAAACTCGATAAGCAGTGATAACTCGATAAACTTATATAAGCTTGAAATTTCGATTACTCGGTATATTTTGAAAATTCTATAAAATTTGATCAAATAAATCTACAAATTTCTGTAAATCAATAACTATCGATAACTCGATACGTTGAAAGGATTCGATGCATTACGATAACTCGATAAAATTCGTTATCATCAACTAGACAAATTTCGGTGATCCATAAATTTGTATAGCTTAATGTTTTTAAATTTCGACAACTCAATAAACCTTGGTAAATTTCAATAATTCGATAACTATTAAATCCGATGATTCGATAAATTTTGATTTAAACTTGATAGCTTATGATAACATAATTTTCTATGACCCTTTCATTTATCCCAATTCTTATGTATTTCTCAGTGTTTTCAGTTTCGTCTTTATCATCAATTTTGCCTTCTATTTTTTACCTTAATCGTTGTCATTTATTTCTTCATCATCACATTTATCTCTATTACAAAGTTTTATTTCAAATACGAAGTAAAACAAAATGCGGAAACAACTCAAATTGAACAGGTTGCAACAACAACTATACACAAATACGGAAATTTTGAAACGACGATTTTAGTGGAATGTAATTCTGTTCACCCGCCAGGTGGCACAGGCGTTGTGCTATTGCGAAAATTTGTTCACCTAATCAAAAATAAGAAATTTCGAATTTCCAGATTAGTTACCAATGGTGAATTCAGAAGTAGCGACAAATTACAATAAATTGTTCACTTATTCAGATATTTCCGGCAGGGCAATCCATATACAGTGTAACCTCATTATAATGAATCTTGGTAAAACGAAAACCCCAATAAAACAAAATTGTTGTTGAATCCACTGAAAAATTTGGGAAATCTTTCGTACTAAAATGCTCCGTATATAAAACAAAAAATTTTGAGCATAAAAACTCTCGGAATATATTAGCGGTTCGAGTCCCGTAAAAAAAAACGAAACAATACTTTTAACGAATTTTTTTAAAACTTTTGAATTTTTCGTCGTATCGCAGTTTTTTATATTCTGTAAATATAACGAAACTTTACATGGATATAACGAACAATTTGTCCAACCCTTTCAATTTCATTTAATCGAGGTCTCACTATTTATACGATGCGAATGTATAAAAATATGAACACATACTTCGAGTATATGAGTGATTGCTTGCTTACATAAGTAAATGCATATATACATACCAGTGAAGAATGCAATATTTTGTGATGCAGTTCATCATTTCTGCATTGCTAGCATATCCTTGGGCGTTGCTCAGTCGACACTTGAACTCAATACCGTCAAAAAGAACAATCGAATGGGTTTGCACTCCACATACATACGTACATATTTACTTAGAAAGCATGAACAGCAGTAGAAGGATTATTGGTATTAGTGCAGGCATTCTTTGTTTTGAGTTTGTGTAAATTTGTACATACATATGGATATGCATTTGGCTTCTTGCAGAAGCTTTTTGATTATGGAAGGAAAATGCAGTGAAGCACAATGGGAGCGATAGAGGTACATATTGGCAGAGGGAGTGATGCAAAAGGTAAAAGCCATATTATGTATGTACGTGTCCATCAAACATTGATTAATATTGACTAAGTAGAGGAGAAGGTTACAAGAATATACATACATACATAAATAATAGAGAATTTCTGAAGTTATTAAAAATAAAAAAAAATCTGCAAATATGTATAATGCTAAATGGATGCTGACTTAATTATTTTGATTGTATCATCCTTGGAAAGGTCAAAGTGTATTAATGTTGAAATTCTTTTCAGTTGGCAACAATTTTTCATGATACCTT
>NW_023458560.1:21129724-21131882 GCF_013731165.1 Rhagoletis pomonella
ATCAGCCAGAAGAGACGGACTTGAAATTGAGCCTGTCAGTAATTTAACCATAACAAGTAAGAAAGTCTAAGTTCGGGCGGAGCCGAACATTAAATACCCGGCGCAAGTATTAAATAAATGTTTTTTCACCTTTCCGAAGGCTACCGCTACATGGTAAGCCGGGGTGTATCAATTTTGAGTAAATTAGTGTCCTTAAATTTTGAAATATCGCAGTTTCAAGCATTTCTGAAATTTACCGTTATATGAAAAGCGGTCGTAATTTCGGTCCGATTTCAATAATTTTCAACGTTTTGCTTTTATGTGGCAAGCACAACAATAAAAATACCGAGTTTTGTACAAATTGGTTGAACTGTTACCGATATACATATATGTGATTATAAGTGGGCGGTGCCCCGCCCATTTTCCAAAATTTTACCATAAACGTAAATTAGCTTTAATATTTACTGATTTATCGAAGATTTTGTATTTCTCTAAATTACCGTTATATGGGATGTTATTGTCCAATTTTTTAAATTTTCGGCCATTTAGTATACTGTACGAAGGCCAACAACTGTGCCACGTTTGGAAGAAATTGGTGCAGCGGTTAGCAAGATATACACATGTAACCATAAGTGAGCGTGGCTACGCCCATTTTCCTAAAATTTATAATATTCTTATTTTTCGTCTAAATTATTGTAAATATCAATTTTGAGTGAATTATCTTCAGTAGTTCCTAAAATATCGTAGTTTTCGTATTTCTGGAAATTACCGTTATATGGGAAGTGGACGTGGTTACAGTCCGATTTCGGCCATTTTCAACACCAACCTACCTTGGATCAACGGAAACCTACATACCAAATTTCGTTGAGATATCTCAATTTTTGCTCGAGTTATCGTGTACACGGACGGACGGACAGACGTACAGACGGACAGACGGGCAGACAGAATATTATATTTGTTTAGCATCTTTAACCTTCAAAGCATTCCAAAAAAATGTAAAAGACTGGGGGAAAATTACATTTGGAACGATTTTTCAATAATAAGTAAAGGGTGTTTTTGATATTTAGCACCAGGTTTTGAATTGCTGACTGAAATTTTTTGTTTGTTTTAAATCAACTCTGGATAATTCTCAAAAGATTAGTACTTACTTAGTGGCGACTATGAAAAAAAAACGACAGTGAAAGCAGACAGCTGAAGCGAAAGAGTGATGAGAAAATAATCTCTTTTGCTTACAGTGCATATTTGCTAACGAAGTTACACTAACAGCCAGTTTCACCAAATTATTTAAGTGAAAATTACTTTAATTTCGGTTTCACCAATCAATTTTAATTTGGATTTAAGTGACCTATGCTCTGCACTTAAATAAAAGTTAAATCAGAATAACCACACTCAGAGGTGTTACACGTTTAATCACCTGATCATTGTGCATCTGCTGCTTACTTGTATACCAGCCCTGCTTTTACAACACAGCGTGCCAAAGCTTTCAAAAGCTCTCAGTACAAATGAAAGCGAAAGCTAGTCCTAGTCTGTTTTACAACCACTTTTTACTCACTTAAATAAATAGTTTATTGAAACTGAAAATAATTAAAATGAGACTTAAATAAAAAATTAAATTAAAGTTAATTTCCACTTAAATAGTTTGGTGAAACTGGCTGTAAATAACATAGACCTAAAATTTCTATTGAGCAAACACAAATGTGAGAATGATTTTAAGCGATAGATTTTATCATTTTGTAAAAAATCGGGATAGGGTATTCGGGCATACTTATGTATGTACGTATCGTGGGCCGAAAATCTGCTTTTTTGGAATTATGATTGGTAATAGCAAACATATGGTTAATTATGCTCTAAACACAATCTGTGTGAAAGTTAATGTTTTTATTAATTTTTATTTTTTGATTGAACTTTGATGGACTTGGGCGAGCCTAAGATATTGACCAAAAATTTTCATCACACAGATTATTTTAGAGCACAATGAACCATATTTTCGTCCACGTTAATGTATAATATACATATATATTGTGGCGAATACTGCGGCAACACAAAGCGAACAACGAGAAATAGGCAGAATGTTCGAAGAATGACGTAGAATGTTCCACAAAGAGAAACGTCAAGTTGGATGAACACTGCGCACAGCGAGAGAAAGAGAATGAGCGATAAACTTCAGAATGTTCTAGAG
>NW_023458560.1:21131892-21141163 GCF_013731165.1 Rhagoletis pomonella
AGTATATTTGGGAAATCCCTCAAGGTTTCGAGGATAATCGTAACAATATTACTTTTCGTATTAAATCTCATAAATTGTTATTAATGAGTTTTGCCATATTTTTAAAACTAAATCTTATCGAGACTTATTCTATGAGTCTGGGAAAAAATATTTTCTATTTTTTAGTCCATTTGTAGAAACGTTGTCTATTAAAAGGCTTTATTCAACAATTTTTAATGAGCTTTAGGCCGTTTTTAATGAAAACCTTATTGTGGAAAAGCAACAATAATGCGAAAAAATGGTAGATGTGATAGCTATTTCGGAAATCACCACATTTCCTCATCAGACTTCTTTCAGTAGGCTTCGAACTGACGATCCCACTGACTCAGGCAGTTGCCTGCGCACGTGCTAAGTTCGCCTTGTAAATTATCGTTTTTTTTCCCCCACTTTTTCATTTGTTATGCCAACACAATCAAGCGCAGCTATTCCGCTGCAATTCACTTGATCATGTATTGTTTTTCCACAATAAGTTTTTCATTAAAAACGGCCTCAAGCTCATTAAAAAATTGTTGAATATAATTGTAATAAGGCCATAAAATAACAAAAACTATTGAAAGGTTTGTATTATTTGATATTTATATATGAATGATATAAATAATTAAGGCTCTTCCATTCAAAATAAAACTTCAAATGAAAATGAAAAGGATTTAAAAACTTTCGGTAGTAAATGGTTCATACGTTTGAGAAGTTGAAATTTTAGTACATAAATAGGGTAATAAAATAAGTGCAATATTGTCTTGTCATTTGAATAGAACGCCCTCTTGATCATCAGTTTCGATTTGAAAACAAAAACACTTTTGTATTTCTCAGCGTATTGAAATTTTGTTTATGCATCCGTTGAATCACAGCGAACTGGGGCAAAACGCTTTATATGTCGGTATAAACAAGGTATATAAAAAAACCATGTAAATCCGATTTTAAAATTTAAATAAAAAATTTCAACAAAGGGGTGCGCTATGCTAATGACCTGCAGTGAACTAGTTAATAATATTTTTGAAAAAATTTCGGATATGCGGTTTTGTAGCCCATTCAACATTAGTATGATAAAGACAAGACAAGATTCAAGTGGCTGTGTAATGGCGTTGATTTTTGACATTTTTTTTTTGTTGACAGTGCTGCGCATGGCTGTTTCAACAAAAAAAAAATTGTCAAAAATCAACGATATTTTGTAGCCATTTGAAACTTATACTTTATGACAGAGACGGAAAATAATGATAATTTTTTTTTTTTTTAATTTCAACCAAAAAAATCAATCGTCATAAGATCTGTGAATACAGCTTTATATAGTCTTGTCAGCACCATTGGAAAGGCAGTCGCTTTAAGTAATTTGGACTAGGTGTGTTCCTAGATAGCGAGGATGCCTTCAATAGTGTACTCCCAAAGGCTGTTCTCCTAGCCCTAACTCGCCTTGGGCTGGATCACCATCTGATCGACTTTCTTCATCGCCTCTTAGGCTGTAGAGCTATATGTGCAAGAAGATATGCAAACCGCGGCACTCCAAAAGGCAGTGTTCTCTCCCCACTCCCTTGGAATCTAACGGTGCCAAGTCATTGCTTCCAAGTTCTATGTGACTTAGGTTTCAAGGCGCCTTAGTGCCAATCCGGCCAATCCACTTCCTTCCTTGAACGGCATCGCACGACTTTTTCGGAGGAAGTTAGATATCCGGACGTTACTCTTCACTGAAAGCTAACTTGGCGACGCAATGTGGAAGAGCGTTGCAAGGAAGCCATAACAGCCCTGTATGCTTGTAAATCAGCAATAAGGAAAAAATCGGAGACGTGAAAGATGATCACGGGCCGTTATCCTCAAAGCCGACTTAAGCCTTAGATACCTTTATCCACTTTCTACCTATGGCCTTATATGGTAAACTACTGGCAAGCTGTAATGCTATTAGATTAAATGCGCTGATCAAATGGAGCGACACGAGGATTGGGCACTCTAGAATTTCGGATGATCCTCCAGTAGACTTCAGGCAACTGGACTACACAGTTCCGCCTACAGGACTAAGAGACTCTTCCATTCAAGGATCACCTCAATGGTTGAATGGAAAGAGGATTCGGTTCTGATCTCGTATTCTGAATCAGCAGCCATCTACACGGATGGCTCCAACTTAGATCTGATGGTAGGAACTGGCGTATACTCGCAAGAACTCTCACTTAGCCTAAGTTTTTGTCTGCCAGTTTTCTGTGACGTTTCTCAAGCTGAACTAACAGCAATAAACGAAGCTGCGCAAGATGGCTGATCGATTATTTTTTTAGTCCGAAGGCAGTAACAGTATCTTCTTATAACCGGGTAGCTATTAAAGCACTTAATTGTAACAAATCTACATTGAAGATTGTAATGGAATGTCGACGTACTCTTAATGAACTGGCAAGACGTTAGGTCACTAATGTTGTAGGGGTGCGAAACCATAAAGACAAACCCGGAAACTGTGTTGCAGGTGAACCAGCAAGGGAAGGAACCTTGCTATCTGAAATCAGTACAGCGTATTCTTGTAAACCCTGAATGGAGAATAATGGAAAAATAATAATATATGGCCTAATTTGGATAAACGTAGATCTCGCCCTCTCTTCCGCTTGGAGCGACCACTGCTCTGATGTGTTATTGGAGTTCTCACCCGACCCTGCCTGACAACTACTTTCGCAGCTGCCGTGAGGAAGCGAAAATCGAAAGCGCGTAGTGCTACCTATGCCTCTGTCGCGCTCTGACTAGGGCTCGTGGACGCCCATTTCTTCGTTATTCTTTTGAATATCTGGCTGAAGGGATACGGGCTGCCGAGATAACCTAACCTAACCTAAACTAATCGTTGTAAAACAATTTTAACTATTTCCCCACATTAGTGTTCGTACGTCCTACCGTAACTTACAATGATTTTTATTTTTCGAGTTCAACCAATAAGGATTAAAAAATAATAATTAATATTTCAGTTTTATTTTTTCGCTCAAAGAAAATTATTATTACGTGAGTTTTATTTTTACATGGCTTTTGTTGTATTATATGCTATATTTTTTAAAAAGTTCGTAAATATTAAACAAACATAAGGAAAACTATAAATACTTACTAACGGTTAAAAGAATGCGCTATTCAAATAACGCATTAGTACTACATATTACTCATACGCCCCGGGGGACATTGAAATTCTCCGTCAGCTTTTTAGTACGATCTTTTTTAAATAATAATAATAATATTCATAACTTTATGGGCTCCTGTAGTTTCCGCATAATTTAGTTAAATTAAATCTTAAAAATAATATCCTATTCGCGAAACTCTCTTATGTCCTCCGCACTGTCCAATGCTTTACAAACTTAAATACTCACATAAAATGCAAACAATGCATGTTTACGAGCATATATGTATGTAAGTACATAAGTACGTACTCGCCTGTGTGTGCTACATTCCCAATGGCAGCTATGACAGTATATTTTCTGCTAGATAACAAAACTCGGAATTTCATAATTATGAGCGAACATAGAAAATGTAAATTTATTGTCGCTAACAATGGTCAACATGCAGCAGCAGCAGAACGCCACACAACACAATGTCAACATTTGAAACATAATTAAAATTTGGCAGTTATAGCTAAGCGCTTCACATCATAATTACAGAAATGCTTATCTTTTGCCAAAAACGGACAAACAATGCTAAAAGCAAAGTAATTAACAGACAATTTTATGTGCTCTTACCAATGTACGTACGAATGTGCATATTTACGAAAGTTAGTATTTACTGACGTCTGAAAAGTAAGTGAAAAGTATTTAGTAGTGGAATTAATTTTTAAATAAGTAAGTATTTTTGAAAGGAAACCGCATTATGTATATACATATATATAAGCGTACAAAAATTTAATTTGAGCCCGGTGAAGAGATTTAAAGTGGGATATTGTGAAATAATACTTTCATCTAATTAAGGACATTTCAAGTTTCTGTAGACTGCATTCCGCGTTAAATTTATAGAAATACCTTTAACATAACTATTCATTGGCACGAAAGGCCTTCAATTAGTGAAAATGTAAAATAAAATACCATAAATGCCAGCCACCAAGTTCTCGCTGATTAAGCACTCATGGAAATCATCCGCTTACTAGTATTTTCTCATGGAAGTTATGTTCATAAATACTATGGATGTACATATATACTTTCATTTGTAAAGTATTAAATATCAGCTTCATGCTGTCTTGCCTTTGCTTACACAGACAAACTAATACAAATTATTTCGGCTACTTAAGTATACGTGGACATTTAGGTACCCATATATATACATAAGTACCTACTTATTCACTGCGATTCGACTGGCAATAAAGTAAACTGAGCGCAAATCTTTTGGGATTAACTGATTGATGGCAATTAATTTATTTTCTGCTAAATATGCTTTTGGCGCTGACGTCGCTCGGTGGCAATTTGGATAGCCAAGAACAGAGTACGCTCAGACAAAGTACATATGTATGTATATTAGGGTGGTTCAAGAATACCTACGTACGAAAACATAGTTAGTAAAATTTTAAAATAAAATGTGTACATTAGTTTTATTTTTTTAAAAATTGCTGAACACAATATATTTATTTTTACGATTTCATCACAATTCTAAGTGAATAACTCAGTGAGAGGGGGGACCAGTATGTTTGAATGTATGTATTTATATAAAAAATATTTATTGGACCAAAAAGTAGTGGGTAGGCAATGTGGGCAATGGTAATCAACTATTTTCACTCCTCTGCATGGTTGTGAGCCATGCAAAGTCCGCAAGAAGCTCCGGAAGCATGCTCCGGAGGATGCATCAGACTAGGCCGAACATTCTTTGAACTGCCATCAAATTATAACGTAGGAAAGTTTTATTACATGGCAGTTGAGAAGTGCATTTGCAAAAATTTCATAAAGTTAATGAAGGCAGTTTTTGCACATGCAGCAGTACATAGCATGCATTTAGGCGACTGATGTTAGCAGTCGTGCCTAAACACTAAGAAAAACATTAGTTTCCTAATTAAAATATATGATATTTTTTGTTCTGGGTGGTGAATGAAGAAAACTTTAACCACCGTAATGTGTATATAGATGCGTATGCCGATAATGGATATTAAAAGAAGTGAAATAAATGCTGAAAGTAAATATATAGTATTAGGGATAATAAAGAGAAAATTCCCGGTGGAAAAAATCTCGACAGATGCAAACAAATTATTATCTGCTTTTTGAAAGCTTGTCGTTTTTTGTCCTTTTGCTAATTCCTTTTTTATAATCGTAAGTGCAAATGTCAACTTTGATTAAAGAAGTACGGAAATCTCAATATTAGAGATAACTCTTACGTGGATGACAGAAATTCAATGAGCTTCGAAAAAAGTTTCACAGATAGCTAGTGCCCAGAGTTTTTACGGAATCTGATAAACAATACATATATAATATCGGCGAAAAACTTTGCAGCTCTCTTTCTCTTCTTGCCTCTAAGTAGTTGATTCTCTGCCATTACCATGTGGGGTTTCGGTGCTGGGAACTACCCGGACCTTAAATAAAGCGTAAGAATTCATTAAGTCCTTGAAAAAATGCAGTGTAACTAACCTGAGCTCCTGAAAATAGCGGTCAGATCTTTGAGGAACAGCTTCAAGGAATCTAACTCACTATCCGAAGTGCATTTTCCTGGTTACTTGCCACTGAGCACAATCCAAAAAATTCACACTCAGACTGGTATAAATTACCCTGCGTAAAGTTTGGAGAATTTGCAGAAAGCTATTCGACAAAGATAAGATATTCTTTGGCACAATAACCGGCGATCTTGACCGGATGAAGATAAGATAAGATGGGCTATATTTGCCACAGCGGCTTTCAAAGCACGTGGAGTGGATGACATCTTCCCCGCTCAGGGTTCTGCTACCATTTGTAAAGTGGTCTTCAGGGCAGGCTTTGTGTAGGGGCCCATTTTACTACGTTGAGGAAAAATCAGCAGACCAACTAAAGTCAGACTGGCCAATCAATATTACACCCTTCTTGCTAAAAACAATGGGACAAGTCCTAGACATGAAATTTTTACAAAATCTGACCAGAAAAATTTAGTAGTCCATAAAGAACAAATAGGCTTCCCTATGATGCCTCTTGAACGTGCAAAGTGGTTTCGAAAACACGAAATACTATTTAAGAGAAAATTACACCCTGCGCAGAAATATAACATCCACTCTAAGGGAGGAAAAATTCCAATTCTTAATTTCCATCCTATGGTCCATCGTAGTAGATGAGCTAGTCTGCACTCTGTCTTCTTGGTGAAGAGGGCTTCGATGTTACGGACTTCGCAAACGACATTTTCATGCTAATCAGCGGTAGGTTAAGGACACCATATATAACCTCCTACAGAATGCACCGAACCTAGGCCCAAATGGTGCAGTAGAAACGTTGACCCCAAGCAGACTAAGATAGTAATTTTCTCCAGGAAAAGGAACCAATTATCATAACCATTCCTATAAGGAGAAAATAAACACTTCTTTAAAGCAGGGGCGTCGACCTTTGTAAGCTCTCGTTCTATCTTTGTATATATTCATAAGACCAGGACTTTTATATGAACCTATCGGCAACCAAAGGGGCGAAACTGGGGCATTGGACCTAGTCTAACAAGGTGGATGTAAGATGTCGTCTCCAAACCCATTCTAACATACGTGTTCTGCGCCCATCTGGTGGATTATGGTAGAAGTGAAATACATACAGGCGAAGCTCCGTAAACTATAACCACTAGCCTGAGCGCTCAACACAACACCAACCATGACTCTCGGGGCACTTTTAGACCTCCTTCCTCTGCAAATTGTAATTATTGCAAAGGCTCTACAGTTTTGATAGTAATTCTCATCTTAGGATAAAATTCTACTCTCATGGACATAACTAATTAGTTTTTGGTCTTCTTGTTCATGGTAATCAACTGGGATAACGAACGAGCAAAACCGCGCAAAGACAGGCATATATTTTATACTGACAGCTCCAAGACTAACCACGGTGCCGCGGCGTCGGAGCAGCAGTCTGCTCTTTAAGAAATCGTACAGGAATTTCTTCATGTATTCTTCATACGATTTTCTTTCAAAATTCTTAAAGAAATCATTACAGAATTCCGAAAACATCTCCGATACTCTTAAATAGTTCGTAAAGAATTTAGAAACTTTGGTTTATTTTATTTCATTTCATGTTCTTACTGGCAGCTGCAGGGTAATGAAACACTTGTCAAACACAGGAGAACATTTTGTGCAACTTTAAGGCCTTTATTTTCAGGCTCAAAGTACATCATCTTAATGGCATTCAACCAAGGGATTAAGGTTTCTTAAAAATACATGCGTGTATTAAAGGAGTCAAATAGAGGTTTGTTACAATAGATCGTTCTCGGTTGCGGGAACAAGATGACCAGCTCTCTCCTCTCAATCTAAACTACTGATGGGCACTGCCTTGCCCGCGGGTAAAGCTCTTTTAAGCTTTCTCTGCGCATCGCTGATTTAAACTAATATACTGTTGGTATAAGCGTGCTGTGTTGTCGCAAGGAACAGCCCTGAAATAAGGAGCTCTGTAAGGCGCTTCAATATTTTTAGTTGAAAGGACGATGAGGTTTTCATCGGTTTGCTTAGAATTATTTTATAGTCCCTCCAGTCTGCTTGTATGCTTGGTATTGAATACGTATTTGAATCCTACACAACAAAAAATAAGTCCTTACCCTACGAAATAATTGTTAAGAACTTCTAAATCCGATTTAGGTATTTACGTACAAACATATTGTATACATAAATAACTAATATCATTGCTGTCATTACCAAAGTACAGCCGTTCGCTATTAAACTCATTCCTCAGTTAATATTTTCAAGATTTCAAACTTGCAGTACACTTCAAAACATTCCTGCGCCCCATTCACTTAAAGACTTAATGAAATGCTAAAAACAATAAACTATGCACCAGATACGACAGCAGAGAGCTGCAGAATTCACAAAAATAGCGTAAGTGGTGGCAGGGGAAAGTGAAAAATTTTTAAACTTCTGTATTTGCCTTCAATTTATAAATTTACTTTGTCTACTCCCAGCAGCCCTTCCACCAGCCGAGCGGTATTATGGAGTGCAGTGAAAGTGGCAGGCGCTTAAAGGCAATGAGCGTATATCCGTTATATTTAATTCCGTAAATCTTCTGAACTTAAAATGTTCCGCGCGGCACTTAAAACCACCCAACGAATGCGAAGCATCTATTTTGTAGCTTTGATTGTGCTCGTATTTTGCGTGACCCCTGTTTGGCAGTGTATGCTGGTAAGTGCTCTAAGGCGTGTGATTGAGAGCGCTGACTTGACAGTGGGCGGCGCCGCTAGCTCGCTTGTGCGCTGAAAATACCATTTACAACTTCATTTTTCTGCACTTAAGAACAGTCACAAAATTAAATTATTCAAAATGCCAAACAATTATTCGAAGGGAAAATAGTAGAGTGAAGAGAGCCGTGAAGTGGAGGAGGCGCGCTGATCTGTCAGTAACACTGACGTGGGCAATGCCTCGACAGCACCAAGAGCAGCAACTTTGCAATACAAAAACAACACAAATGTTTCATTGAAGCTGATAACCAAGGAAACGCGCCGAACAACACTTGAAGCGGTGCTCACAGCCACCCAGTAGAAGCCATAGCAGCGGCAGTAGCCTTATTAACGTTCAGTCGGTTGAAATCAGGCCACCTCGGCACACAAATAAACACAGCGAATGGACCGTTAAATTGATATAAAGAATGACCCTAAGCACAGCCAGGCGAAACTCGATAGAGGCAACTCCCCTATGGCATATTTAAATATTTAAGCGAAATTATAAATTTTAACATCAACAAAAGCAAAAATATTTGCGCCAACATGTAGATACTTTCAATGTGGCAGCAGCAAAAGTTTCGAAGGTAAAGCGAATTATAAAAGTTGGCGAAACGAATTCAGATGGTAAAGGAATAAGGGATACGCACTAAATTGAATAAAGCTACCGAAAAAAAGTCATCATCATCATCGCTGGATATGACTTATCTTTCGATGTGGGAAGAGTGGTGGTGCCTTCTCACAAAATCAGTAAAAATTAAATAGCCCAATGAAATAGGATTCAATGCCTTGTGAGCGTGATGGTTTCGTGTCGAAAAAAGTGAAATAAATATTATATAATAATAAAGCCATTCAAATGCAGATAGCAACACAAAAAGTATCGATTATGAACAGCAAATAAGCTTCAAAAGGTATCATGAAAAATTGTTGCCAACTGAAAAGAATTTCAACATTA
>NW_023458560.1:21141263-21172865 GCF_013731165.1 Rhagoletis pomonella
TAATGTTGAAATTCTTTTCAGTTGGCAACAATTTTTCATGATACCTTATGAAGCTTATTTGCTGTTCACAATCGATACTTTTTGTGTTGCTATCTGCATTAGAATGGCTTTATTATTAAATAATATTTATTTCACTTTTTTCGGCACGAAACCATCACGCTCACAAGGCATTGAACTCTATTTCATTGGGCTATTTAATTTTTATTGATTTTATAAGAAGGCACCACCACTCTTCCCATATCGAAAGATAAGTCATATCCAGCGATGATGATGATGACTTTTTTACCTTCCTTTTATTAACTCGGGATGTAACTATGTAATATTGATGCGCCTAAAAGATGCAGCGATTTCTATTCTCAAGTTACATACCTGATGACAGTACGAATGGCAATTATAATAGGGAGGTTTTTAAACTATAATTTTATTTTTGGTAGCTTTATTCAATTTAGTGCGTATCCCTTATTCCTTTACCATCTGAATTCGTTTTGCCAACTTTTCATCATTTGCCATTTGAGCATAGTTAAATTAGTTTTACGACGATTACAACTTGTTGATTTCTTTTGTTAAAATTTAAAAAATAATGATTATTTTCCGTCCGTGGTTTGAAATAATTCCTCAAATTACACCGTGCGACAAAAATAAAAAAATTTCAAAACACACGAAAGAGTCGATATACTCACGAAACTATGCACCAACTTTAATAAAACTGCGTCTTTAGTTTTTTACTCTGACGTCAGGAAATTTTTGTTTCAAAGGACTTTGAAATTTTGAAAATATGGTTAATTAAAAAAATTATTTTAAAAATCAGTGCAATATTGAATAACTATATGGGCACCAAACGAGAGGGAAAATTCTGTGGGATTTAAAAACAATACAATTTTTTGGTTAAGAAGGACGAATAGGTATTGAAAATGCGCTTTCGACCAATGTTGTATTTTTAAGTTAATAAAGTTTGCAGGAAGATATTCGATGATGAGGTCGTGCGTATATTAGTCTTCAAACAATATTTTTTTCAAAAAATAATATTACAAATTTTCAGGGATATTTAAGGACAAAATTCCACATTTCCATACCCAGTCGTCCTTATATCCAAAAAATGTATTCTGTTATAATTCTACATATTTTTTTCTTTTATAAGATGCTTTTATTTTTAACCTACATTGCAATGAATTTTTTAAATAAATATCATATTTTATAATATTTTATAAATATTTTATCAGACAACGTAAAAAATAAACGTTGTAAAATAACTCTTATCGGCAACCGAACAAATATTTCTCATTTAATAGATGCTTTAAAACACCGTTTTCGTTAAATTTCACAATTTGGGCAACGCTTTCAATTTGCATTCGAGATAAGTTATTTTTGGTCCCTGATTTAAACTTAAAATTAAAAGAAAATTTAAATTACAAAAAATTAAATTTAAAATAAATATATTATTTTTTTAAACAATAAAATCTAGAAATTTAAACAGAATAAAGTTAAGAGAGGTTTTTTCATTGGTTGACTTTGACTTTTTTTAAAAGGACTTTGAAATTTAAAAATATGGTTAATTCAAAAAATTATTTAAAAAATTCATTGCAATGTAGGTTAAAAATAAGGGCATCATATAAAAGAAAAAAATATGTAGAATTATAACAGAATACTTTTTTTGGATATAAGGACGAATGGGTATGAAAAATGTCTTTTACAAATTTTGTTCTAATAACTGTTATGGAGCAACGTTTTTGCCATAAAACTTATAACTTTTATGTGCCTGGTGTTGATTTTAATACAAAGAAATATAAATATATATTTATTTAATTTCATTTAGTGTTTAGGAACTTATATTTTTTAATTTTAATTTTTTTTTTTTTAATTTAATTTCTTTTAATTTTAAGATATTATTGTTTGTTTTATTTTTTTTTTCTTAAATTTTTTTTTTTATTAGTTTGATAAAATTTAATTTTAATTTTTATTTTTTATTGTTTTAAAAAGAGAAATACTTAATTAATTTTTCTCGGCCATACACTAACATATTGTGCATGCGCCTATCTATTATTGTTTTATAGCCAAAGTCATTACTGTTTAGGTGCAATTTACAATCTTTTTTAACAAATGTACCTAATTCTTAACCCTTTTCGTTGCACCATTCAACGCCACTGATTATGCAATTGCTGCGTCCTTCCTTTTTCTCTTTTAGCGGATTCGCCAACAAGGCATTGTTATTAACTTTGACAGTTTATCCTACTTTTCCTATTTATTTTCGTTTTCATTTTCTGTCTGCATACTCTTTTTATAATTCGCTTTACCTTCGAAACTTTTGCTGCTGCCACATTGAAAGTATCTACATTTTGGCGCAAATATTTTTGCTTTTTGTTGATGTTAAAATTTATAATTTCGCTTAAATATTTTAATATGCCGTAGGGGAGTTGCCTCCATCGAGCTTCGCCTGGCTATGCTTAGGGTCATTCTTTATATCAATTTAACGGTCCATTCGCTGTGTTTGTTTGTGTGCCGAGGTGGCCTGATTTCAACCGACTGAACGTTAATAAGGCTACTGCCGCTGCTATGGCTTCTACCGGGTGGCTGTGAGCACCGCTTGAAGTGTTGTTCGGCGCGTTTCCTTGGTTATCAGCTTCAATGAAAAATTTATGTTGTTTTTGTTGTCGCTTTTGTGCAAATGTATTGCAAAGTTGCTGCTCTTGGTGCTGTCGAGGCGTTGCCCACGTCAGTGTCACTGACAGATCAGCGCGCCTCCTCCACTTCAAGGCTCTCTTCACTCTACTGTTTTCCCTTCGAATAATTGTTTGGCATTTTGAATAATTTAATTTTGTGACTGTTCTTAAGTGCAGAAAAATGAAATTGTAAATGAGATTTTCAGCTGATATGTATGTACGTCAGGCGCACAAGCGAGCTAGCGGCGCCGCCCACTGTCAAGTCAGCGCGCTCAATCACACGCCCTAGAGCACTTACCAGCATACACTGCCAAACAGGGGTCACGCAAAATACGAGCACAATCATAGCTACAAAATAGATGCTTCGCATTCGTTGGGTTGTTTTAAGCGCTGCGCGGAACACTTTAAGTTGAGAAGATTTACGGAATTAAATATAACGGATATACGCTCATTGCCTTTAAGCGCCTGGCTGCCACTTTCACTGCACTCCATTATACCGCTCGGCTGGTGGATGGGCTGCTGCGAGTAGACAAAGTAAATTTATAAATTGAAGGCAAATACAGAAGTTTAAAAATGTTTCACTTTCCCCTGCCACCACTTACGCTATTTTTGTGAATTCTGCAGCTCTCTGCTGCCTTATCTGGTGCATAGTTTATTGTTTTTAGCATTTCATTAAGTCTTTAAGTGAATGGGGCGCAGGAGTGTTTTGAAGTGTACTACAAGTTTGAAATCTTGAAAATATTAACTGAGGAATGAGTTTAACAGCGAAGCGCTGTACTTTGGTAATGACAGCAATGATATTAGTTATTTATGTATACAATATGTTTGTACGTAAATACATAAATCGGATTTAGAATTTCTTAACAATTATTTCGTAGGGTAAGGACTTATTTTTCGTTGTGTAGGATTCAAATACGTATTCAATACCAAGCATAGAAGCAGACTGGAGGGACTATAAAATAATTCTAAGCAAACCGATGAAAACCTCATCGTCCTTTCAACTAAAAATATTGAAGCGCCTTACACAGCTCCTTATTTCAGGGCTGTTCCTTGTGACAACACAGCACGCTTATACCAACAGTAGATTCGTTAAAATCAGCGCTACGCAGAGGAAGCTTAAAAGAGCTTTGCCCGCTGGCAAGGCAGTGCCCATCAGTAGTTTAGATTGAGAGGAGAGAGCTGGTCATCTTGTTCCCGCAACCGAGAACGATCTATTGTAACAAACCTCTATTTGACTCCTTTAATACTCGCATGTATTTTTAAGAAACCTTGCTCCCTTGGTAACCCTGAGAATAAGTGCTTTAAAGTGGCACACAATGTTCTCCTGTGTTTGACAAGTGTTTCATTACCCTGCAGCTGCCAGTAAGAACATGAAATGAAATAAAATAAACCAAAGTTTCTAAATTCTTTACGAAATATTTAAGAGTATCGGAAATGTTTTCGGAATTCTGTAATGATTTCTTTAAGAATTGTGAAAGAAAATCGTATGAAGAAATTCCTGTACGATTTCTTAAAGAGCAGACTGCTGCTCCGACGCCGCGGCACCGTGGTTAGTCTTGGAGCTGTCAGTATAAAATATATGCCTGTCTTTGCGCGGTTTTGCTCGTTCGTTATCCCAGTTGATTACCATGAACAAGAAGACCAAAAACTAATTATTTATGTCCATGAGAGTAGAATTTTATCCTAAGATGAGAATTACTATCAAAACTGTAGAGCCTTTGCAATAATTACAATTTACAGAGGAAGGAGATCTAGAAGCGCCCCGAGCGTCACGGTTGGTGTTGTGTTGAGCACTCAGGCTAGTGGTTATAGTTTACGGAGCTTCGCCTGTATGTATTTCACTTCTGCCATAATCCACCAGACGGGCGCAGAATACGTATGTTAGAATGGGTTTGGAGACGACATCTTACATCCACCTTGTTAGACTAGGTCCAATGCCCCAGTTTCGCCCCTTTGGTTGCTGATAGGTTCATATAAAAGTCCTGGTCTTATGAATATATGCAAAGATAGAACGAGAGCTTACAAAGGTCAACGCCCCTGCTTTAAAGAAGTGTTTCTTTTCTCCTTAGAGGAATGGTTATGATAATTGGTTCCTTTTCCTGGAGAAAATTACTATCTTAGTCTGCATGGGGTCAACGTTTTTACTGCACCATTTGGGCCTATGTTCGGTGCATTCTGTAGGAGGTTATAAATGGTGTCTTTAACCTACCGCTGATTAGCATGAAGATGTCGTTTGCGAAGTCCGTAACATCGAAGCCCTCTTCATCAAGAAGACAGAGTGCAGACTAGCTCATCTACTACGATGGACCATAGGATGGAAATTAAGAATTGGAATTTTCCCTCCCTTAGAGTGGATGTTATGTTTCTGCGCAGGGTGTAATTTTCTCTTAAATAGTATTTCGAAACCACTTTGCACGTTCAAGAGGCATCATAGGGAAGCCTCTTTGTTCTTTATGGACTACTAAATTTTTCTGGTCAGATTTTGTAAAAATTTCATGTCTAGGACTTGTCCCATTGTTTTTAGCAAGAAGGGTGTAATATTGATTGGCCAGTCTGACTTTAGTTGGTCTGCTGATTTTTCTTCAACGTAGTAAAATGGGCCCCTACACAAATTCTGCCCTGGAGACCACTTTACAAATGGTAGCAGATCCCTGAGCTGGGAAGATGTCATCAATTCCACGTGCTTTGAAAGACGCTGTCGCAAATATAGCCCATCTTATCTTATCTTCATCCGGCCAAAATCGCTTAGCCGGTTATTGCGCTAAAGAATATCTTATCTTTGTCGAATAGCTTTTTGCAAATTCTCCAAACTTTTCGCAGAGTCACTTATACCAGACTGCGTGTAAATTTTTCGGATTGTGCTCAGTGGCGAATAACCAGGAAAATGCACTTCGGATAGTGAGTTAAAAGATTCCTTGAAGCTGTTCCTCAAAGATCCGACCGCCATTTTCAAGAGCTCAAGTTAGTTACAATGCATTATTTCAAGGACTTAATGAATTCTTACGCTTTCTTTAAGGACCGGGTAGTTTCCAGCACCGATACCCCACATGGTAATGGCAGAGAATCAACTGCTTAGAGGCAAGAATAGAAAGAGAGCTGCAAAGTTATCGCTTTTGCTGCCGATATTATATATGTATTGTATATCAAATTCCATAAAAACTCTGGGCACTAGCTATCTGTGAAACTTTCTTTACAGCTCAATGAATTTCTGTCATCCACGTAATAATTATCTCTAATATTGAGCTTTCCACTAAATTTAACCGTACCTATTCAACATCTACAAATACATACTTCTTTAATCCAAGTTGACATTTGCACTTAGATTATAAAAAAGGAATTATCAAAAGGACAAGCGTTCAAAAAGCAGATAATAATTTGTTTGCATCTGTCGAGATTTTTTCCACCGCGAATTTTCTCTTTATTAACCCTGGTACTATGTATTTACTTTCAGCATTTATTTCACTTCTTTTAATATCCATTATCGGCATACACATCTATATACACATTACGGTGGTCAACGTTTTCTTCAGCCACCACCCAGAAGCAAAAAATACCATATATTTTAATTAGGAAATTGATGTTTTTCTTAGTGTTTAGGCACGACTTCTAACACCAGGCGCCTAAATGCATGCTATGTACTGCAGCATGTGCAAATATTTCCTTCATTAAATTTATAAAATTATTGCAAATGCACTTCTCAACTGCCATATAATAAAACTTTCCTAATTTGGCCACAGGGCCTACCCACTACTTTTTGGTCCAATAAATAATTTTTGTATAAATACACACATGCAAACATATTGGTCCCCCCCTCTCACTGAGTTATTCACTTAGAATTGTGATGAAATGGTAAAAATAAATATTTTGTATTCAGAAATTTTCAAAAAATAAAACTAATATATATACATATTTTAATTTAAAATATTACTACGTTTTCGTACGTAGGTATTCTTGAACCACCCTAATATACATACATACGTACTTTGTCTGAGCGTACTCTGTTCTTGGCTATCCAAATTGCCACCGAGCGACGTCAGCCCCAAAAGCATATTTAGCAGAAAATAAATTAATTGCCATCAATCAGTTAATCCCAAAAGATTTGCGCTCAGTTTACTTTATTGCCAGTCGCATCTCAGTGAATAAGTAGGTACTTATGTATATATATGGGTACCTAAATGTCCACGTATACTTAAGTAGACGAAATAATTTGTATTAGTTTGTCTGCATAAGCAAAGGCAGGACAGCATTAAGCTGATATTTAATACTTTATATAATAAAGTATATATGTATGTACATTAAGGTGGTCCAAAAATGCATGTGAAAAAGTAAAGTCGGATTTTTTATACTCTCACCCCCTAGGATTGTTCTATACAGAAAAAAAGTTTACCCGTATTTTTTTTAGTTTGAAATCAAAAAATATCTAGAGATCGCTCAAAGCGCCCAAAGTTTTTCGTGTATTTTATGTGGGGAAAAAACCACTTTTCGTAGAAATGGTATAGAATAGATAAAATTCAATATTTTTCTACCAGAAAATTCCGTTTATCTGCAGGAGATTCACAATAATAATGCCCAATTTTATATTTAACCATTTTTTCATCGCAACTATAATTTATAGGTCCACCTAAAACTCACAAAAATCCAGAAAATTGCAATGGGGCGACCAATAACAAATCGTTATTATTAAAAAATGGTTAAATAAAAAATTGGGTATTATTATTGAAAGTTTCCTGAAGAGAACCAGAGTTTTCTAATCGAAAAATATCGATTTTCAAGAATTCTATACCATTTCTACGAAAAATTTTATTTTTCCCATATAAAAATACATGAAAAACTTTGAGCGCTTTGAGCGACCTGGAAATATTTTTTTATTTCAAAATAAAAAAATAGGGGTATACTTTTTTTCGGTATAGAACAATTCTAGGGGGTGAGAGAATTACAATTCCGACTTTACTGTTTTTGGACCACCCTAATGTACATCCACAGTATTTATGAACATGACTTTCATAAAAGAAATAAAAATACTAGTAAGTGGATGATTTCCATGAATGCTTAATCAGCGAGAATTTGCTGGCAGGCATTTCTGATATTTTATTTTACATTTTCACTAATTGAAGGCTTTTCGTGCCAATGAATAGTTATGTTAAAGGTATTTCTATAAATTTAACGCGGAATGCAGTCTACAGAAACTTGAAATGTCCTTAATTAGATGAAAGTATTCTTTCAAAATATTTCACTTTAAATCTCTTCACCGGGTTCAAATTAAATTTTTGTACGCTTATATACTATATGTATATAAATAATGCGGTTTCCTTTCAAAAATACTTACTTATTTAAAACAAAATTCCACTACTAAATACTTTTCACATTTGAAGTAATAAAAACCAAAAGATGTAATAATAATTGAAGTTTTCACTTAATTTTCAGACGTCAGTAAATACTAACTTTCGTAAATATGCACATTCGTACGTACATTGGTAAGAGCACATAAAATTGTCTGTTAATTACTTTGCTTTTAGCATTGTTTGTCCGTTTTTGGCAAAAGATAAGCATTTCTGCAATTATGATGTGAAGCGCTTAGCTATAACTACCAAATTTTAATTATGTTTCAAATGTTGACGTTGTGTTGTGTGGCGTTCTGCTGCTGCTGCTGCATGTTGACCATTGTTAGCGACAATAAATTTGCATTTTCTATGTTCGCTCATAATTATGAAATTCCAGTTTTGTTATCTAACAGAAAATATACTGTCATAGCTGCCATTGGGAATGTAGCACACACAGGCGAGTACGTACGTATGTACTTACACACATATGTATACGCTCGTAAATATGCATTGTTTGCATTTTATGTGAGTATTTAAGTTTGTAAAGCATTGGACAGTGCGGAGAGAGTTTCGCGAATAGGATATTATTTTTAAGATTTAATTTAACTAAATTATGCGGAAACTACAGGAGCCCATAAAGTTATCAATATTAAATTTTGGAAGTACCAAAACAAGAAAACTATTTGTTAAATGTTTGTTATTTGTATTATTTGGTTATGAAACGTTTGTTTTCTTTATTCAAAGAAGGTCGAAATAAAAAGCTGACGGAGAATTTCGGTGTCCCCCGGGGCGTATGAGTAATATGTAGTATATTGAATAGCGCATTCTTTTAACCGTTAGTAAGTATTTATAGTTTTCCTTATGTTTGTTTAATATTTACGAATTTTGTAAAAAATATAGCATATAATACAACAAAAGCCATGTAAAAATAAAAATCACGTAATAATAATTTTCTTTGAGCGAAAAAATAAAACTGAAATATTAATTATTATTTTTTAATCCTTATTGGTTGAACTCGAAAAATAAAAATCATTGTAAGTTACGGTAGGACGTACGAACACTAATGTGGGGAAATAGTTAAGATTGTTCTACAACGATTAGTTTAGGTTAGGTTAGGTTATCTCGGCAGCCCGTATCCCTTCAGCCAGATATTCAAAAGAATAACGAAGAAATGGGCGTCCACGAGCCCTAGTCAGAGCGCGACAGAAGCATAGGTAGCACTACGCGCTTTCGATTTTCGCTTCCTCACGGCAGCTGCGAAAGTAGTTGTCAGGCAGTGTCGGGTGAGAACTCCAATAACACATCAGAGCAGTGGTCGCTCCAAGCGGAAGAGAGGGCGAGATCTACGTTAGGCCATATATGTCTTGCTATCCTGCACGTTGGCTCCGCAGACCGTCTTATATTTTCCCATTATTCTAAACCCAGAGTTTACAAGAATACGCTGTACTGATTTCAGATAGCAAGGTTCCTTCCCTTGCTGGTTCACCTGCAACACAGTTTCCGGGTTTGTCTTTATGGTTTCGCACCCCTACAACATTAGTGACCTAACGTCTTGCCAGTTCATTAAGAGTACGTCGACATTCCATTACAATCTTCAATGTAGATTTGTTACAATTAAGTGCTTTAATAGCTACCCGGTTATAAGAAAATATTGTTACTGCCTTCGGACTAAAAAATGAATCGATCAGCCATCTTGCGCAGCTTCGTTTACTGCTGTTAGTTCAGCTTGAGAAACGCCACAGAAAACTGGCAGACAAAAACTTAGGCTAAGTGAGAGTTCTTGCGAGTATACGCCAGTTCCTACCATCACATCTAAGTTGGAGCCATCCGTGTAGATGGCTGCTGAGTCAGAACACGAGATCAGAACCGAATCCTCTTTCCATTCACCCATTGAGGTGATCCTTGAATGGAAGTGTCTTTTAATCCTGTAGGCGGAACTGTGTAGTCCAGTTGCCTGAAGTCCACTGGAGGATCATCCGAAATTCTAGAGTGCCCAATCCTCGTGTCGCTCCATTTGATCAGCGCATTTAATCTAATAGCATTACAGCTTGCCAGTAGTTTACCATATAAGGCCATAGGTAGAAAGTGGATCATATTATCTAAGGCTTAAGTCGGCTTTGAGGATAACGCCCCGTGATCATCTTTCACGTCACCGATTTTTTCCTTATTGCTGATTTACAAGCATACAGGGCTGTTATGGCTTTCTTGCAACGCTCTTCCACATTGCGTCGCCAAGTTAGCTTTCAGTCAAGAACAACGTCCTGATATCGAACTTCCTCCAAAAAGTCAGTGCGATGCCGATCAAGGAAGGAAGTGGATTGGCCGGATCGGCACTAAGGTCTGCTTCTTTGGACTAGGTGTCCACGACGCGTAAGGCGCCTTGAACACTAAGTCACATAGAACTTGGGGGTGCTTACCAACTGCCGTCAGGGCAAGATCATCAGCGTAAGCAATGACTTGGCACCGTTAGATTCCAAGGGAGTGGGGAGAGAACACTGCCTTTTGGAGTGCCGCGGTTTGCATATCTTCTGGCACATATAGCTCTACTGCCTAAGAGGCGATGAAAAAAGTCGATCAGATGGTGATCCAGCCCAAGGCGAGTTAGGGCTAGGAGAACAGCCTTTGGGAGAACAACGAGCACAAAACAGACGCGAAAAATAGAAAGATGACAACTGCATTAGCCCAGCACCTGACAAAAAGCGAGCACACAGCGGATTTTGATAATGCAAGAATAGTAGACATCGAGAGGAAAACAAAGAAAAGGATGACATTAGAAGGGCTTCGAATACAGCAACAAATACACTGTGCAATGAATTACAAAGAAGATGTAGATAATATAAATTGCGCATACACAATGATAATAGCGAGTAATAGACGAACAGCTGGGATAAAGTATTGATGTATTTAAATGTTAAGTGTTAATTTAAAAATGTGATGTCCATAAAATAATTAATGTGATTTTATGTTATTATATGTTAAGGTATGTTAGAAAAACATGTTTTGGTATACACGTTTGTTAATTATGTTTTCTTGTAAAAATAAATAGACTCCCTGAGGAAGACACAATAATGTGTCGAAACGCGTAGGAGGCAGAAAAGAAAAACCAACGTTTTTGCTTTAAAATCAACGGCCGAAAAGCTCCAAATATACAAGTCATTATTAACAATTTATGAGATTTAATACGAAAAGTAATATATATATATACAATGTATATTATACATTAGCGTGGGCGATGGACAATGGTCCATCAAAGTTCAATGTGCTCAAAATAAAAAAAAAAATGAATAAAAACTTACTTAATTCATTTTTTTAATAAAATTGCAAGTTTCTTCGAAAGTATTAGTTTTTCATAATTTGGTATATGGAGCGTTTTTGTAGAGAATCGAAGTAAGCTAAGAAATTTTTTTTTTTGACACTTGAAATTTGATGGATTTGGGCGAACCTAAGCATTTTTAGAAGGTCAAAGTTGCCCAACAAATATAATATTTATTACTTAAGCCTTATTGAGCTCAGACGGAAAAGTATCAAAGAACCAGCTTTGGAAAACAAATTTTTGCCATAAAAGCAGTTACTCTCTACTTTTGCAAAGAATTCCCAGGACCAGGCTAAATAATTTGAGTGCTGGTGTAATCATGCGATATACATACATACATATGCATGTATGCATACGTATATGTATTTACATAAGGGCGACAAATTTCACTAAATGACTTCCTTATACATATATATTCTAAGCATTTGTACGAATCCATTGACATCTGACGTAAACTTTTTTTGTCTAAAATCAGCAAAAGCTTAACACTTTTAAAGCCTCATATTTTGATGATCTTTTCCACGTCTTCTAAAGGATTAGGGCAGCAGTGATGAGACTTACTAATGACCTTATGACCTATATGTAATTTGCATGAAGCCCAAAGCAGCAAAGAGAAAAAGGGCTCACATGAAATGTATGTGTTTATTTAAGCAAACAAAAGGGCAGTGGCTATTTGCATATGAATGGATAAATACACGAACGAGATAAGTGTATGTAGATACCCTGCGGGGAAACGCACTAGAGCAGAACTGGTTCGATACTAGAACCATGACTAGTGCTCGTTAATACTCTTTAGCATACTGTCGAATTCAACATGACTAACTTATTCGAAATACTTTCAATAGAATTATACAACTAACTTCCGCTACAGCATAAAATTTTATTAATGAAGAATAACTATTGCAAAATATTTATCAAAATCTGCTGGTCAACACTCAACTTACGCATTAAAAAGGGCAGACAATTTTGCAGTTTTAACGGTCCAGAAGGCAACATGTTGAGAAAAGAACAATCTATTCAGCGAAAATGCTAAGAAAACAACACGCAAATTTGGCTGCCATAAATTAAATTAATGAAAGTTATATAAAATTTTTTTTTAAGTTTTATAAAGGGCTAAAAAGGGCTAGTGGCAAATTTAAATTTATGTAGCCAAAAAACATAAGGCACGGTGCACATTAGAGCGATACGACAAACGATACGATATGAAAGCGACATCGACATGCTGAGCACGTGGGAATTGGTAGGAATCGAGGAAAACTGTGCGATAGCGACACTGCGGCGACATATATCGGCCGAGCAACACGATTTGCTATCACACCGCATATCGGCTGCTTAGTGGAAGATCGACCTCTCTCGGCAGCCAGTTCGAAAACGCCCTATCTCAAATAACTTTTCAAGAACGCCCTATTTCATAATTTTATTGAAAAACACACTATCTCAGAATTTGGTTGAAGAATGCCCTATCTCAGAATACTGTTCAAAAACTCCCTATCTCACTTCAAAATATATTTAAAATGTGCGGATATAGGGCGTTTTTGAATGAATGAAGCGAATACTGAATAGGGCGGTAAGGCTCGATGTTCCACTCAGCAGTCGATATGGTATTGCGTGTCGTATCGCTCTAATGTGCCCGGTGCTTAAATGTTACCCAAATCTAGCCACAAGAGGGCTAAAACGGCCCTTAAAATAAAATAGTTTTTTAAGAGCACCACATTTCGCTCCTTTTGAGGTGTTGGGGATATATGTAGTTACGATCGGATTGGTTCGTTTTTGGCGATAAAGATCTAGTACGGAACCAGCCAGAAATTTGCTTCAATAGTTCGGGGTTGCCCTGCAAGATACTTGTGTATAAGCACACACACACACACATGCGCATATCTATGCATGTGTGTATGCACGCAGACAGGTCTTTCTGTAACTCTCATTTCACCAATGCGCAACGACAGTGTTACAAGCTATGCAAAAAACATTGGTTGTAACAAGAAACAACTGACATTAGCAGTTAGAAGAAAATGCAAAAGAAAGGAGAACAAACAAAAACAAAAGTATGAAGGAGTTGAAAAAAACACATTACGCATGGGTGGAAAAATGCTTAAATTGCCGTAATGGTGTGGAGCAGTGCTAAAAAAAAAGAAACAGAAATAAAACAAATGAAAGAAGTGAGGTAAAAAACAAACAAGTAAAGCAACAGTAATGCAAGTAACAATAATATAACTTCCAAAAAGAAGTAAACACACTACAGCAGACGCAAGACAATGATATGTGAAGTGAATAATGCTTGTAACCAAGCTGACTAAAGCAAAGTGCACCGAGTGTAGAGGGATAAACAAGTAAAAGAATGCCACGCTATTCTTCATTAAACCGACTCAAAGGTGGGCTGCCTGGAAATTCAGCGACCTGTATGACTTGCATGCCAGGAAGTACTACGTGTTTTGTATACATACATATAGGTGCGGTACAACGTGGCAATAAAAGCACTTTTTCTACGCGTTTCACTGTCAGAATTACGAAATCGAGAGGCTACTTTCCCGTGTAAACAGCCAGGAAGTCCTTTTTGTAGATTTGCAGAAATCACTTTCGGAAATAAAAATTGCAAGTTAAAACTGCAACTGAAATTGCGCAAATCGCTTTTCAGAAATAATTTCAACTTGCTCGTGCTGCACTACCAATTTTCATGTTTGCTGCAAGTGATGTCAAACTAATCGATTGTGACGCGATTTTTGCCGAATTTCTATAAGATTACAAAAATGTTAAAAAAATAATAATTGCCATTATTGTATTCTCTTGATGTGAACAATATAAATATTAAAGCATTAGACACTTTGTGGTTGTTTTGCGCGCATTTGAGCATTTTTAAACAATTTTCAGGTCAGCAATTTTGTTATTAGCATAAAAATGTCTGGCATCAGCGTTAAATTTGCGCTTGTCTGCATTCACTGTCTTAACAGACAAAAAGTAGTATAGAAAAATTTGATTTTCAGAAATAAAAACTGCTTTCCAAAGCCATTTTACATGCAAGCTGTAACTGCTCCTGCAATCTCTTCTGAAACTTCTTGAGTTTGACAGACTTTTGAAAATGAGCAAATTGAATTGAAATAAAAACTAACATGGGCATAACATCGGAAAATTGTGTAGAATATGAAAGGAAAGAAGTAAATAGTAAACAAATACTCGAATATGTTTAAAGATGTATGTACATGTGTAAATTAATATATAAGATAAAGGATAAGGCGAACCAAAGCACATAAGAGTTTCACAGAATTCGAACGCACGCAGACACACTTGAGACAGTTCAACTTGCACGCAAACGAAGTGGAATTGTCTCTTAGAGACACAAATGCATAAATACTTAAACGAATTGGCAATGTGAGCATATTAGCATACAAATAGTCTAATCTGCATACCTATTACAAAAAGATAGATACCTAAATTTGTTTGCATTTGTATGTTAAATCATTTCAATAATATCAAGAATACTTTCAATCATACGAGAATAGTTTTGAAATCACATTGTATGTACATACAAATATTACGCCGGATACTACATGCGAGTATGGATTTAATCTCTTAGCACAACTAATAAGTTTAAACATCTTCTTTAATATCTAGGATATCTCGATCAAAATGCATCAAAATAGTAGTAGATATGTATTTTTATGCCTTCAATATGAAAGATCAAAAATAAAAAATTCCTTTTTTTTCGTACGATTGCTGACTGATAACAGCTATAAAAATAATTGTTCGCTTAAATTGCTTTCGTGAAATTGGCTGTAAAACTTTAACAGCCATTTTTACAAAAGCAATTTAAGTTACTTCAGTCTTCTTATTCTATAAGTTGTGCTGTAAACATCTAAGGGTACTTCCAAACAGGAAGCGCAGCCAAGCCGAGCAAAACCGTTCGGAGCGAAGCGCAGCTTTCAAGTTGCTGTAGGTATATGAAAGTGTACAGACAGCAAGCGTTTTCAAAAGCGTTTTGGAGTTGAAAGCAAAGCAGTTTTTGATTTTGAATTTTCTATTGGACTTTTTGTTTTATTTTTCGACAAATGAGCTTCGTTTCGCTCCACCTTGCTACGCTCGGCGCCGCTCTTCTTTCTGTGTTAACGTATCCACGATAACTCGAAAAATGATTGAGATTTCTCAATGAAGTGTGATATTAAAGGTAGATTTGTATATAAAATGGGCCAAAAGCAGACGGTAACCCCGCCCACTTCCCATACAACTTTGTTTTTCTCAAAATACAAGTAAATATGCGATATTTCCCTATATACTTTATCCCATTTGTTTATTTAAAATTAATACTTATTTACAACAATCTCTTATCAAGAAATATGATTATTATAGATTTTTGGAAAACACGCGTGGCACCTGCTACATTTGACCACACACATAAGTACACTGAGGGAAATAATGCATAGTAAAAATTAATACTTTATATTTGATTTTCGTTTAAAAATTTTCGTATTTAAAAATAATATTTTCATACAAAATTTATTACGCACGTATTTGACTGTTCACATCTGAGTATGTATGTATGTTTATGTAAGTGTACATACGCACCCCAAGCATGCAGAGCGCCGCTCTGAGAGCGGTGACAACACACACATACATACATAGTACATACATGTTTTTCCGTACAAAACGCGTGCTGTGGTGTTGATGGATTTTCAACATTTGAAAGCAAATTTATATGTCTGGGTGTACCTGAGTGCGCAAAGATGCTTGCCACAAATTGTTGATATCCGGAGATGATCGGGTTCGAATTCCACTGTAGGCAACATGCAAATTAAATATTTTTTTAGTTTTTGTCTTGATTATTCAATTCACGGATGCTTTTTCAGTACGAACGCAGTCATTTTAATATGCCCGTAATTGAATTGAATATATACCAATATACAGTACTTTCGCTGACGTCTATAGTAAGATCAACTACGTTTCTATTTGATTTTGATATTTTTTTCCTCAGTGTACGTGTATATAGGAATCCCGGAACCGCCTTATCAATTTCTACCAAATTAACTCCAATTGAGCCATTTATTTTGAAAGTGCCATAAGTTTCGTACCTCTTGTGCTTAAACGGCCGGCTACTTGTAACCCAATGCATCTGTAAATCACTCGATTGTCATAAACTAATGATAAAACGATTTATTTTGGAACGAATTTCCGTCATCCCGTTTCAAGCTTGGTTTGCACACAAACCGGTTTCGGCGTTGTGCCATCTTCAGTTTAATTTTTCGTTCTCGACAAAACCTTCTACCTTTGGTTGATGAAGTTGAACGAAAGAGCTGTGAAGTGACTTATGCCAATTTCAAAATAAACGGCTCAATTATTGTTCTTGACAAAGAAAAAGCTAGGCGTTAACAATGTTTGAAATCGGACTAAAACTACGTCCTCTAGCAGTAAAATTCAGAAATTCGAAAACTTCTTTATTTCGATATTTAAAAAAGCTAATTTACTAAAAATAAGTCATACACTCGGCAGCCGCTGTACCTGCTGTGGTGGATTCGGTCAAACCGGGCTTTTATTTTTTTAGTATAGTAATAACAGATTAACTTTGCCAAATATTTTTTAAGGCCGAAATAAAAATCCTTTCCTAATAACACTGGTTCACAAATTTTATTTTGGTTTTCGTTCTCCAGACGCCACTATCCAATTTCTATGTAGAATTGCTCGGTGATTCCGAAAACCGAGTTAATTTGTTTTCTATGAATACGTTTTCGAGATTTTTGCAATTTACCGTTATTCAGCTTAAAGCAAAAATTGCTTCCTTTTAATCACGTATATCTTACGAACCAATTTGAAAATCTTAATATATAATAGGCAAATGAAAGCTAATGAAATTCTCCATAAACCGTAAATACACCACTTTCCGATAGGGCTTATAGTTACTGTCAAATTAATTAATCATTCCAGCTTTTTTTATTTTTTAATGAAAAAAAACAAACTTTAACAGAAGAAAAATTTAAAAAATAACAGGTTCTGTCCCAAATTTTCGAATTTTGGTCTAATGCCTGTTCTGTTACAAAAAAAAATCAAGTTACTGATGAAGAAAATCGATGGATAAATACGAAATAATGAGTGGTCAAATAAAAATGCGTAAGATTATTTGTATGAAAATTGAGCACGAAAGAATGTTACTCATACGCCGCGTATACCTAAGTAACACGCTTTTCTGCTCATATTTCATACAAAAACTCTTTGCGCATTTTCATTTGACCACTCATTATTTCATATTTATCCATCGATTTTCGTCATCAGTAACTTGATTTTTTTTTTTAAATAAATAATAAATAAATGACCAGACTAGGCGTTCTATATGTTTTAGGTTCACTGAAAATGAACCCGAAGCCCGTTTTGATATATCACGTCAGAATTTTTTTCTAACCTCGAAAAGATGACAAACTTTATGCGAATTTTTTTTTTTATAAATACTGATGGCTTTACTCTTCTTTTGGTGTCTAGGGGTTCTTGAGGTCGCTGGTTACGAAGATGAAGTCAGATTTTCAAAATTCAAAATGGCGTATCTAATATGGCGGACAAAGGTACCAAATCTTATAAGAATTAAAATAATAATAGAATATTCGATCCGCCATTTTGCGCTCGAGTATAAAAATGCAATGATTTAAAAATACAGATGCATTTATACTACCCTTCAATCTACGAAAATATATTCCGCATCACAAACTGAATTTTAGTATTCAATTGAAAAAATTTGTATGTGGGCAAAACGTTTACATTTATATACAATATGTAGATGTTTTACCTATGTTTGTAAAACCGTATTTTTTTAGATACATACATACATACATAAACACATTGCCTAAAGGCTAGTTATAATACATTTGAATTTTTCTTAAAAAAATAATACTAATTAATGAAACTAAAACAAACAATAAACCTAAAATATTAAACTTTAGTAATCCGCATTTTCACTACCCATAAAACATACAATGGTTACGACATTTGTTATTATGCAATACCTGTATTTTTTTAACCCAAAATTTCATGTTTGCATACGAAATTCCATTGCATTCAGTTTTAATGAAAATTTCACACATTTAAATGAGGTTGAATAAATGTCGGCAATTATTTCACCTTACAATTACCAGCAAAGCAAGCGAGCATGGCACCCTCTCCACTGCCGCAAATCACCATAATATTCGAGTAAACAGAGCAATCAAGCGACCACCTGACCTGCATACCAAACCATTTGGCTCAGCCGCCACTTAACAATGTGCATTTATATAAATCCAAGTGTATGTGTGCGTGTGTGTGTGCTGAGCGGTGGTGCAACTGCTGTGCACCAATATAACGCCGAAATACGATTAATTTAATTTTCACAAATTGCATTAAAAGTGCAAAGGATTTAAGCAGCGCGAGTACCGGCTACATGGTAGAGTTACACTACAGCGAAATATGTATGTACATAAGTACTAGCACACAGTAGTCCAATTATTTCCCACTTCATAGCGAAAATGGGGTGTTGTTGACCGAGTCAGAGGTCCAGGTATAACATAAAGGCCAAAAGAAATCGCGCACCTGTATCATGAGTACAGGCGCGCGCCATATTATAAATACATATATATAGTTGTATTATATGGAGACCACGAGATGGCATTTAATATTATATAACCCAGTAAATTTAGTTTATTGAACCATTTAATATAAAGGTAAGCGCTGAAAGACTAGAAAGACGGACATGTTTTCCGAAATGTATTTATAAAGTCTTAATAATTCAGCCATCTTCCAGATGGCAGAGTCTCAGCGTGAATTCTGCAAAGACCAAACTACTTTTATTTACTTCAAATGTCTACTTCAATCTAGGTCCTAAATTGTTCATAGTCTGTCACTTTTCTCCAGCGCTGTCTATAACGAGTTATAAAGCTGTATGGTGGTCTTTATTCTTGCAAGAAATTGGCATGGCTATACCATGTTGTCAGATGAGCCTGTATAGCAATTACTGGATGAATAGGATGTTCGCTGAATCATTGAATGTAATCTGTCATAAGCTAACGACTGATGTTTCTATTAACAAGAGTGAGTACTAAGTACTTTAGCTAAGTTAATTTAGGGCCGGGTAGGGCACACGCCATGCTCCGGCCTCTTGATTAAGATAACCGTAATAACACCCTTGTTATTTATTTTATCTCTAGGGGGTTGCCGACGGTGGATGAGATGCAGGAAATTGTCCTGGCTTCTGACTACTTGCCAGGTGACGCTCAAACCATACTGCCATTGGATCTAAAGCAGCTTGTTGAATTATGTCGCCGAACAAATCGACAATTTGTAATTGGCTGCGATGCGAATGCCCTTGTATCAATAAAAGATATGTGTACCTCATAGATTATTTACTGCAAAACAGAGGTTGTACATTTATTATTGCCATCAGGGAAAACATACTAGAGCTAACTGGAAAGTTTCGGACGAAGAATCGCTATCGATCATCAGCACTTCACATTCGATATCCCAAGGCGATCGGAGTCCCGTAACTTGACTTTCCAGCCTAGCAAAACCTTTTCAAAATGGTAGTGAAAAGGAAAAAAGACTAGGAGACTCGCTGCTAACCTCCATTAACTAAATCGACAATATGACGCGGATCTACTGAACAAGGTCCTCACTGTATCCTTTCAGGACCGCACAATTCTTGGTTCTACCCTGACGAAACGCAAAACATAAAACTGTCAGTAAGCTATTTAACAGAGCCAAAATATCACATCAATAGGAAGGGTACACGGATGCTCTCATTGACTACAACAAACTTATTAGACGCTCAGAGAGGGCAAATTAAGGCAACAGTACGAGTCAATAGACACACTTCCAGAGGCCTGCCGTCTACCTCAAGTTTAGTCAAAGTAACCCTTCAATAGGCTTGGTCTCCTTTGAAAGCATGATGGTAACTTCTCGAATAACAACAACGAGACACGGAATCACCTACTTCAAGTACATTTCCTAGGCTCTTCGTTGGAGCATGATCAGATTATCCCTGTCTCCGCGAAACACAGATTCTATAGAGTAAAATGCCATAGTAGATCCGGCTTCATCTTTCGTTCTTTGCGCGGTTGGGTCTTTTGAGCCAAACAAAGCAGCGGCGTTGATGTTCCCACTGCTCCTATAAAGAAGTATCGCGTACATAATTATTCCCCTGTCCATTTAGGGCTAGTTATTGCTGCGAATTCATGCCGTTCGCTTTGAGGAAGGTGTCCGTATTATTTATCACCAAAGCGGGAAACAGGTCCCTCAACTTAGCTAAATCATATGGAGCTATTACCCTAACTTCCTTCATTCCCAAAATAAAGGAAACTGTTAGATTTCCAGATTAGGGACAAACTAAGCTCATCTTTCACCTTACATCACACTAAATTCGCTTATGTCAAAGGAAAGTCAACTGATTCGGTTTTACGCTGTGTGGTTAACTGAGGCCAATGATATTTCTCTGTGCGTCTTCTTAAACATCGAGGGGTCTTTCAATAATGCTGCTTACGGTTCCATCTCAAGAGCATTGGTCCTAAGAATTATAGATCCATCTACTGCGGGCTGGATCGATGCTTTGCTTTGTGAACGCCAAATTTCAACGTCCTTGGGTCCTTTCCCCTGTTCTGGTCACTTGTAATAGACGACCTCGTAATCCGCCTACATGAGTGCGGTTACGATGCTGTGGTATATGCAGAGGACCTAGCAATTATATTTCGGTGGAAATTCGGCAGTTCTGTCTCGGACGTTAGAAGCGCAGCTCAGAATGGTGCTGTTGCACCATTTAGAACAAGTTATAAACCAAACTCTTGGAGGGACAGTGCTTGAATACTCAAATGAGGTCAAGTATCTTGGGATTACGCTAAAAAAGCGTAAGACATTCTTGGAAAAATAACAGGTTTAGAAATTTAGGGAGTTTCTGAATCCATGACTAAAGAGATGGCGATATTTGGGAAAATGGACTCCCTGTCCTTGATGCCAGATATGAACACAGACAGTTCGAGGATGAATGGCAGAGTAGGTGCAGGTGTGTATGGTGGCCCGCGGTGTTCCAGGCTGAAGTTTCAGCTATTCTGAACTGCGCAAAATTAGACCTTTAAAAGGGTTTGAAGTGCGCCTTTCAGGTTACCTTTTCAGAAAGCCCCTTGCCCTCTCAAATAGGATGATTAAATCGGGACAGACGGTTTCAAAATGCTCTAAACTCGGGCAGCAAATAATTCAATAACTCTTTACTGGTTGCCGGGCCACTGTGCGATCGAAGGCAACAAGATTGCTGACGAGTTGGTTCGAAAAATTTTTCATTTTCTGTGCAAGAAAAGTTCGTGTCTTAAGTCTTTCGTTGACTTTATTTGCATAATTATCTTTCAGATATTTTTTGATTAATTTTAATATTGAAACATTTCAAAGTAATGGGACGCTATGAAAAAAAAATTGTTATCGCTAGTTTCGTTTTCTGTGAGACTTTAGTTCCCAGATTGTTCTTCGAGAGAAAGTTCCTTAGACTTTTGTTCCCATTGGTTCTCTTCGAAATATTCCGGGTTTTGTTCTTATATAATTCCCAGTGAGAACGTTCTCGTCAGTTTTGTCCTCATTTCGGTTTTTCTTTGGAGGGTTCTTGGGTACACAACTACGGGAACGACATTTAGTTTGGATAATTCTTTTTTTCTCGTTCCCTGGTTTTAGGAGCTTGGTGAAGCTGGAAGGGAGAAATTCTTCCGTAGTTTTTGCCACTGCCAGTAAAAGTAAGTTGCGTTTACATAATTCTCCTATGCCCGTCTTCTTCCTGGCTTAAGAAAAAGAATGAATCTGCTTGTGTTCCGCATCTCTAAAATTTTTATTAATGAAACCAAAGTTCAATCTTCTACTACTAAACGAAAATTCAAAAAACATTTACGCAAATATTCAGTGTTTTGGTTAATTGGTGGCAATATTTATATACATACAACAATGAATTAAATTTCACTTTGTATATTGTTGCTGTTGCCGACGCAATGTAATTGGCACTTATGTTGTTGTGTTCATATAACCGTAGTTGTAGCTGCTTTAACAATTATTTCTTTCAGTTCATTTCGCCTTTGCTTCTGTCGGCAATACCATTGAAGTGGAGGTAATTATAGTCATAGTAAAAAAGTAGCAGCAAATTGGATGCGGTTCTCAAAGAGTAAACAATTGTTGCTGGTGTGACACAGCACCGAATGTCGCAGCTATTTTTAGCCACAGATAATTATACTGGCGAACATTGTTGCAAGCAGGTGTGAGTGAGTTTATGAAGATAACGCTGTGACAGTAAACAAAAACAACACACAACAACAGAAACAGCAACAAAGTGGCGTAAATACCGATGCCAACAAATTCTCCAGGCGCTTTGCAAAAGTAAATATACAAAAGCAAATATATAAATATTAGGGTGCTTCATTTCAATCTACGTACAAATTAAAGATATCCACGAAAATTTAAAAATTTGTAAATAATAATAAGGAATTGAAAATTTTAAAATGTGGAGATTTTCACATTATTGGTTACTATGGAAATGATAAAAAAATACGTTTTGAGCTCAGAAAGTCCATATTGACTCTCCCCATAGATTCATCATGCAATATTAAACTCCAAAAACTGTCATTAAGTCTAAGTTTTTTCGAAATAAATGCAAAATTTTGAAATGTTTCCTTAGTTTCAAATAACACTGGATTACAAATAATTATTTTGAAAACTACGAAGAAATTCATGCATAGGGGAGAGTTAATACGGACTTTCTGAGCTCAAATGTAGCCTTTGCAACGGCAACAAAATATTTAAAATTTGTCAAATTTTATTATTTTTCAACCCTAGTAGCGGTACCTAAAAATTATTTTAAAATTTTGAAATTTTCTTCAATGTCTTTATTTTGTACGTAGAACGAAATGAAGCGGTGACACCCTAATACATATGTATGCTTACACTCGCATACATATGTGTATTACTCTAGCATTCTGCGTAGAGTTGACCGTGGTGGATGTGAAATGGCATTTTTGCTGCTAAATTTTTATGCAAATGTCAGCGAAAGTGTCAGTGGAAGTGAAAGTGTGTTAAAGCGCAAACAGTCAACGACGTAACGTAGACGTAGGTTGACGCAGACACAAACTACCTTATGGGATTCGCTCGTTAACGAAAACTCACCACCGCATGGCGGTGACGTTGCCGTTGCTTCTCTCTCTCTCTATCAAGAGTAAATTTTATATGCTGCTACGTACGTCAAACTACGTTTACGCTACGTCGTTGACTAACTGCGCTTTTAGTTGGGCGTGTGCATCGCCAAGGATATGTGCAATTAAGGCATTTAGAGTGGTCAGCGACAAGTTGAAGTGATGGCTGTACTGGAAAGTGTTTGCCGCGCACGTGGCTAGTCTATAGCGACCAGCTACTTGTCTGTATTTGCTTGCTTCATAGTAAGCAAGTAAGGCAGCAAATTTTTTTTGAAAGGTTGGCGTTTGGTTTGTACGAGTATGCGGTTCCATTTCACGCGAGTTGTACTCGTTGATTTGCTGTGTTTAGGAACAATGGTGCGCTCATTGCCTTATTGATGCCGCCTGAGTATTGGACAAGGGCAATGATGCGTAACTGCAAAAAAGTAAATTATATAGTTGCGTAACTACAAATGTAATCATAAAATTGTAAAAAAACCACTAATAAAAGAGAAAGCTGTTTTTCATGATTTATTGAAAAACCAAGTTATACAAATTAATTTTTAGAAAAATAAATGATTGGCTCAAATATTTAACGCCATTTCAGTTTATTCGCATAACTTACTGCAAATACAGACACAAGTTTTTATTTAGCAGAATAAAATGTTTATATGAAATGTTTGGCATATTGGATGAAAAGCAGGAAAAAAGTTGAAATAATAATTTGTTGCTTAATTTTCCACTGTTTGCCTGCTTGCGAATGTTCGCGGACTCAACTCCGATTTAAAAGTTGTTTAGAAATGGTTGCGAAGTCAGATACGAGCCTGCAAGAAGTACTGCTCCTTTAAAATAATTGGGCGCAAGTTAGAATACGTCGACAGTGAGCTACGTAGATCCGCTTAACTCTCTTGTCATTGCCTGTGCGACCTAGCCCAAAACTCTGATTTGGTGGACCTTGTGTGACCATTTGGATAAGCGTAACCTTGCATGGACAATAAACTTTTTTAACTTAACTTTTTCTCCCCATAAATCGGCTTTAGGGATAAGTGGGCCGGATCCAGTGGTTGGTATCGGTGAACTTTCACACAGATGAGTCGAAGCGTAACGTAAGTACGGGAGGCAGGATCTTTTGCAGGGAACTCTTCTAAAATCTAAAATTGACACTTCCAGATTGTAATGTTTTTCAAACAGAATTATCAGACATTAAAGAAACGGTCAAGTAGTTGTTGATTTGCGCCATATTGCCAATGGAAGTTACTATATCTGCTCTATTAGCCAAGCGGACAATTAGGCATGACATACTGCAAGGAATTTCTGGCATATGATCCTAAGTCCTAAAGCCCTTAATAAAAATTCTGGTCGGCGTATTAAGATCCAAGCGGTAAGACGAAATACTCACTGGATCCTTGCGATCACAGCTGCCTGGACAATGACAAGCTAATATAATATCGACACTGCCCAGTGTATCAGTTTTTAACCAACATGAATAAGCTCTCTCGGACTGACAAGTGTGTCGCCTGTGAAACTTCCTTCTGGGCACGCAGCATTTTTCGGTATAGGATGACAATTACCAAGACCAATGCCTGTGGCCTAAATGTGCTCGTGTTTGAGGCAACTATCTCAACCTCTCCTAAGTCAAAGCTTGGAATGTACTTCTGACATTAGGAAGCTTCACACACAAAAATCATTTAAATGCATACAATGTGTGCGCCCAAAAAAACTGTCGCCACAACCTTGAACAGTCACAACTTGGCCTTCTTTGCTGCTCGTTCACACGGATAATTCCAAGGCGCGGATATCTTTCCTATTTCCAGATATACGTGAAAATCTCTTATAGCCACTCAGCTGAAATTCTTAAAGTTTTGGGCACGTTATTCACATTCACTTTCCGATCTTTCAATATCATTCGATTGATTTCATCGACGAGTTCCAACGAGACGATCCTTTTGGGTGAGAATGAAATTTCCTAAACCACTTCCTCACCATGATTGTATTTAATGGTTATGGATTTGTAAAATCTTGTTTTCGTTTCGGTGATGGTTCCTTCGTGTAACAAATAATGATTGATTATTGCACCGAAATACATTATTTTGCCAAGTATTACGAGGTTGTTTGATTTCAATGGCCGTTATACACAAATTAAATTATTAAGCTTGCTAAAAATTATATTGTAACCAACTAACAATGCCTGAGCGTTAAAAACTTCTGTCTCGTAGCTTTCTTGGATATTTAAGGCACGTTCAACATCGTGCTTCCTGAGGCCGCGAGAGATCTAGGGGTGCATAACTCATATGCCCCAGGGACGTGTTTCTTCTCCACTTCTGTGGAATCTGACCGTCATCACGCTTTTGGGAGGGTGAAAAAGTCGTTGCATACGCCGATGACATAGCAATCACCTTCAGGGGAAATTTTCAGCAAAAACCGTCAAGCAAGGTGGAGCTCCTGCTCTTCACGAGAAGATAAAATGCCTTCGGTTACTCCAACGGAGCTAAACGGCGCCCGGTTAAGTCTTGCTACAAAACCAAAATTTCTAGGCATTATTTTAGATAAGAAGCTGAACTTTAAGGATGATACAGTTTAGCATTACAAGAACGCTTCTGTAGCCCTCTATAAAATGGCCATAGGTAAGAGATCACGCATCAGTCCCCGAATTTGTCGATAAATACATATTTATAACTGTCTTCAGACCAATCCTCCTGTAGGTAGTGATCGTATGGTGGCCTGCATTAGATAAAGAGGTCAACCTCAGGATACTCACCAAGGTGCAAGGTATTCTTTGGAGAGTGAAAATTGAAGGTGTGTTTACATCGGTGCCCCTTGCCCGCGGGCAAAGCTCTTTAAGGATTTCTATACATTGCTATAGGCGAGTACAGAAAAAAGCTCTATCTGTCCATCGCTGTTTTATATACTTCAAAGTAAAAATTTCCTTCTTCAGTTTTTCAAAATGCATAAAAGTTTAAAAGTTGATACAAAATTGAAATTCTCGAACAAGTACTTACATTTTTTAAATAATCTGGATGAAATTCAAAGCTGGTGCAATCAATTTAAAAGCATAACATTCATAATAATCGTAGATAGGTAGATACTATAAAAAGTTATTAATGCTATTAGTTTCAGAATTTTTGTTTCATTTTGTGTTATTTATTTGCTTTTAATTTTTTCACCATTTTACTTTGCCTGTTATTATAAAACTATGCCAAATATGTTCATTTTTTTGTAAATAGAAATAAAAAGTCATGTACAATACAAGTAAATATTTTAATATCGTTGGCATTTGTTGGCGTTGCAGGCATTTAAGTTGCACAAAAAAGCAATTAAATAAACTTAAATTGTTCGTAATTTTTTTTGCATCACTTTCACACTGTGTGCATAATAGAAGTTATGTTTGCTAGTCTGTGGTTTAAACAATGAAAATAAATGGGATTTTTGTTGATAAATTTTTCACAAAATTTATTAACTGCAAGACGATGATAAAATGTAAAAAAACGCCCTTAAAACTGTGGAAATTCATATTTTTATGATTTACAATAAAATTCATTGCATTCGTTACAACGTATGTGTGTATGTATATCTTAACATGTTTAATTAGAGCTTTTTTCTATGCCGGCAACAAAACAAGCATTTTTTATCACACTTGGGGTGTCGAATTGAAGGGCTTGGGCTCTATATGTGCAATAAGGTTTTCCTTTTTCAAAAAGAGTTGCCACCCATTAAAAATTTAATTCAAATGCCAACAGAGCCGCAACGTTTGGTCGAATTTGAGGTGTGAAACTAAAGAGCTTGGACTTTAGATATGTAAGTAAGGTTTTACTTTTTCAAAAAAAAAGAGTTGCCACCTTTTACAAAATTATGGTCAAATTATTTAAAAAGTTAAACCAATTATTACAAAATGGGTATCAATCAAAATGGGTTTAAAAATCTTTGTTTCCTAACTTTACTGACCAAATGTTTAAAAGGAAAAGGAAATAAGGTAATAGAAATATGTATCACCATATGGGTGCAGACGAAAAAAAAAATTAAGAAGGCAATAGTATGTAAATGTTTTAAATAGGGTTGCCACTTGTTTGAAAAGTCGAATATGTCATATATAAAATATGTCCAACGAAAGAGTGCTAGGAAATTTTTAGATTCAACACTAAGAATATTTTTTAGGTTTTTAAAGTTAAACACACATTATTTAATAAGTTTAATGAATTACTAAAATATTGATATCAATCGAATTGGGTTTGACAGGGCTTTATTTCTGAACTATATTCGGAGGGTTGCCACATGTTTCGAAAATCAAATTAAACTTATTTTTTCAGTTAGTTCAAATATGTGTAACAAAGTCACACGAAGGTTATTTAAAAAGGTGTTAGCTTGAAACTACTTTTGAAGAGGGTTGCCAATGGGTTAAAAAGTCGAAATTCATTACTTTTTATGCAAGCTATTTGAAATATGAAAATACGCGTGTTCTTTAGCTTGACTGAAAAAACTTTAGTTTGAACATCAAGATTGTTTGAAGACGGTTGCGACATTTTTAAAAAGTGGAAATAACAATATTTAATAAGTTTAAGGAATCAATAAAAGGTGGGTATCAATGGACATGGGTTTAAAAATATTTATTACTCCATTATGTTTTAAAGGGGGTCCACCTGTTTAAAAAATCCAGCTCAACTTACATTAAGGCAATAAGATAATTCAAATATGTTTCACAGTTTGGGTATTAGACGAAAGAGTTCTAAGAAGATTTTAGTTTGAAAATATTTTTGAAAAAGATTTTGAATAGTCGTATTTAGTAAACCGATACGCAGGTTCTACAAAAATTTTAGACGAAAGAGTTCTAAGAAGATTTTAGTTTGAAAATATTTTTGAAAAGTATTTTGAATAGTCATATTTAGTAAACCAATACGCAAGTTCTACAGAAATTTTCATTATTGTTGTGCTTATCATGGTTGTCGTGTTATTAATTATACTTAAGATTTTTAAGCTTATTGTATGGCTTAACTACGGTTGCCAGACTTAGTACTTTGGTCCCAAAGTGGAACATTTTTTGTTCGATGGTACTTTTGTACCTTTTTCCCTAAACCGATACTTTCTTCATTCAATTAATAAATTTTATTTTAATATTGTTACTGAGCTTTCTACCACGGTTATGTTTATTAGAAAAAACAAATGGAAAAATAGATAAATTTAAGTTTTTGATTGGAGTTTTTATCATAAAACTAAGTAACTTGACGAAGATTTAAACTTCAGTAAAGCAGAAACCCCAATGAAACAAAATTGAAGTAAATGCTTTTTCCCACGAACCTTAAGGTGCGAAATATTTTATAAAATTTGATTTCATAAATTTGAAATGCATTATTTCGCGCTGAACGAGTGGCGCTGAAATGGTTTCGCCTTTCATTTTTGTTCCTTTCTCAATATCAATGACAAATTTCGAAATTATAAGAATTCTCCTATTATCTGTAAGGTAGCAGTCAATCAAAACCTCAATGCGCTTAATGGAAAAACATATTTTTTGAGTTAGGAAGGTATTCTATAAAATGGGCGACATATTTATGAGAGGAAAGCATTTACTTTTGTGTTAATATTAAATTTGAAGTTATTTTGTTATTTTTACTTACTCTGCTTAAAGTTTAACTTTGAATAAAAGAGAAACAGCAATTTTTTTAAATGTAAACCAAAAAATTAACAGATTCTAAATAAAGTAAAAAAATAAGAAAGATGATACTTATAAATCGAAAATGTTACTTTTTTCTAAATTTTGGTACTAACAAATTGTTTAAAGTTGTAACCGTGGGCACAACATAACATAGGCAGATTTTAAAATAAATAAATGTATGAAAACATGCATACTCATTAAGGAGAGCTGCCACCTGTTTAAGAAAATCAAATGCAAGAAAATTATTTTTAAAAGGGTTTGCCATCTGTTTGAAAAGTCGAGTCTAAATTAATTATTCGAAAGCTATATGCAAAATTAAAATATATGTGGCAAGCGAAAGATTTTTAAGAAACCTTTACTTAGAGCATTTGGAATATTAATGAGGTGTTTTACAAAGACTGATAGACTGACCCATGTTCGTCGATTCGACGACGCCTATTTTGATTTGTTCTACAGTGCTTCCGATGTAACAAAAATTCGGTGTTTGTACGAGTTTTATTAAATGCTTTTTTCCTTGTAACTATGTATTAATTTTTGTAAAAATTTTTATAACTTATACATGAATAAAAATAATAAACTGTCCGGTCAAGTAACGTTGAGATCACTGAGTAAAATAACTAAAATCACTTTTTTCTATAAGTGTAATAAAACATTAATATAAATTAATAAAACTATAGAACACACTTACGACTCTATTCTGTATCAGTGACAAATTCTTGTCACAGTTTTTATCACAGAAAAATACATAAATGAAAAAGTTTAAATTTGTCAGTAAAAATAAAATTTAAACCGATACAGAATTGGGCGATTAATTTCTTAATTAAAATTGTTACTTTAAACAAGAGACACAGAGGTCAATCTTATGTTCACCGCATATGCTTTTTCTGCAATTTGCACAGTAAGACTTTGTCATTCGCGTTTATATAATTGAAACAAATTTGCAGATCTTTGGAAATATGAATGCAGTTGACTGTTGACTACAAGATTTCTTCAGTCGCAAAAAAATAGAAATTTGAACAGAATTGTCATTCGTGATTTTAAATCTGGCTCACACTTAAGTAACACAGAAGTTCTTCTCTATCGAAACACGGCTCGGCGTTTCCATACTTCAACAGCTTAGCAACGACTAATGCTACAAAAAGCATTTTCTCAAAACTATGACAGCTAATTAAAAAAAAAAATTATAAAAATATTTCAATTAAAAAGTTTTATTAAATTACCGTACATCAAAGCTTGGGTCAGGTATATGAATTTATTTTTTATAATACTTACGTGGATAATATCATTTATATTTTTGCTTGTTTATTTATTGTTAGGAAATAACTTTTATTTCGACCTTAAAAAATATTTGGCCAATTTTAACTGTTATTACTGGACTAAAGAAACAAAAGTCCGGATTTTTCAGTTATTATTTGACTAGCTCCCAAAGTTTCACACAAACACACAAAATTGCATTCAAGAAAAAGTATAGAAGTTACATTATCACGAAATTAAAAATGGGTAAAATTTCACCACAACATCAAAAGAGGGTTAAATAATTGTGACCATCAATCTAATTTATCACACAGACTAGCTATCAATGGATTTTCACTTAAAACTCATTATCGCTAAAAGTCTCACATGATAGCTCACACTTCGTTTTCACACACTGTAAGCCCAAATGTCGTTGCTTGGAAAATTGTAACGAACAGAACCCGCAATGCACAGCTGACGCCCACGAGCGCGCGTGTCATCAATTTGAACAGCAATGTCATCTATGTAACAGACCTTATTCATACCATACGAAGATAGTGAATAACAATTACAACAAAAAGTCTTTGATTCGTAGCTGAATGACAGTAAAGAGTTGCCGCAATGGGTTTTCCAACCAATTAACGTAGACATGAAGACTTGGCAAAAAGCAGGCAAAAGCTTTTAAGGCTTTGATCTGGAAATTAAGATAAGCCACGCTCAATTAACTGCGACGCATTTATCAATAAGTGTACATACATACATATATGTGAGAGCATGCGGTATTGAGTACGCTTTTATGAGTTGTTGTTATATGAAATAGCTGAGCGCATATGTACACCACGGCGTATACTTGACGGGACTCACTTATGTGTAAATTGCGCCTACATAGACCCAGTCGGACTTCGTTGCTTCCAAAATGTACTTATAGCACGGTTCTTTTTCCACTCAGAAGTAATTCCAAAAACATGAAGTCTTTAATTCGCTTTTATACTGGCGTAAAACACAGCAAGAACCGTTCTTTAAGAAGACAATTTTTCATGAGGTGGTTGTTGTTGGTTTAAAGAGCTTTGTAGTTTTTATTCTCGTTCGGATTTATTTGCCGAAGTCAAAGCATTAGAAAATGCTGACTTTAGCCTTCCATAGTAGTGAAAAAAGAATGACATTATTTCTTCATGTAGAGTTTTTCTAATTTTCCCTAAAGAATTTAAATGTGCTTCGAAATTCTGGTGAAAAAACCAATACACTAAGAGGCATTCTTTGGGAACCACATTCTGCGTGGTCCGACTGGGGAAATGCGAGAGCATGT
>NW_023458560.1:21172965-21201086 GCF_013731165.1 Rhagoletis pomonella
GACTGATTTCAAATCACGCATTTTGGTCCAATGTAAATGTAATATTACTTGTTTTTGTCTAAAATCAGCAAAAGCTTAACACTTTTAAAGCCTCATATTTTAATGATCTTTTCCATGTCTTCTTAAGGATTAGGGCAGCAGTGATGGGACTTACTGATGACCTTATGACCTATATGTAATTTGCAAGAAGCCCAAAGCAGCAAGGAGAAAAAGAGCTCATATGTAATGTTGGTGTTTATTTAAGCAAACAAAAGGGCAGTGGCTATTTGCATATGAATGGATAAATACATAACGAGATAAGTGTATGTAGATACCCTGCGGGGAATCGCACTAGAGCAGAACTGGTTCGGTACTAGAACCATGACTAGGGCTTGTTAATACTCTTTAGCATACTGTCGAATTCAACATGACTTACTTATTCGAAATACTTTTAATAGAATTATACAACTAACTTCCGCTACAGCATAAAATTTTATTAATGAAGAATAACTATTGCAAAATATTTATCAAAATCTGCTGGTCAACACTCAACTTACGCATTAAAAATGGCAGACAATTTTGCAGTTTTAACGGTCCAGAAGGCAACATGTTGAGAAAAGAACAATCTATTTATCGAAAATGCTAAGAAAACAACACGCAAATTTGGCTGCCATAAATTAAATTAATGAAAGTTATATAACATTTTTTTTTAAGTTTTATAAAGGGCTTAAAAGGGCTAGTGGCAAATTTAAATTTATGTAGCCGAAAACATAAGGCACGGTGCACATTAGAGCGATACGACAAACGATACGATATGAAAGCGACATCGACATGCTGATCACGTGGGAATTGGTAGGAATCGAGGAAAACTGTGCGATAGCGACACTGCGGCGACATATATCGGCCGAGCAACACGATTTGCTATCACACCGCATATTGGCTGCTGAGTGGAAGATCGACCTCTCTCGGCAGCCAGTTCGAAAACGCCCTATCTCAAAAAACTTTTCAAGAACGCCCTATTTCATAATTTTATTGAAAAACACCCTACCTCAGAATTTGGTTAAAGAACGCCCTATCTCAGAATACTGTTCAAAAACTCCTATCTCACTTTAAAATATATTTAAAATGTGTTGATATAGGGCGTTTTTGAAACGAATACTGAAATAGTGCGTTCTTGAAAAGTTTTTTGAGATAGAGCGTTTTTGAGCGGGCTGCCGAGATAGGTCGATGTTCCACTCAGCAGTCGATATAGTATCGCGTTTCGTATCGCAGTAATGTGCCCGGTGCCTAAATGTTAGCCAATCTAGCCACAAGAGGGCTAAAACAGCCCTTAAAATAAAATAGTTTTTTAAGAGCACCAAATTTCGCTCCTTTTGAAGTGTTGGGGATATATGTAGTTACGATCGGATTGGTTCGTTTTTGGCGATAAAGATCTAGTACGGAACCAGCCAATAGTTCGGGGTTTCCCTGCAAGATACTTATGTAAAAGTACACACACACATGCGCATATCTATGCATGTGTGTATGCACGCATACAAGTCTTTCTGTAACTCTCATTTCACTAATGCGCAACGACAGTGTTACAAGCTATTCATAAAACATTGGTTGTAACAAGAAACAACTGACATTAGCACCAAGAAGAAAATGCAAAAGAAAGGAGAACAAACAAAAACAAAAATATGAAGGAGTTGAAAAAGACACATTAAGCATGGGAGAAAAAATGCTTAAATTGTCGTAATGGTATGGAGCAGTGCTTAAAAAAGAAACAGAAATAAAACAAATGAAAGAAGTGAGGTAAAAACAAACAAGTAAACAATAATATAACTTCCAAAAAGAAGTAAACACACTACAGCAGACGCAAGACAATGATATGTGAAGTGAATAATGCTTGTAACCAAGCTGACTAAAGCAAAGTGAACCGAGTGTAGAGGGATGAACAATAGAAAGAATGCCACGTTATTCTCCATTAAACCGACTCAAAGGTAGGCTGCCTGGAAATTCAGCGACCTGTATGACTTGCATGCCAGGAAGTACTACGTGTTTTGTATACATACATATAGGTGCGGTTCAACGTGGCAATGAAAGCACTTTTTCTAAGCGTTTCACTGTCAGAATTACGAAATCGAGAGGCTACTTTCCCGTGTAAACAGCCAGGAAGTCCTTTTTGTAGATTTGCAGAAATCACTTTCGAAAAAAAAATTTGCAAGTTGAAACTGCAACTGAAATTGCGCAAATCGCTTTTCAGAAATAATTTCAACTTGCTCGTGCTGCACTAGCAATTTTCATGTTTGCTGCAAGTGATGTCAAACCAATCGAGTGTTGCCGTGTGAGACGATTTTTGCCGAATTTCTATAAGATTACAAAAATGTTAAAAAAATAATAATTGCAATTATTGTATTCCCTTGATGTGAACAATGTAAATATTAAAGCATTAGACACTTTGTGGTTGTTTTGCGCGCACTTGAGCATTTTTAAACAATTTTCAGGTCAGCAATTTTGTTATTAGCATAAAAATGTCTGGCAACAGCGTTGAAAGTGTGCTTGTCTGCATTCACTGTCTAAACAGACAAAAAGTAGTATAGAAAAATTTTATTTTCAGAAATAAAAACTGCTTTCCAAAGCCATTTTACATGCAAGCTGTAACTGCTCCTGCAATCTCTTCTGAAACTTCTTGAGTTTGACAGACTTTTGAAAATGAGCAAATTGAATTGAAATAAAAACTAACATGGGCATAACATCGGAAAATTGTGTAGAATATGAAAGGAAAGAAGTAAATAGTAAACAAATACTCGAATATGTTTAAAGATGTATGTACATATGTAAATTAATATATAAGAGAAAGGATAAGGCGAACCAAAGCACATAAGAGTTTCACAGAATTCGAACGCACGCAGACACACTTGAGACAGTTCAACTTGCACGCAAACGAAGTGGAATTGTCTCTTAGAGACACAAAGGCATAAATACTTAAACGAATTGGCAATGTGAGCATATTAGCATACAAATAGTCTAATCTGCATACCTATTACAAAAAGATAGATACCTGAATTTGTTTGTATTTGTATGTAAAATCATTTCAATAATATCTAGAATACTTTCAATCAAACGAGAACACTTTTTAAATCACAATGTACTACATACAAATATTACGCCGGATACTACATGCGAGTATGGGTTTAATCTCTTAGCACAACTAAATAAGTTTAAAAATCTTCTTTAATATCTAGGATATCTCGAGCAAAATGCATCAAAATAGTAGTAAGTATTTTTATGCCTTCAATATGAAAGATCAAAAACAATAAATTCCTTTTTTTCGTACGATTGCTGACTATAACAGCTATAAAATTAATTGTTCGCTTAAATTGCTTTCGTGAAATTGGCTGTAAAACTTTAACAGCCATTTTTACATAAGCAATTTAAGTGAAAAAATATTTGTTTTATTTTAGTTTATTATGAAAACAGCCAGAGGGTAAAAATCATTTTTCACTTAAATTATTGGTAAAATCGGCAGTAAAAAAATCTTACTGAAAATTAGAAATACTCACCTTTGACGATGGTGTTCAACAACTTTTTCCGGTTTAAATTACTTCAGTCTTCTTATTCTATAAGTTGTGCTGTAAACGTCTATAGATCTAAGGGAGCGGAGCCAAGCCGAGCAAAACCGTTCGGAGCGAAGCGCAGCTTTCAAATTGCTGTAGGTATATGAAAGTGTGCATACAGAAAGCGTTTTCAAAAGCGTTTTGGAGTTGAAAGCAAAGCAGTTTTTGATTTTGAATTTTCTATTGGACTTTTTGTTTTATTTTTCGACAAATCTTTAGCAGCAAACCGCAAATATTTTAGCTTCTTTTCGTTTCCATGCGAAAAACTCCGCTCAGTGTGACCACCTGAGCTTCGTTTCGCTCCACCTTGCTACGCTCGGCGCCGCTCTTCTTTCTGTGTTAACGTATCCACAATAACTCGAAAAATGATTGAGGTTTCTCAATGAAGTGTGATATTAAAGGTAGATTTGTATATAAAATGGGCCAAAAGCAGACGGTAACCCCGCCCACTTCCCATACAACTTTGTTTTTCTAAAAATACAAGTAAATACGCGATATTTCCCTATATACTTTATCCCATTTGTTTATTTAAAATTAATACTTATTTACAACAATCACTTATCAAGAAATATGATTATTATAAATTTTTGGAAAACGGGCGTGGCACCTGCTACATTTGACCACACACATATGTACACTGAGGGAAATATGCATAGTAAAAATGAATACTTTATATTTGATTATCGTTTAAAAATGTTGGTATTTAAAAATAATATTTTCATACAAAATTAATTACGCACATATTTGACTGTTCACATCTGAGTATGTATGTATGTTTATGTAAGTGCACATACGCACCCCAAGCATGCAGAGCGCCGCGTGACAACACACACATACATACATAGTACATACATGCCCTGTGGGGAAAATCTCTAGTTCTGAACTGGGGCGCTTCTAGTACATTTAGACCCAGTACTGCTTCGCGATAAATCCCTTTTGCATGCAAGCAACTGGCGAATTTAACATGGCGATGTCCTAGGAATTGTCAATTGCCCCCCGCTGCATCCCTTTTTCGATAGTTCCGAACTAGTCCTAAATTCTATAGTTCCGAACCAGTTCTAAAATCGACAGACGAAAGAAAAAAGTATCATGATTTTTCAATCTTTTCGGTTCTTCCGTGTGCGATTTTAAGTTATTTTGGAAGAAATGTGTTTTCACTTTGAAATTAAATTTGTTTGAATGATTGTAAGAAATGTACGTTTACATACCTTTAGCTGTAACTGAGTTTGCAGAGGTGCTCGCTGTTATTGGTTAGATTCCAGATGGCCCCAAGATGTTAATATTTTAACACAAAGCTTTGTTTTACCAAACTATGAAATAGCATCTGCGAAGCACAGAATAGAAACGTAGGTGAACGAAAAAGCCGCCGAACACATATCTATGTAAAGTAAACAAGCCCCCACTGCATCCCTTATTCGATAGTTCCGAAATAGTTCTAAATTCGACAAATAGGATCTAGTTCGTTCTGCATCCCTTTTTCTATAGTTCCGAACCATTTCTAAATTCGTCACTTTAGATATAGACTTGTAGTGAAAAAAACTGAAAAAATTAGTTTCTTAAAAGTACCACTTTTCGCCGATTTTGGACTGGTGGGGATATAGTTCCTATCGGACTAGTTCCTTTTTGGCGATAAGGACCTAGTACGGAACTAGAAATGTGATTCACTAGTCCGCGGTTTCCCTGCAGGGTGTTTATCCGTACAAAACGCGTGCTGTGGTGTTGATGGATTTTCAACATTTGAAAGCAAATTTATATGTCTGGTTGTAGCTGAGTGCGAAAAGATGCTTGCCACAAGTTGTTGATATCCGGAGATGATCGGGTTCGAATTCCACTGCAGGCAACATGCAAATTAATTTTTTTTTTTAGTTTTTGTCTTGATTATTCAATTCAGGGATGCTTTTTTAGTACGAACGCAGTCATTTTAATATGCGCGTAATTGAATTGAATATATACCAATATACAGTACTTTCGCTGACGTTTATAGTAAGATAAACTACGTTTCTATTTGATTTTAATATTTTTTCCCTCAGTGTACGTGTATATAGGAATCCCGGAACCGCCTTATCAATTTCTACCAAATTAACTTCAATTGAGCCATTTATTTTGAAAGTGCCCTAAATTTCGTTCCTCTTGTGCTTAAATGGCCGGCTACTTGTAACCCAATGCATCTGTAAATCACTCGATTGTCATAAACTAATGATAAAACGATTTATTTTGGATTTATTGGTCATCCCGTTTCAAGCTTGGTTTGCACACAAACCGGTTTCGGCGTTGTGCCATCTTCAGTTTAATTTTTCGTTCTCGACAAAACCTTCTACCTTTGGTTGATGAAGTTGAACGAAAGAGCTGTGAAGTGACTTATGCCACTTTCAAAATAAACGGCTCAATTATTGTTCTTGACAAAGAAAAAGCTAAGCGTTAACAATGTTTGAAATCGGACTAAAACTACGCCCTCTAGCAGTAAAATTCAGAAATTCGAAAACTTCTTTATTTCGATATTTAAAAAAGCTAATTTACTAAAAATAAGTCATACACTCGGCGGCCGCTATACCTGCTGTGGTGGATTCGGTCAAACTGGGCTTTTATTTTTTTATTATAGTAATAACAGATTAACTTGGCCAAATATTTTTTATGGCCGAAATAAAAATCATTTCCTAATAACACTGGTTCACAAATTTTATTTTGGTTTTTGCTCTCCAGACGCCACTATCCAATTTCTATGTAGAATTGCTCGGTGATTCCGAAAACCGAGTTAATTTTTTTTTCTATGAATACGTTTTCGAGGATTTGCAATTTACCGTTATTCAGCTTAAAGCAAAAATTGGTGCCTTTTTATCACGTATATCTTACGAACCAATTTAAAAATCTTAATATAAAATAGGCAAATGAAAGCCAATGAAATTCTCCATAAACCGTATATACACCACTTTCCGATAGGGCTTATAGTTACTGTCAAATTAATTAATCATTCCAGCTTTTTTTATTTTTTAATGAAAAAAATCAAACTTTAACAGAATAAAAATTAAAAAAATAACTGGTTCTGTGCCAAATTTTCGCATTTGTACTAATGCCTGTTCTGTTACAAAAAAAAAAAAATCAAGTTACTGATGGAGAAAATTGATGGATAAATACGAAATAATGAGTGGTCAAATAAAAATGCGCAGGATTATTTGTATGAAAATTGAGCACGAAAGAATGTTACTCATACGCCGCTTACACCTAAGTAACACGCTTTCCTGCTCATATTTCATACAAAAAATCTGGGTCTGATATATGGAATCCTTTTGCATTAAATTATAAAAAAATATATAAATAATTAGTAACCTGCGTTTAGTTATTTTGAGTTGAAAGCTATTTCTGTCCTCTTTCATTTGTTGATTCGGATAAGCGGTTTGTTTATTATTAAGAAATGATTTTTATGAAGGGCAGCGCACTGCTCAGTCGCTCGGCACTGGCCGCTTGCCACTCATTGCGTGGCCTCGGCCTTACGGGTTCGGCCGGGTGCAGCACTGCAGTTTTTTAAGAACCCGTTTTCGATCCAGGCAGTAATGTTGCACTCCATGATCACAGTTTTGGCGTTAGCTTCAGACCGCCTCCATTCAAACAGAACGCATTGTAGGAGAAGAAAAAGCGGCACTGTTTTGCCCAAGTACAATGAAACTCTAGGCCTTTTGATTTTCGACATTTGAAGAAAAAAGTTGTGGCACACTCATCTAACCGATTTCACTTTATTCATGGACCCTTGAAACATAAGTAAAAAGAATGGTAACTCGGTTTTCAAGGTCGGCAATTAAAAAATAAAATAAAAAACGTAATAAATAATAAATACCACAGAGCTACAAATAAAATTTATGTAAGGTTCTTTTGACCGACTAGGCGTTCTATATGTTTTAGGTTCACTGATTACGAATCCGAAGCCCGTTTTGATACATCTCAGAATTTTTTTCTAACCTCGAAAAGATGAACTTTATGCGACAAATTTTTTTATAAATAATGACGGATTTATTTCAATCTTAGTGTTCAGGGATTCTTGAGGTCGCTGGTTATGAATATGAAGTCAGATTTTCAGAATTCAAAATAGCATATCCAATATAGCAGACAAAGGCACCAAATCTTATAAAAATTAAAAATTGTTTTTAAAATATTACCGCCATTTTGCGCTCGAGTATAAAAATTCAATGATTTAAAAATACAAATGCATTAGTATTTGATGATTTGTATTACCCTCCAATCTACAAAAATATATTCTGCATCACGAATTTAATTTTAGTATTCAATTGAAAAAATTTTGATGTGTGCAAAATTTTTACTTTTATATACAATAGATGTATAACCTATGCTTGTAAAACCGTATTTTTTTAGATACATACATACATAAACACATTGCATAAAGGCTAGTTATAATACATTTGAATATTTCTTAAAAAATAATACTAATTAATGAAACTAAAACAAACAGTAAACCTAAAATATTAAACTTTAGTAATCCGCATTTTTACTACCCATAAAACATACAATGGTTACAACATTTATTATTATGCAATACCTGTATTTTTTTAACCCAGAATTTCATGTTTGCATACGAAATTCCATTGCATTCAGTTTTAATGAAAATTTCATACATTTAAGTGAGTTTCAATAAATGTCGGCAATTATTTCAGCTTACAATTACCAGCAAAGCAAGCGAGCATGGCACCCTCTCCACTATCGCAAATCACCATAATATTCGAGTAAACAGAGCAATCAAGCGACCACCTGACCTGGTGCAACTGCTGGGCACCAATATAACGCCGAAATACGGAGATTCGAGTTCAAGTGAATGCCACAACACCGCTAAAATAGCAAATTTAATTTTCACAAATTGCATTAAAAGTTCAAAGGATTTAAGCAGCGCAAGTACCGGCTACATGGCAGAGTTACACTACAGCGAAGTATGTACATAAGTACTAGCACACAGTAGTCCAATTATTTCCCACTTCATAGCGAAAATGGGGTGTTGTTGACCGAGTCAGAGGTCCAGGTATAACATAAAGGCCAAAAGAAATCGCGCACCCGTATCATGAGTACAGGCGCGCGCCATATTATAAATACATATATATAGTTGTATTATATGGAGACCACGAGATGGCATTTAATATTATATAACCCAGTAAATTTAGTTTATTTAACCATTTAATATAAAGATGATGGTTGAAGGACTAGAAAGACGGACATGTTTTCCGAAATGTATTTATAAAGTCTTAATAATTCAGCCATCTTCCAAGGCCAAACAGGAATGTAATTAAACTTGTGGCCTGCGCCGAGCTGTGTATAGAAGTGACAAACGGGATACTTCAAAGAGCACCGAAGTAACTAAGTTTTTGGGTAGAAAGCTGCAGAGTCGCAGCGTGAATACTCCAAAGACCAAACTAATTTTATTTACTTCAAATGTCTACTTCAATCTAGGTCCTAAATTGTTCATAGTCTGTCACTTTTCTCCAGCGCTGTCTATAACGAGTTATAAAGCTGTATGGTGCTCTTTATTCTTGCAAGAAATTTGCATGGCTATACCATGTTGTCAGATGAGCCTGTATAGCAATTACTGGATGAATAGGATTATGTTCGCTCAATCATTGAATGTAATCTGCCATAAGCTAACGACTGATGATTCTATTAACAAGAGTGAGGGCTGAATACTTCAGATAAGTTAATTTACGGCCGGGTAGGGCACACGCCATGCTCCGGCCTCTTGCTTAAGATAACCTTAATAACACCCTTGTTATTTATTTTATCTCTAGGGAAAATGTCCTGGCTTCTGACTACTTGCCAGGTGACGCCCAAACCATACCGCCATTGGATGTACAGCAGCTTGTTGAATTCTGTCGCCGCACAAATCGACAATTTGTAATTGGCTGCGATGCGAGTGCCCAAAATACCTTGCATCAATAAAAGATATGTGTACCTCACAGATTATTTACTGCAAAACACGGGTTGCAAACCGACAATTATTATTGCCATCAGGGAAAAGATACTAGAGCTAACTGGAAAGTTTCGGACGAAAAATCGCTATCGGATCATCAGCACTTCAGACTCGATATCCCAAGGCCATCGGAGCTCCGTAACTTGACTTTTCTGCCTAGCAAAACATTTTTAAAATGGTAGTGAAAAGGAAAAAAGACTTCGAGACTCGCTGCTAACCTCCATTGAATAAATCGACAATATGACGCGGATCTACTGAACAAAGTCCTCACTGTATCCTTTCAGGACCGCACAATTCTTGGTTCTACCCTGACGAAACGCAAAACACAAAACTGTCAGTAAGCTATTTAACAGAGCCCAAAATATCACATCAATAGGAAGGGTACCCGGATGCTCTCACTGACTACAAAGAACTTATTAGAGGCTCAGAGAGGGCAAATTAAGGCAACAGTACGAGTCAATAGACACACTTCCAGAGGCCTGCCGTCTACCTCAAGTTTAGTCAAAGTAACCCTTCAATAGGCTTGGTCTCCTTTGAGAGCATGATGGTAACTTCACGAATAGCAACAACGAGACATGGAATCACCTACATCATGTATATTTCGCAAGCTCTTCACTGGAGCACGATCAGATTATCCCTGTCTCCGCGGAATGCAGATTCTCTAGAGTAAGGAACCATAGTAGATCCGGCTTCATCTTTCGTTCGTTGCGCGGTTGGGTCTTTTGAGCCAAACAAAGCAGCGGCGTTGATGTTCCCACCGTTCCTATAAAGAATTATCGCATACATAATTATTATGGACAGGGGCATTTAGGGCTAGTTATTGCTGCGAATTCATACCCTCGACTTTACTAAATCATATGGAGCTATTACCCTAACTTCCTTCATTCCCAAAATAAAGGAAACTGTCAGATTTCCAGATTAGGGATAAACTAAGCTCAAATTCTTCCTTACATCACACTTAATTTGCTCATGTCAAAGGAAATTTAACTGATTTGGCTTTACGCTGTGTGGTCAGCTGAGGCCAAGGATACTTCTCTGTGCGTCTTCTTGAATATTGAGGGGGCTTTCAATAATACTGCTTATGGTTCTATCTCAAGGGCATTGGTCCAAAGAATATAATTCTACATTCCATCTACAGTGGGCTGGATCGATGCTTTGCTTTGTGAACGCCAAATTACAACGTCCTTGGGTAATACTCAAGTGAAAATATGATTCATGAGAGCCTGCCCACAGGGAGGGTTCTCTTTCCCCTGTTCTGGTCACTTGTAATAGACGACCTCCTAATCCGCCTACATGAGTGCGGTTACGATGCTGTGATATACGCCGAGGACCTAGCAATTATAGTTCGGTGGAAATTAGGCAGTACTGTCTCGGACGTTAGAAGTGCAGCTCAGAATAGTGCTGTTGCACCGTTTAGAACAAGGTATAAACCAAACTCTTGGAGGGATAGTGATTGAGTACTCAAATGAGGTCAAGTATCTTGGGATAACGCTAAAAAAGAGTTTTAATTGGAAGCCCCATCTTGAGTACGCTGTGGCTTAATCCACACGGGTCAGTGGGCCTGTAGAACACTTTTTGTAAGAAAATTGGAACTGAATTCAAAGATGATATAGTGGGTCTATCGTATGATCGTTCGTCCGATTGTATCTTATACATTCGTAGTATGGTGAAAAAAGACTCTGCAAAAAACTGCTATTCTAAGTTTCAATAAATTACAAAGGATGGCATGTCTCTCAGCCACTGGTTCGATAAGAACCTGCTCAACTTCGGCTATGGAGTCGCTTCTTAGATGGACTGTTTATATTTATTTAAGAAATAGCAGCCACGAGAGAGCTACAATATAGACTATCCAACGACTACTTCCACAAAAAGAAACTTCACGTAGGCATTCTTGGAGAAATAACAGGTTTGGAAATTTAGGGAGTTTCTGAATCCATGACTAAAGAGATGGCGATATTTGGGAAAATGGACTCCCTGTCCTTGATGCCAGATATGAACACAGACAGTTCGAGGATGAATGGCAGAGTAGGTGCAGGTATCTATGGTGGCCCGCAGTGTTCCAGGCTGAAGTTTCAGCTATTCTGAACTGCGCAAAATTAGACCTTTAAAAGGGTTTGAAGTGCGCCTTTCGGGTTACCTTTTCAGAAAGCCCCTTGCCCTCTCAAATAGGATGTTTAAATCGGGACAGACGGTTTCAAAATGATCCAAACTCGGGCAGCAAATAATTCAATAACTCTTTGCTGGTTGCCGGGCCACTGTGGGATCGAAGGCAACAAGATTGCTGACGAACTGACCGAAAAATTTTTCATTTTCTGTGCAAGAAAAGTTTGTGTCTTAAGTCTTTCGTTGATTTTATTTGCATAATTATCTTTCAGCACGGTGCATAGGCAACTGGCTGAGTCAGTGGGATCGTCGGTTCGAATCCTACTGAAAGAGGTCTGATGAGGAAATGTGGTGATTTCCGAAATAGCTATCACTTCTACCATTTTTTCAAATTATTGTTGCTTTTCCACAATAAATTTTCATTTAAAAAATGGCCTCGAGCTCATTATAAAATTGTTGAATATAATTGTTAAAAGGCCAAAAAATAACAAAAAAACAAATAACTTAAGGACGAGCACACCTAAAAGTTAAGCATTCTAAAAATAGAATTATTAGCACAAACCAACAAAACCAACAACCACATGATCAAGTGAATTGCAGCGGAATAGCTGCGCTTGATTGTGTTGGCATAACAAAAATGAAAATAGTGGAAATAAGCAAAACGATAATTTACAAGGCGTCTTAGCACGGTGCATAGGCAACTGGCTGAGTCAGTGGGATCGTCGGTTCGAATCCTACTGAAAGAGGTCTGATGAGGAAATGTGGTGATTTCCGAAATAGCTATCACTTCTACCATTTTTTCAAATTATTGTTGCTTTTCCACAATAAATTTTCATTTAAAAAACGGCCTCGAGCTCAATATAAATTGTTGAATATAATTATCTTTCAGATATTTTTTGATTAATTTTAATATTGAACCATTTCAAAGTAGTGGGACGCTATGAGAAAAAATTTGTTATCGCCCGTTTCGTTTTCTGTGAGACTTTCCGTTCCCGTTTCGTTTTATGTGAGACTTTAGTTTTCAGAATGTTCTTCGAGAGAAAGTTCCTTAGACTTTTGTTTCCATTTGTTCACTTCGAAATATTCCGGGTTTTGCTCTTACATAGTTCCCAGTAAGAACGTTCTCGACAGTTTTGTCCTCATTTCGGTTTTTGTTCTGAAGCATTCTTGGGTATATAACTACGGAAACGACGTTTAGTTTGGATCATACCTTTTTTCTCTATCCCTGGTTTTAGGAGCTTAGTCAGGTTGAGAGGGAGAAATTCTTCCGTAGTTTTTGCCACTGGGAATAGGAGGAAGTTGCGTCTATATAACCCTCCTATTCCCGTCTTCTTCCTGGCTTAAGAAAAGCAATAAATCTGCTCGTTTTCCGCATCTCTCCGATTTTTATTAATGAAACCAAAGTTCAATCTTCTACTACTAAACGAAAATTCAAAAAACATTTACGCAAATATTCAGTGTTTTGGTTTATTGGTGGCAATATATATATGTAGAACAAAGAATTGAATTTCGCTTTGTATATTGTTGCTGTTGCCGACGCAATGTAATTGGCACTTATGTTTTTGTGTTCATATAACCGTAGTTGTGGCTGCTTTAACAATTATTTCTTTCAGTTCATTTCACAATATAACCAGTAAACAACCTTCGGTGAATTTGGCGACTGCCTTCCTCGGGGATGAATATGCTAGGGATGAAACTATTGGTACACACGCCTTCCAAGCACGCAGGGTTGCTTTTAATCACCAAAAAATAATTAACTCCAAATAGTTTCAAAAAGTATAGTGTAAAACGAAATTTATTGAATAATTCCACATAAAATGGTATACATAAATGACGCATTTTCTAAACGATTTAAATTAAACGCATTTGAGAATTGATAGAAAAGTACTACGGATTGTAAATTTTTGTTAACTATGAGGTGAATGAAAATTTTCAACCCGACCTGATGATTTGATTTTATTACTAAGGCGTCTAATAAATTCATGGCTTTTAGTTCTAGAAGAATAAATGTCAGTAAAGACAAGTCTTTTTTGTATAATTTCTGATTTTAATTGCTCAACTTCTTTTGAACCAGAGCAACTGTCAAAAATTTCCAGCTGCAAAAAGGTAACGAATTGGCACAGCAGAAATATAAATTTTTCTCGCCATAATAAAAAGTTTTTTCAACATGGAACTTTTCTACTAATTGACATGAAATTACTATCCCAACGCTCGGAGCGCTGCCACTGAGGGCCTTTGCCAACTGATTAAAAAGAGAAAATTTGGAAAGACCAAACAAAAATTTTGAGATTTCTCGTTGTTAATACGAATGCCATAGTTTTTACCTAGCTCGTAGGACTACGCAAAATTTTGACAGCTTGTAAATATGTATACACATAAAATTGTTGGCGGTAATAAGGAGTCAAAATTAAAATGGAGAAAAGAACAAAAAGCGTAGGTTAGTTGTCAGTTATAAAATAAATCCAATTTATTTTCGAATATTTGTTTATTCTTTTTATTGAAAGGCAACCGCTCGGAAAAGCTTGTGTTAATTATATTGATAACAGAACCTGGCAGCTCGCACGTTGTCTAAATTCTCAAGTAACATAAAGTCCACAAAAGAATAAGTACGCCATGTATAGATTTTAACAATACACAAAAATAGGGCTTTCGCACGAGTGTTTGTTTGGTTTTTCAACACCATTTATAATTTTCTTTTAATAAAATCACGATTTGACAAATACTTAAATTTATTTATCTAATAAAATACAGCACACAACCCTGAAATCTAAGAAAAAGTCTGAGGAAGGCCATTAAATAGCAGCACACAACCCCGTGCCTTCCTCAGGAGTGAATATAACTACAACAACAACGACTACTACAACAACAACCCAAAAAGGTTGGTTACTGTCTATACTGTGGTTCATTTCGCCTTTGCTTCTGTGGGCAATACCATTGAAGTGGAGGTAATTGTAGTCATAGTAAATAAGTAGCAGCAAATTGGTAGCGGTTCTCAAAGAGTAAACAATTGTTGCTGGTGTGACACAGCACCGAATGTCGCAGCTATTTTTAGCCACAGATAATTATACTGGCGAACATTTGTGCAAGCAGGTGTGAGTGAGGTTATGAAGATAACGCTGTGACTGTAAACAAAAACAGCACACTACAACAGCAACAAAGTGGCGTAAGTACCGATGCCAACAAATTCTCCAGGCGCTTTGCAAAAGAAAATATACAAAAGTAAATATATGTAAATGTTAGGGTGTTTCTTAAAATGTTAAAATCTAAATCTTAAAATCATTCTGCGTACATATTAAAGATATCCACGAAAATTTAAAAATTTAAAAACAATGTAAAGGATCCAAATATTAAAACTTGGCAGTTTTGTCATATTTTGTTTACATATAAATAATTGAAAAATTCGTTTTGAGCTCAGAAGGTCCATACTAACTCTCCCCATGGATTCATAATGCAATATTAAGCCCTAAAAACTGCCATTAAGTATAAGTTTTTTCGAAATAAATGCAGAATTTTTAAATAATTTCCTGAGTTCCAAATAACACTGGATTACAAATAATTATTTTGAAAACTACGAAGAAATTCATGCATAGCGGAGAGTTAATATGGACTTCCTGAGCTCAAATGTAGTATTTTCAATGGCAACAAAATATTTAAAATTTGTTGAATTTTTTTATTTTTCAACCCTAGTAGCGGCACCTAAAAATTATTGTAAAATTTTGAAATTTGTACGTAGAACGAAATGAAGCGGTGACACCCTAATACATATGTATGCTTACACTCGCATACATATGTGTATTACTCTAGCATTCTGCGTAGAGTTGACCGTGGTGGATGTGAAATGGCATTTTTGCTGCTAAATTTTTATGCAAATGTCAGCGAAGTGTCAGTGGAAGTGAAAGTATGTTAGTTGGGCGTATGCATCGCCAAGGATATGTGCAATTAAGGCATTTAGAGTGGTCGGCGACAAGTTGAAGTGATGGCTGTACTGGAAAGTGTTTGCCGCGCACGTGGCTAGTCTATAGCGACCAGCTACTTGTCTGTATTTGCTTGCTTCATAGTAAGCAAGTAAGGCAGCAAATTTTTTTTGAAAGGTTGGCGTTTGGTTTGTACGAGTATGCGGTTCCATTTCACGCGAGTTGTACTCGTTGATTTGCTGTGTTTAGGAACAATGGTGCGCTCATTGCCTTATTGATGCCGCCTGAGTATTGGACAAGGGCAATGATGCGTAACTGCAAAAAAGTATATTATAAATTGTAAAAAACCACTAATAAAAGAGAAAGCAGTTTTTCATGATTTATTGAAAAACCAAGTTATACAAATTAATTTTTAGAAAAATAAATTATTGGCTCAAATATTTAACGCCATTTCAATTTATTCGCATAACTCACTGCAAATACAGACAAAAGTTTTTATTTAGCAGAATAAAATGTTTATATGAAATGTTTGGCATATTGGATAAAAAGCAGGAAAAAAGTTGAAATAATAATTTGTTGCTTAATTTTCCACTGTTTGCCTGCTTGCGAATGTTCGCGGACTCAACTCCGATTTAAAAGTTGTTTAGAAATGGTTGCGAAGTCAGATACGAGCCCGCAAGAAGTACTGCTCCTTTAACCCTCGTCCGGGCGCATATTCTTACAACGCTAACCGGGCGCAAAGGTACAATTGTACCTTTATATAGTTTTGATATGAATTTTTACTGGGGGTTTAATTTTTTTATAAAAACTGATAACATTTAATCATTACACGTTATTTTGGACATGTTTAGACATTTTTTGTTATGACAATTGTTTAAAAAAAAAGTAAAAATAGAAACACAGTAGCCTGCATAAAATGAACTCCGAAAACTGCACGAGTACACCACAACAATATGTACCCTCCATACATACATATGTATGTACTCAATATTTTTCATACTGGTGTGCCATATACACTGCAACCAGGGCTGCCAACTTGGCTCAAACCGTGCCATTTTTGGCAATATTTTACATCAAATGGCACTTAATTTTTCAATTTGGCACAAAGTGCCAAAATGGCACTTTTGAAAAATAGCAATATTTCGAAATATTTTTGTGAAATACTTAGCGTGTACTTCTTTATCTCAATTAAAATTTTCTAATTTCTAAAGGTTATTCGACTGGTTCATTTTATTTTGGCATTGCACTTTTGTTTTAGAAATGTGGTTCTTTTTAGCTACATGGGAAGCGTTATAAAGGATAGCACCTTTTTTGGCACTTTTATTTTTCTATTTGGCACATTTTGGCACTTTTTCATCCTTAATATGGCACCAAATAGCAGCAGTTTGCTGCTACTTGCGATCACAATTCTGGTTTAGCATCCTACATAATCTACAAAAATCATAACCCCCGGTTTCAGGGAAAAAATCAACGTCGAAAGTTTCTAAAAGATCTCTCCGATCAGCTATGTATGCCTTCAGTTGAATCTCGAAGTGCAAATCGAATGATGATGAGAATCCATTTCCTTCGAAGTGTAATAGAAATGGTACTTGGCCGTCGCGTTGTGGCATCTACAGCAGCTGTCCTTCAATTACCTCATGGTAGCCGCGGAGCCTCCCCTATCACTGGACGTTGCTATATCTGTCGGAACTCAAATAGGAAACAACGCAAAACTCGAATGCTTTGCATATCTTGTGCTTATCCAATTTGTGATGAACATTCAGTTTCGTGTATTTCTTGCGAAGAAACTCTATAAAAATTTCAAAATGTATATTCTAAATCGTTGTTCCTAAATGGAATTGTCTCGCTTGTTACTTTTTTATATAGTTTATTATCGCTTCTTATATGAATTAGCTCCGTTTGTGTTTCTTTTTTTTATAAAAAAAATTATATATAATTAAAAATAATAATAATCTTATTTTTTTCTTCATACCAGATATATGAAGGTACAATTGTACCTATGCGCTCTAACGTGGGTGTAAATTTAACTAGGCCCTCTATTTCAGAAAATAGTGGCCTTTTTTGTTTTAAATTAAGGGAACATGTGGCGCAACAAAAATGTAGAGATGTAACTCTAAGTTTTCTGGAAAAAAAGTTATTGTAATTTAAAAACGCAAAAGTTACAATTGTACCTAGTCGCACGGACGAGGGTTAAAATAATTGGGCGCAAGTTAGAATACGTCGACAGTGAGCTACGTAGATCCGCTTAACTCTCTCGTCATTGCCTATGCGACCTAGCCCAAAACTCTGATTTGGTGGACCTTGTGTGACCATTTGGATAAGCGTAACCTTGCATGGACAATAAACTTTTTTAACTTAACTTTTTCTCCCCATAAATCCGCTTTAGGGATAAGTGGGCCGGATCCAGTGGTTGGTATCGGTGAACTTTCACACAGATGAGTCGAAGCGTAACGTAAGTACGGGAGGCAGGATCTTTTGCAGGTAACTCTTCTAAAATCTAAAATTTACACTTCCAGATTGTAATGTTTTTCAAACAGAACAGACATTAAAGAAACGGTCAAGTAGTTGTTGATTTGCGCCATATTGCCAATGGAAGTTACTATATCTGCTCTATTAGCCAAGCGGACAATTAGGCATGACATACTGCAAGGAATTTCTGGCATATGATCCTAAGTCCTAAAGCCCTTAATAAAAATTCTGGTCGGCGTATTAAGATCCAAGCGGTAAGACAAAATACTCACTGGATCCTTGCGATTACAGCTGCCTGGACAATGACGAGCTAATATAATATCGACACTTCCACTTAAGCTGCCCAGTTCTTGCAAGGCAGCGATCTAAGCTTCTAGTGTATCAGTTTTTAACCAACATGAATAAGCTCTCTCGGACTGACAAGTGTGTCGCCTGTGAAACTTCCTTCTGGGTACGCAGCATTTTTCGGTATAGGATGACAATTACCAAGACCAATGCCTGTGGCCTAAATGTGCTCGTGTTTGAGGCAACTATCTCAACCTCTCCTAAGTCAAAGCTTGGAATGTACTTCTGACATTAGGAAGCTTCACACACAAAAATCATTTAAATGCATACAATGTGTGCGCCCAAAAAAAACTGTCGCCACAACCTTGACCAGTCACAACTTGGCCTTCTTTGCTGCTCGTTCACACCAATAAGTCCTAGGCTTTACCTGTCCTTTGATCCATGGTGTGTTCTGATTGCGTATTTTGTCCAAGATTATGAGACGGCGGAGGAACTCGTCCATATTGTTACTGAATAACGCTAAACACTTCTTTGGAGTGAAAACACGATTGAGTTTATTGTCGATTGTGAGCAAGCGTGGCACCAATCGCGTGGATATCTTTCCTATTTCCAATTATTCGTAAAGAATCTCTTATAGCCACTCAGCTGAAATTCTTAAAGTTTCGGGCACGTTATTCACATTCACTTTCCGATCTTTCAATATCATTCGATTGATTTCATCGACGAGTTCCAACAAGACGATCCTTTTGGGTGAGAATGAAATTTCCTAAACCACTTCCTCACCATGATTGTATTTAATGGTTATGGATTTGTAAAATCTTGTTTTCGTTTCGGTGATGGTTCCTTCGTGTAACAAATAATGATTGATTATTGCACCGAAATACATTATTTTGCCAAGTATTACGAGGTAGTTTGATTTCAATGACCGTTATACACAAATTAAATTATTAAGCTTGCTAAAAATTATATAGTAACCAACTAACAATGCCTGAGCGTTAAAAACTTCTGTCTCGTAGCTTTCTTGGATATTTAAGGCACGTTCGACATCATGCTTCCTAAAGCTTTACTAACGCCGCAACTGGATAACTCATATAGGGTGAAAAAGTCGTTGCATACGCCGATGACATAGCAATCACCTTCAGGGGAAATTTTCAGCAAAAACAGTCAAGCAAGGTGGAGCTCCTCCTCTTCACGAGAAGATAAAATGCCTTCGGTTACTCCAACGGAGCTAAACGGCGCCCGGTTAAGTCTTGCTACAAAACCCAAATTTCTAGGCATTATTTTAGATAAGAAGCTGAACTTTAAGGATGATACAGTTTAGCATTACAAGAACGCTTCTGTAGCCCTCTATAAAATGGCCATAGGTAAGAGATCACGCATCAGTGCCCGAATTTGTCGATAAATACATATTTATAACTGTCTTCAGACCAATCCTCCTGTAGGTAGTGAGCGTATGGTGGCCTGCATTAGATAAAGAGGTCAACCTCAGGATACTCACCAAGGTGCAAGGTATTCTTTGGAGAGTGAAAATTGAAGGTTTGTTTACATCGGTGCTCCTTGCCCGCAGGCAAAGCTCTTTAAGGATTTCTATACATTGCTATAGGCGAGTACAGAAAAAGGCTCTATCTGTCCATCGCTGTTTTACATATTTCAAAGTAAAAAGGTCCTTCTTCAGTTTTTCAAAATGCATAAAAGTTTAAAAGTTGATACAAAATTGGAATTCTCGAACAAGTACTTACATTTTTTAAATAAACCGGATGAAATTCAAAGCTGGTGCAATCAATTTAAAAGCATAACATTCATAATAATCGTAGATAGGTAGATACTATAAAAAGTTATTAATGCTATTAGTTTCAGAATTTTTGTTTCATTTTGTGTTTTTTATGTCCTTTTAATTTTTTCACCATTTTACTTTGCCTGTTATTATAAAACTATGCCAAATATGTTCATTTTTGATAAATATTTAGAAATAAAAAGTCATGTACAATACAAGTAAATATTTCAACATCGTTGGTATTTATTGGCGTTGTAAGCATTTAAGTAAGTTGCACAAAAAAGCAATTAAATAAACTTAAATTGTTCGCAATTTTTTTGAATCACTTGTGCATAATAGAAGTTATGTTTGCTAGTCTGTGGTTTAAACAATGAAAATAAATGGGATTTTTGTTGATAAATTTTTTACATAATTTATTAACTGCAAGACGATGATAAAATGTAAAAATCACGCCCTTAAAACTGTGGAAATTCATATTTTTATGTTTTACAATAAAATTCATTGCATTCGTTACAACGTATGTGTGTATGTAGATCTTAACATGTTTAGTTAGAGCTTTTTTCTATGCTGGCAACAAAACAAGCATTTTTTTTATAACACATGGGGTGTCAAATTGAAGGCCTTGGGCTGTATATGTGCAATAAGGTTTTCCTTTTTCGAAAAAAGTTGCCACCTATTAAAAATTTAATTCAAATGCCAACAGAGCCGCAACGTTCGGTCGATTTTGAGGTGTGAAACTAAAGGTAAGCAAGGTTGAACTTTTTCAAAAAGAGTTGCCACCTTTTACAAAATTATGGTCAAATTATTTAAAAAGGTAAACCAATTATTGCAAAATGTGTATCAATCAAAATGGGTTTAAAAATCTTTGTTTCCCAACTTTACTGAAGGAGGGGTGCCACCTGTTTAAAAGGAAAAGGAAATAAGGTAATAGAAATATGCATCACCATATGGGTGCAGACGAAAAAAAATTAAGAAGGCAATAGTATGTAAATATTTTAAGTAGGGTTGCCACTTGTTTGAAAAGTCGAATATGTCATATATAAAATATGTCCAACGAAGGAGTGCTAGGAAATTTTTAGATTGAACACTAAGAACATTTTTTAGGTGCTTAGGGAGGTTTCCACCAGTTTAAAAAGTTAAATACACATTACTTAATAAGTTTAGTGATTTACTCAAATATTGATATCAATTGAATTGGGTATGACAGGGCTTTATTTCTGAACTATATTCGGAGGGTTGCCACATGTTTAGAAAATCAAATTAAACTTATTTTTTCAGTTAGTTCAAATATGTGTCACAAAGTCACAAGAAGGTTATTTAAGAAGGTGTTAGCTTGAAACTACTTCCGAAAAGGGTTGCCAATGGATTAAAAAGTTGAAATTCATTACTTTTTATGCAAGCTATTTTAAATATGAAAATACGCGTGTCAAGCTAAAGAATGTTGAAAAAACGTTAGTTTGAACATCAAGATTGTTTGAAGACGGTTGCGACATTTTTAAAAAGTGGAAATAACATTATTTAATAAGTTTAAGGAATCAATAAAAGGTGGGTATCAATGGAAACGGGTTTAAAAATATTTATTTCTCCAATTTGTTTTAAAGGGGGTCCACCTGTTTAAAAAATCCAGCTCAACTTAAATTAAGGCAATAAGTTAAATAATTCAAATATGTTTAACAGTTTGGGTATTAGACGAAAGAGATCTAAGAAGATTTTAGTTTGAAAATATTTTTGAAAAGGATTTTGAGTAGTTGTATTTAGTAAACCTATACGCAAGTTCCACAAAAATTTTACGCGGTAGGTGGTGCAGAAGTCGAGATATTTGGGAAATCTATATTTGTGATGCGCTTGACACTCAATATTTAAAAGAAAATTTCATTAATGTTGTGCTTATCATGGTTGTCGTGTTATTAATTATACTTACGATTTTTAAGCTTGTTGTAAGGCTTAACTACGGTTGGCAGACTTAGTGCTTTGGTCCCAAAGTGGTAGATTATTTCTTCGATGGTACTTTGGTACCTTTTTCCCTAAAACGATACTTTCTTCATCCAATTAATAAATTTTATTTTAATATTGCTACTGAGCTTTCTACCACGGTTATGTTTATTAGAAAAAAAAATGGACAAATAGATAAATTTAAGTTTTTGATTGGAAATTTTATCATAAAACTAAGTAACTTGACGAAGATTTTAACTTCAGTAAAGCAGAAACCCCAATGAAAGAAAATTGAAGTAAATGCTTTTTCCCACGAACCTTAAGGTGCGAAATATTTTATAAAAATTGATTTCATAAATTTGAAATGCATTATTTCGCGCTGAACCAGTAGCGCTGAAATGATTTCGCCTTTCATTTTTATTCCTTTCTCAATATAAATGACAAATTTCGAAATTATAAGAATTCTCCTTTTATTTGTAAGATAACAGTCAATCTGGAAACGCTTGGGGCAACGTCGCTCGTAGTTGCACCAAGGGTTTAATTTTGAAATGAAATAATGCCATAACAAGCACCATACGAAGCTGCACATCGACGAAGAGCCCGTTGACCGGAGACCGTGGAGCCAGCAGGTTGCCAGCGGAGAGGAACGGGACAACATACTCTCGATATACGCGTCAGACTCCGGAACGGATTCCCGAACCCGCCGCCCTGAAATAGAAGAGGGCGAAATAATTGAGCTCGTAGCGGAAGTGAATTTCCCAATATCGACGGGGGGATCGGAAACCCGGACTTTCCGACTCCCGTTAGCACATAAAAGGCGACAACATCAACGGGCACCGCAGCGTCGCGGAGCGGAGACTCGGTCTTTCCGCCGGCGATCCATACGCAAAAAGGCTACCGGTCAAGAAGGACAACGTCAACGGGCACGGCAGCGCTGCGGAGCGAAGACTCGGTCTCTCCGCCCGCGGTTCATACGTAAAAGGGTTTCCCGTCAAGGAAAACAGCGACAGCGCCGTGGAGCGGAAACCGGGACTTTCCGCCCGCGGGACACAAACAACGCGGCCTCAAGACGCGATGAACGATGGGGTGGGCTGGTGACTCGGCCTCGCCAGCTACCCGTCGCCTTTAGAACCGGCCAAGTAACGCTAACCTCTCAGGGCTTGAGACCATTTACGGCAATTTCCCCTACAGCCATAGTACAGATAGAATCTAGAGGACGATAACACCTCATACGCGCCTTAATTGGTGTGTGCACGCCACCGTCTATAATATCGGCTAGTCTGAGAATTGGGCTTGAAGGAGAGTGGATTCGGGCACCAACGAAGCTGCATGATTCGACTGAGAGGGAAATATGGGCAAAGCGCCAGGCTGGCGATCCACGCAGCAGTAGTCGGTAACTACGTGCAGCTAAGCCTTTCCGCTAGCGTCGACCGCTCGATAGTCGCGGCATACAACAATATTCGCCTGGCAGACCTTAACTTCTTCACATCGACCCCAATCCGCTTGCTGGTAGGAGCAAACGCCTACACGGAGATCGTTCTGCCGGGCACCCTGCGTACTTCCTTCGGTCCTCTCGTGGCACAAAACAGCATATTCGGCTGGCTATTGTCAGGAGCTTGCCGATATTCAACTATGTATGACTGATATGTAGTTTTTTTTTTATACTATACCATTTATTTACTTTTGTTCCAATATGAATTATGGAAACAAATGTTATTTATTGAAATTTGAATAAATATATACGAAATTTGTGCACTGACACGCTCACCAAAAAATGGCAGCTGCGGATCCAGCTTAAGGAAAAGCAATAATGCTAATAATTTTATAATCCTTTTATTTTATTCATAGGTAGAGGTAATGGCTGAATCGCTCTACTGCTGTTGCGTATAGCAAGGGGGCCGGCATGTTTAGGCCTCCAGGCTCAACCAAATGATTAAAGGGTGAACCACCCTAAAGTGCACTTACATGCAACCGAGCGCACACACATACATACATATGTATATATATGGCCAAATAATTGCTACGCCGTTAGCAAATACACATGAATGTCCTTTTTCCGTTTGAATAAGGTTTCGTTAAGTTTCTCTCCAAACAGTTGTCTGCTTGGCGGGTAAACTTATTTCTATTAAAAACGAGCTCGGCCATTTCTATCGAGCACCTCAAATGCGCTTAATGGAAAAACATATTTTTTAAGTTAGGATGGTATTCTATAAAATGGGCGACATATTTATGAGAGGAAAGCATTTACTTTTTTGTTAATATTAAATTTTAAGTTGTTTTGTTATTTTTACTTACTCTTCTTAAAGTTTAACTTTGAATAAAAGAGAAACAGGAATTTTTTTTAATGTAAAAAAAAAATTAACAGTTTCTAAATAAAATAAAAAAATAAGAAAGATGATACTTATAAATCGAAAATGTTACTTTTTTCTAAATTTTGGTACTAACAAATTGTTTAAAGTTGCAACCGTGGGCATAACATAACATAGGCAGATTTTAAAATAAATAAATGTATGAAAACATGCATACTCATTAAGGAGAGCTGCCACCTGTTTAAGAAAATCAAATGCAAGAAAATTATTTTTAAAAGGGTTGCCATCTGCTTGAAAAGTCGAGTATAAATTAATTATTCGAAAGCTGTATGAAAAATTTAAATATGGGTGGCAATCGAAAGATTTTTAAGAAACCTTTACTTAGAGCATTTGGAATATTAATGAGGTGTTTTACAAAGACTGATAGGGACCCATGTTCGTTGATTCGACGACGTCTATTTCGATTTGTTCTACAGTGCTTCCGATGTAACAAAAATTCGGTGTTTGTACGAGTTTTATTAAATGCTTTTTTCCTTGTAACTATGTATTAGTTTTTGTAAAAATTTGTATAACTTATACATGAATAAAAATAATAAACTGTCCGGTCAAGTAACGTTGAGATTACTGAGTAAAATAACTAAAATCACGTTTTTCAAGTAGTGTAATAAAACCTTAAAATAAATTAATAAAACTATAGAACACACTTACGGCTATTCTGTATCAGTGACAAATTCTTGTCACAGTTTTTATCACAGAAAAACACATATATGAAAAAGTTAAATTTGTCAGTAAAAATAAAATTTTCACAGATACAGAATTAGGCTATTAATTTCTTAATTAAAATTGTTACTTTAAACAAGAGACACAGAGGTCAATCTTATGTTCACCGCATATGCTTTTTGTGCAATTTGCACACTAAGACTTTGTCATTCGCGTTTATATAATTGAAAAAAATTTGCAGATCTTTGGAAATATGAATGCAGTTGTCTGTCGACTACAGGATTTCCTCAGTCGCAAAAAAAGAGAAATTTGAACAGAATTGTCATTCGTGATGGTAAATCTGGCACACACTTAAGTAACACAGGAGTTCTTCTTTGTCGAAACACGGTTCGGCGTTTCCATACTTCAACAGCTTAGCAACGACTAATGCTACAAAAAGCATTTTCTCAAAACTATGACAGCTAATATAAAAGAAAAAAAATTATAAAAATTTACGTCGTCGATACGACGAAAAAGTGAAATGGTATTTTTAATCTACCTTTAGGAGAGTGTAGAATCTAACAAGTTATTACAAAAGCTCAGGGGAAAAAATTATCTCGGTACTTAAGTACCTGGAATCTGAGAGACGTATGATGGGTGGTTAAGGGCGGTATTATCACTTGCGAAGCGAATGAATTTGGCGAAGCGAACGGTTTGGCGAAGCGAATGGATTGACGGACGCAACTTAAATATGCATTAAGAGTGTTCTTTTTTACCAGCTTGTGGAAGTTCTTTGCATCGCGAACACCTTTAATGCCTTCCCTGCCCTTAAATTCGCTCCGCCAAACCGTTCGCTTCGCCAAAATCATTCGCTTCGCAAGTGATAATACCGCCCTAAGTTTTATAGTTTTGAAAAGCTTAGTTGACCACCAAACTCACCATAAAGCTTTAGTCCAATTTGGGAATTGCCGATACGCAAAGAAATCCAGTAATAACAGTCAAACTTGGCAAAATATTTTTTAAGGCCGAAATAAAAGTCTTTTCCTAATAATAAACAAACCGCTTATACAAGTTAAAGAAATTTGATATCAACTGAACGAAGGCTGAAATAGCTTTAAAACTGAAATTTCCAAACAAAGAATGACACCTATTGAAAGATTTTTCAATTAAAAATTTTATTAAATTACCGTACATCAAAGCTTGGGTCAGGTATATGAATTTATTTTTTATAGAAAAGATAATACTTACGTGGATAATATCATTTATATTTTTGCTTGTTTATTTATTATTAAGAAATAATCTCATTTTTGTTGTTGGTATTTCCGACAGGGTAGGAGTGTGATGTAATGTGGAACGATTTTCCGTCATCCCTTGTCAAATTTGGTTTGGAGACAAACCGGTTTCGGCGTTGTGCCATCTTCAGTGTCATTTTTCGTGAAATAACACTGAAGATGGCACAACGCCGAAACCGGTTTGTCTCCAAACCAAATTTGAAAAGGGATGACGGAAAATCGTTCCACATTACATCACATTAAGAAATAACTTTTATTTCGACCTTAAAAAATATTTGGCCAATTTAACTGTTATTACTGGACTAAAGAAACAAAAGTCCGGATTTTTCAGTTATTATTTGACTAGCTCCCAAAGTTTCACACAAACACACAAAATTGCATTCAAGAAAAAGTATAGAAGTTACATTATCACGAAATTGAAAATGGGTGACATTTCACCACAACTTCAAAAGAGGGTTAAATAATTGTGAGCATCAATCTAATTTATCACATAGACTAGCTATCAATGGGCTTTCACCTAACACTCATTATATCTAAAAGTCTCACATGATAGCTCACACTTCGTTTTCACACACTGTAGCCGCAATGCACAGCTGACGTCCACGAGCGCGCGTGTCATCAATTTCAACAGCTATGTCATCTCTGCAACAGACCTCACTCATACCATACGAAGATAGTGAATAACAATTACAACAAAAAGTCTTTGATTCGTAGCTGAATGACAGTAAAGAGTTGCCGCAATGGGTTTTCCAACCAATTAACGTAGACATGAAGACTTGGCAAAAAGCAGGCAAAAGCTTTTAAGGCTTTGATCTGGAAATTAAGATAAGCCACGCTCAATTAAATGCGACGCATTTCTCAATAAGTGTACATACATATATGTGAGAGCATGCGGTATTGAGTACGCTTTTATGAGTTGTTATATGAAATAGCTGAGCGTATATGTACACCACGGCGTATACTTGACGAGACACACTTATGTGTAAGGTGCGCGTGCATAGACCCAGTCGGACTTCGTTGCTTCCAAAATGTATCTACTTATAGCACGGTTCTTTTACCACTGAAAAAGTAATTCCAAAAACATAAAGTCTTTAATTCGCTTTTATACTGGCGTTTTTCATGAGGTGGTTGTTGTTGGTTTGTAGAGCTTTGTAGTTTTTATTCTCGCTCGGATTTATTTGCCGAAGTCAAAGCATTAGAAAATGCTGACTTTAGCCTTCCATAGTAGTGAAAAAATAATGACATTATTTCTTCATGTAGAGTTTTTCTAATTTTCCCTAAAGAATTTAAATGTGCTTCGAAATTCTGGTGAAAAAACCAATACCCTAAAAGGCATTCTTAGGGAACCACATTCTGCGTGGTCCGACTGGGGAAATGCGAGAGCATGTATATGGGGCGTTCCATACCAAAACGGACGGGGTTCACACTTCATGTGTTTGATTTGTTTAAAATTTCTAGGGTTGGTGCATAAATATAAATAATAAATAAATATGAAATTAGAGCTTGATTAATTCATTTTAAAAAACTTTATAGCAAAAAAAACATCGATTTAATAGTTTTCAAAATATCTCAGGGACGGGGCGAGTAAAAATTTTGAAAAAAATCACACATACACACATCAAAATTGTCTATGAAAAGAAATATTTTAAAATTTTTTTTCTCGAATAATTTTTCGCATACAAATTTGTTGATACAAAAAATAATTTTTTACATTAAAATTAACAAATTTTTTAAATTTTGTTTTTTAAATTTTTTTGAGTATGCAGTTTTGTAGCCCAGTATAATAAAGTGCAAGTTTTGAGCGATT
>NW_023458560.1:21201186-21202620 GCF_013731165.1 Rhagoletis pomonella
CAAAATTGGCGTTAATGTTTTTTTAATTTTCTTTGAAAACGGTTTTACGAATTTTCTTCCGTAAGAAACAAGTGCAAAAAGCCGTCAGCATAAAAAACATCAAAAATCAACTCATTTTTACAGTAGCTTAAAACTTGCACTGTATTATACTAAAATCCGATGGGCTACATAACTGCATACTCAAAAAAATTTTTAAATTTTTTATGTACTCATTTTACTCAACTTCATTGTAAAAAAAAAAATCATAACTCAAATTATTGTAGAGTGCACCCCATAATAATATACTTACCAATGTGATTTTTTCATTTTTTTTTTGAGATGGCATATTTTCAAAATCTAATTTTTTTATAAAAAAATTTTTTTAATATTTTTTTTCATAGAGAATTTCGATGCGTGTATGTGTGATTTTTTTCAAAATATTTGGAAAACTATTAAATCGATTTGATTTTATTTTTGTGCTATAAAGTTTTTAAAAATGTATTAATCACGCTCAAATTACGTATTTATTTATTATTTATGTTTATGCACCAACCCTAAAAATTTGAGACAAATCAAACACATGAAGTGTGAACCCCGTCCGTTTTGGTATGGAACGTCCCATATGCATATGCACATATATACATTTCCATTTAAGATTATTTGTGTGGTTTGTCTTCAAACGAACGCCTGACACGAACGCTCTTGCATCCCTTTAATTGACAATAATTAAAGCTGTATAACAATGCAGGCACGTGTGAGGTGAGTAAGAGCATGTGTGCTAAAAATAAATGATATTTTAAGTGTGTACATATTTATGTATGTATAAGTACATACATATGTACATAAGCGTATGCATTTATAGGCGCTTAAATTAGATGTGTACAAAGCATTTAAATTAAATTAAAGATGCATCTAAAAATATTACCATGTTCATATGCATACATTTACATATTTAAATATTCATTTAAACAAGTACATACATGTTTGTTCACGTATTTGCACATGTTTATGTAGGCACCTAACTTAGAGACATGTGTTAATATATTTATGCTCATGTCATTGATAAGATTTACAACATTGAGTAACTAGAGTAAATTACTAATTGTTTACAACAGCAGCAATACAGCCTAATAAGGAAACATTAAATTATTTGCATACGCGCACATGTTGATGTTGATTACTAAGTATTTATTAACTACTAGCTCTGTTTGGTTTATCTCTCTTCATTATTTTCTAAATGACTGAAATTTAATAATGCTCATTTATTGGAAAAGCAAGAAAACTGTTGAGTATCTATATCAATTGAATACCAAAGTTCGCTTGTAAGGCGAGACGAATTGGTTTTTTTTTAACTGCTTAAAAGGAGAAGCCCATAGAAAGAGGAACATCTTTAACTAAGAGCGGCTGGATGTCAAAGGATCTAAATTTTCATCCATTAGAATATTGCTAAATGCC
>NW_023458560.1:21202720-21206687 GCF_013731165.1 Rhagoletis pomonella
TCAAGATACATAAACAATTCTTAAGCTACATATCGCACACCGTCTTCTAAAGGGGCACAACTCGCAATTACACGTTTGTCAGAAAATGCGAAAAACTATTTCTTAGCACACGATAATCATACCTTTACCCTAGTTTTTTTCTAACAAATTATAACAAAAACTTTCCTCCAGCTTTTGCTGAAAGCTAAGTAAAAGCTCTGTGTACATTTTTAGCACCTAATTTCAAAAAGGCCAAATTTTGAGTTGTTCCTCTTTTGAAGACGGTGTGCGACATGTACATTTCTCTATCAGGGAGTCAATTGATAAGATTTACAACATTGAGTAACTACAGTAAATTACTAATTGTTTACAACAGCAGCAATACAGCCTAATAAGGAAACATTAAATTATTTGCATACGCGCACATGTTGATGTTGATTACTAAGTATTTATTAACTACTAGCTCTGTTTGGTTTATCTCTCTTCATTATTTTCTAAATGACTGAAATTTAATAATGCTCATTTATTGAAAAAGCAAGAAAACTGTTGAGTATCTATATCAATTGAATACCAAAGTTTGCTTGTAAGGGGAGACCAATTGTTTTTTTTTTGTAACTGCTTAAAAGGAGAAGCTCATAGAAAGAGGAACATCTTTAACTAAGAGCGGCTGTATGTCAAAGGATCTAAATTTTCATCCATTAGAATATTGCTAAATGCCTAACTTTTAAAGTGCTTCCATTCCATGTACATACATTCTTATATGTACCTTAGGATGGCTCATTTTTTTACTATACGCGTATAGCATATGAGGGCCCTACGTGTAAGTCTAAGCAAATTTGCCGGAGAAATCCTGGGTCTAAAATCAATTAGGAGTTTGCCAAAAGGCCAAAAGAGGTTTCGAAGAAATTGGGAAAATGTTCACTGTTGCGCCCTCTGATGGAAGTTTTAAGAAAAAGATAAACGCACAAATGGATTACTCATACCAAAAAATAAAACTATATTATGTTTTTGTACAAAATTTAAGCACTCTTTACGACTCTACAGCAGAATGCTAAGAAACCTATTTTCACAATTTGGCAAACTCCCAGTTGGTTCTGGGCCCATGATGTCTTCGGAAAATTCGCTTAGCATTACACTTTGAATACTTCTGTACTATACGCGCATAGGTGAAAAAATCTCCCATATAAATTGACCTGCCTAATGTACCTACATAACTGTGTATATATTTACATATCCTGCAAAAAACTGTTAATAATTACTAAAGAGAGTGAGTTATCATGGAAGAAGGCTCTCTGCCTAATCTGGAAGCAGGCACCCAAGTAGTAGGTTAAAATAAGTGGCTCCAGTTTTCCAGGGTGTCAGTGATTAGCTGTGCAAACAGACTACCTTACCTCACCTCCTAAAGAAAGTAGATCCGGATTGGACAGTGTACAATTACCCATTAACTTATCCCACTACACCCTTTGCGTGCATAATTAGATTTTAGATAGGAAACCCGCGTGACGGTAAAACGCTAAATTTGAACTTAAGCTTTAAACAGGTGACAACACTCTTCAAAAGCCTAAAAAATATTCCAATTTTCAGTCAAGCTTATAAGCGAGACGCGATCCAAATATAATTTAAGACCGTCCAGCCATTTCTGAGTGAAGAAAGGCATGATGTAGATCAGATGACCTTCACAAAAATGACTTTGCGCATCATATGTACTTACATATACATGAAACATAGTTAGATATATATGACTTTTTCAATAAGTGGCAACCCTAATCAAAAATACTTTCAAAACAAGGCTTTACTAAAACCCCTGCAATTGACACTCATATTTTAATATTCAAGCAAATAATAACTCAACAGTGACATGAATACAAAGGCGAGAATGCGCTGACTGTTTGTTTGATAACAGGAGAGTCATGTCTTAACTGACCACCAGACTCAATCGCTCTGCTTCCTTACCCAGCCTGGAAAAGGTAGAACAGACTTCGTGGTTCTTGCTACCGACTATGTCAATGTCATCGGAGTACGCCAGCAATTGCACGCTCTTGTAAAAGATTTTTCCTGCGCGGTTCAGTTTGAAGCTCTTACATCAGATTAGGTCCAACATCAGATTAAAGAATTCGCATGAAAGGGAGTCGCCCTGTCTGAAACCCCGCTTGGTAGCAACCGGCTCGGAAAGAACTTTCCCAATTCTGACGGAGCTGGTGGTATTGCTCAACGTCATTTTACATAGCCATATCAGTTTCGCGGGTATGCCAAGTTCAGACAATGCGGCGTATACACAACTCCTTTTAGTGCTGTCGAGAGTGGTTTCGGAATCGACAAAAAGGTGGTGATTGTCGATCCTTATCTCGCGGGCCTTTTCCAAGATTTGGCTTATTGTGAATACCTGGTGTATGTTGGATTTTCCAGGTCAAAAACCACACTGATAAGTTCCAGTCAGTTCTTTGACGGTGGGCTTCAGTCTTTAACACAAAACACTCAATAAAACCTTGTAACCTATGCTAATTAGGCTGATCCCGCGGTAGTTGGCGCAAATGTCGCCTTTCTTGGGGATTGGACAGAGCACCTTTAAATTCTAGTCATCGGGCATGTGTTCATCTGACCATATTCTGCATAAGCGTTGATGCATGCAGCTTATCAACTCCTCGAATCCGTACATGAATAGCTCAGTTGTGAGGCCGTCAGCTCTAGTCGTTTTTTTCTCATCCAGATAATTGCTATTCGTACCTCGTCATAGTCAGGTGGTGAAAAATCAAATACATCTTCATCGACTGGGAAATCAGGTTTGTTTTCTCCACTATTTTCAGTCCTGCTACCACAGGTGTAGGGTGGAAAAATGTTTTCTTGACTATTTAAAAACCATTCTAGACATCGGTCAGTAGGCCGCCTTGGTTGTCATTACAGGAGTTCGCCCGGGTCTTGGAACTTTCCGTAAGTCACCAACTCTCTCAAGCTCTTTGCACTCACGTATTTCGGCCTCTCCCTTCTTACTGCGGAAAACACGTCTCGCATCACTCTTCAGCTCGCCGTATCGATCCCACACACCGATATATTTTTTCTCTGCAGCTTCTTGACACTCCTCATCGCACCAGTTGTTCTTTCGGACTCGCTGAAATCCGACTACTACTTAATGAACGGGAAATGTTGTTCCACTGGGCGCATATGTCGGTTTGTTGAAGAGTGCTCCCCGAGAGTAGGTGTGGAAGTCGAGTGGTGAATCCATTGGTCGTTTGTTTTATTGCAGCTTTTCGACGTTGAGCTTTCCTTGCTTTGTTGGGTGCATATTTTTTGCTGCACGTAAGCGGGGTGCGTATTTTGGCTGCAACAAGAAAGTGGTCCAAGTCGATGTTTTGTTCTCGGAGTGTACTCAAGTCTAAAACACTAAAAGCGTGCCTTCCGTATATCATAACATTATCGATTTGGTTTCTAGTTTTACGATGTGGAGACAGCAAGTAGCTTGATGGATCGTTGTATATTTGAACCTAGCACTGCATACTACCATATATCGTACCTCGGCGAAGGGGTTCGGCCTCAGTCCGTTATCGGATGTTTCATCGTGGAGGCTGAATTTTGGCATTGAAAACCGCCAAGCACGATTTTGATATCGTGACAGGGGCAATGCTCGTGTGTACTCTCCAAGCGCTCATAGAAGATATCCTTGGACGCCTCGTCCGCCGCATTCATTGGGCATGTGCGCAGATGAGCGAGATGTTGAAAAATCTCGTTTTGATGCGGTTTATGGCTAGACACTCCTTCGCCAGTACTCGGCGACGGAGTCTCTTTCCCACCACAAATTCAACACCGATTTTTCGCTCCTGTACGTAAGTTTTGCCTGATTAGTCATTCAATTTCGCCTTCCATCACTTACACCCAACTACTCCTCCCTTTTTTGACCCATTCAATGCGGCAGTAATGAGCTGGTTTCAAAGCAGCAATCAACAGCAACAGTAAACGGAAACGCCTGCAACAGCAGCAATCTATCATAATTTGT
>NW_023458560.1:21206787-21211170 GCF_013731165.1 Rhagoletis pomonella
GAAGCGGAAGCGTGACGCAAAAACATTCACGCACGCACTCATAAATTCGTCAAGATTAAATATTCGCATATTCAGCACCCGCCGGAACAGAACGCGCCTACGCAATAATGTAAACACATATTCGCTTACATAGCTTTACATAGTACACACATACATACAGAGTATTTCCACATTACTAACAGCTGAGTGACATAAATCCTTTTCACAACTAATTAATGTTAATTTTCTGCTTCATTTCAATCTGCTCTTTCAACGTTTTTGTTAACATCTCTCACCAACGCATGTGTAGTTTACCTGCAGTAAAATTTAGTTCCGAACTGCATAACATATCATATTATATCAGAACTATCTCTGAACTAGTGCAAAACGGATGCAGAACTTGCGGTGTAAATGAGAAAATGCTCACTACTCGTACAATACGAAAGTAGCTCAGCGAGAAGACCTCCGACTCAAGCATCGTTGGTCGCGAGTTCAAATCGCGATGGAGACAGTTGTGAGTTTTCAAATTTAATGAATTTAAATTGTTGCGTGCAGCTTACAATATTTTTTTTATAAAATATGTAACCAAAATGGAATCTGTAACAGAAAGGAAAAAAAACGAAAAAAATATCCAAAAATCGAGTCTTTAAATCGGTATCTTATAAAAAAAACTGCCCAAAACGGAACCGGTTAAAAACTAGTTGCAAAGTAATGCACTGGGCGACAATTGCCACCGCCAATGACATCGCCGTGTAAAACTGGACAGTCGAAAACATTGCTTGGCTATTGGGATCTAGTACTGTCGGCAAGAGGTCTAGTTCTACGCTAGCTCTGAGCTGGCCAGATTTTCTGCGGGGTTTGTACATACATACAGATGTATTCATGTATGAACATATGCCGTACGAAATGACCCAGTGGGAAAAAGTAATGTATAGTAATCGAAAAAATAATCGGTAAAACAACCGTTTTCACATTCGAAAATGCATAATTTTTCCCACGTCGATGTCTTAGGAAAAGTGGGGCATTCATTTTTGCATTACCAGTAATGCAAGAATGAATGTGATTTGGTAGGAAATTTTTGCGAGTTTTTGTATACATTAGAATTCTGATTACATATTAAACAGAAATAGAATCTAGAGATAATTAGAAATACATTATTTATTTATCATGCATGTAATGCACAACCACTTTTCCCACTGGGGAGTAATTTTGCTTTTCATGCTTAATTTATGAAAATATACTAAAAGTCGATTTGTAAGTAATTTTGCGCTAATCTGGCCAAATTATGCATCTGCTACCTATTTAGTTACAAGTTCGCTATTGAAGACATAAATGTTAATGTACATACATACATATGATTTAATTTGATGAATGCGCAAATCGGATTTGAATTGGTAATCATTCAAGTGTGTGTAAGCACTGCTCAGCGAATTTGGGTCAATTTAGTGATTTCAAAGCGAGAATTTTTTTTACGAAATTAAATAATTAAATGATAATCGAAGTGAAATTATTATTTTTTCTGCATTCCGCTGCCTAATATGTCTAACAATACTCATGTATAATGCAGCTATAAATATACAGACTATAATTATGGCGGTACTAAAAAAAACGAAAAAATGTGTATAGCTCAGAGAGCTTTTATTCAATTTAGGTCAGGGATAGTTCTTCCTTAATAGGAGAAAATCTTGTTTATTTTAAGTAAAGTATCGGGAATAGGTTTAATACAACTATAAGGTATAGTTTTAACCCAAAGTCACCATAAATATAAATATATATTTCTTTATTCTCTCTTGGTTCACAGAGTCAATTCACGGTTAAAAATGTCGGTTTTAATTTTAAACTTTTTGGACTACATATATGACCAAACTACATAAATCCAGTTTCAAATACAAACCTTCCAAGTTTAAAAAAAAGAGAGCACATATGTTGGGTTTAGAATTTAAACATTTCGGTTTTAACATTTTAATAAATAAGAATAAAAAATTAGAAATAAATTTCATGCTCCGTCTGATGGGGATTGAACCCGGACAGCCTTGGTAGCAACCAATTGTATCAAGCATCTTTGCACACTCAGCTACAGCCACGCATGTAAATGTGCTTCCATATGTTGAGTTTGAAACAACACCACATTTCGCTATGTGCAAACATTTTCTATTTCGGTTTAGATTTTAAACCAAATTTTCTATATATGAAACCTAGAAACTAGAATTAAAACATTTTGGTTTGATTTTTAAACCACGAACTTTTTGGACTAAAATTTAAACCAGAATATATTAACCCTTCGTCTGACACATGAGCCCAGCTAGGCCTTTTCTATTTTCAAATTACAAAAAAGGGCACTTTAAATATAGCTAGAGGCTTGAAGTTTCAGGTAGCTTACTAAAGTTTAGTGAACGACAAATATGTAAAAAATCATGTCGGTATCATATACATAAAGCTAGATATATAGATATGTTGATTAATACATCACATTCGTAACACATTGGTCTGGCTGGACCCACATATATTCCTATTTAATTTTTACCTAAAATGAAGGAATGCAACCGTTTTTCAAAGTTTTCTTTTGAATTTTTTGAATTACTTATCATGGCAAGAGATGATTTGCATTTTTACCTAAAATGAAGGAATGCAATGGAATATTACCCCATTATAATTTTACTCGCCTCCAAAGCTCTTCCATGTTACTCGGGGCTCGTTTGTGCTATGTTAATCCTCTCTTGACCACAGGGGATCAAATTTTCGATGGCTGCCCACTGCATTACGTGAAAATTTTGCTCAAGCAACCGGCGGTGTCGAATATTTTCAGAATCCTTTGGTTCTCCGTCCTGCTGGCAAACAACTTATTCCGCAGGATTTGCGCTTTTGTCTACAAAGTCCGGCAAATTTGTTTGGAGGATATGTTCATTATACCGTTTATATTAACCCATGGCACCAAATGCCAGCAAGTAAAACATCCCAAGCAACTGAAATTTTGTAAAAGTCACGACAATTGGAGCTTTTGGACTGAAAAGGGGTAATATGGTCCGATGGAACGAAAATTAATTGTTTCCAAAGCGATAAAAAAATAATATTTTTGGGAACGACCTCATCAACATCTTCAAAAACACCATGCCAAGAAAAACGTCTAACATGGTGGCCAGCACAAATCCCAGACCTCAAAGCTATCGAAAAATTGAGCGCTGTGGTCAAGAGAGAATTAGCATAGCACAACCGAGCTCCAGTAATATGGAAGAGCTTTGGAGGCGAGTGAAATTATAATGAGGTAATATTCCAAGCTAAATCATAGAAAAATCAGTAGAGAACATTCCCAGACGTATGAAAATCGCTATTAAAAGCAAAGGAGTCTCCACAATCCTCTTGATATATACCTCCAAAAATCTGAAAACAGAAAAGTTCAAAACTGAGTGAAGAGAGTTGCCTTGCGTTTTTGCTGTGAATCACTTGTTAATTTTTCTGTATGCTTGGCTTTATACCTTAGATAATAAGGACAAACTGTTGAAAATTTCAAAGCAATCCGCTTATTATTAAAAAAGTTATGCTACTGTAAGTAATATAATGTCAAACATGCACTCGGTTTTGATCACGAGTGTATTTAAATGATAAAATAAAAAAGAAAGCCCTTAAATTAAGTAATTATTTGAATAACATACAATAAATAAGTTTAACTGAACAAATGTTGCACATAGTTTCTATATAAATGCATACAATTTGTATGTGGATCCAGCCAGACTCATGCGTACCGAATGTGCCAATCGAAACATGTGTCTGACGGAGAGTTAAAAATTGCTTAAAACTATTGACTGGTTTAAAACGTGGGCTATAAAAGATTAAAAAAGGCAGTAGTCCCAGCGCGGTTTAAAAATTAAACCCAACTTTTGACCGTGTTGTTATCAACTTAACGAAAATTTCATCAAAAGCAGTACAAAGGCCAACCTTCCGCTTCCCAACGAACATAAAAACTATTCCATGTATGGCGGGTGTTTTGACCCAACATGCAGATTTTTAGTGTTTTGAACTTAACTTAAGATCTTGGGGGTTTATTTAAAATTCGACTAATGCCGACAGTATTTTTTCGACCTGTTCTACCACCTCTACTATATAACACTAAAAGTACATGGAACCAATGTTTTTTGTAGCACCGAGTTATTAACAATAATAAAAATATTTGGTCAGCACACACTTTAATTTGATTCAAAGAATGTATCATAAATTTTAATTATTAACCTGGGTCAAGAAATGAGAATGGAAAGGAATTTCGGCCCAACACGTAGAAAAATTTGTTAGCGACAAATATTTAGTATTTTACTTATTTTAGGAAGATGGCAATCAAGTTTCAATTTTCAAAGTTTAAACAAAATATAGGATTACATTGTCATAAACCCCAAATACACATTTGCTAAGTGT
>NW_023458560.1:21211270-21216316 GCF_013731165.1 Rhagoletis pomonella
GTCCCTAGGGACCTTGTACAATTTTAGAAGAAATAACAAGTTACTTGTCTTCATGTTTTGATTTTTTTTTCACTTGTTCTTCAAATTATTTCATTCCTAATATATATGCAGGACGTTAATTTAATCAAAAGACAACATGTACAGTCGAAACATCGAGCAACTCTTTGTAGGTCCCTAAGGACCTTCTCACGAATCTAACGTCATCGGCACTGTCACTCATCGGAGGGTTAAAAGTCAGTGAAAATTAGTACTTTTTTTTTGTAAGTTCAGGACATTAGCGTACTGATTTATGGAATGGTAAAAATCAATACAGGAGTTGAAATTTCAGTATGTCTGGCAACCCTAGGTCGTCTTCGCTGGAATGACCCAAAATAAAAATCTATAAAACTGCACGTAGGAAATATAAATTTTTTCTATTTCTGTGTTCGTATGGAATAGTAGCTTATGTCGGCAAGCTGGCTTTAGAATAAAGCGGCATTCCCTTCATTCTTTAAACGACAAAAAATGTTTTGATGAGACTTAATAAAAATATTGACTTGCTAGTATCGGAACTATTTATGCACGTTAATTTGCCAAAAGTTTTTCAACGGCTCATCGCCAGTGAGCCATTCGCAATCGTGTGCTGCAAATGCCGCATTATACTAAAGCCAGCCTTTCGACATAAGCTACTGTTCCATACGAACACAGATTTTTTAAATCATCATAAGGTCCTAAGGACGCTTTAGAATTTAAAAAGACATTTTGTTCTATCAAACTGTCTTCAATAAATTTACAGGTCTCAAGAAAAAAATGCCTTATATACATATAAGTTCTACTTCAAATTCATTTTCTTCAAATCTGAATCGATATCAGACGTGTACAACTGACCCACTCACATATCTGACAATATCGCACATTTTTACTGCTTAAGTAAATATTCAAGTCAGAAAGAGAACATTAAGTATGTTAATAAATGGCAGCAAGTACAAAGGGCAAAACACATCTATATATGTATGTATGTATGAGTATATATATGGGATTCAAAAGGAGAGGAAAATCTAACGGTAGCAATAGCAACACCACCGATTTATGCGGCAAGCTAAGCGGCATATTTCACAAGCCTTGTTTTTATTGCTTCACGTGTAAGTGATTTTTATAAACTGGAAGACGAAGCATACAAATACAATATTTGCTAAAGCGGCACATGCTAAAATAATGCATGTTTGTATGTAAGTATTTTCCCCAACGCCAATCATGGCATACAAGAAGAAGAATAAAAGGCTTTTGAATGTTTTTTGAAAAGAGCAAAAAATTTAAGAAAATATCTAAGAAATGAAAAAGAAAAAAAAGAATCTTTCAGTGCCTATCTCATTGTATGTGCGCAACCGTTGTTGTCCCTTTCAGAGGGTTTACCGACAAATCTGACGTGTTACAAATAGGATGTAGAGCAGAGAACGTTCTGGTAGTAGCGGATGCATGACAATAACAGCTAAGCAGCTTTATTGTAGTAAGCAGCATTTAACGCCGTCGATAGTAGAAGGAATTGTCAGCGAAAACAATATTTGCGCGAAAAATGTGCTAAAACATTTACGAAGGAAGATAAATAAACGTTTAGAAAGTGCACGAAGGTCAACTCCGTAAGGAGGCGGAATGTTGCGGAAAGGACGAATGTGTTTGGAATAAAAAGTAAATGGCACGGTAAACATGGAGCTGTAATGCTTTTCAAGCAGATAAGATAATACAATAAAACGCAAGTGACACATATTTTGCGCGCGCTTGTAAGTGTTCATAGGCGTAAGAGATTAACTTTGTAAAAGGAAAAGAAATAAAAAACGTTTTTTAGAGTTTTTATGGAACACGATAGCACTTTAGATATGAAAGTATTTTGAAAAATGTATGCAAGTTTTTTAAACGTTGATAGTTCATCAAAGTATTTTTAGAATAGGTTTTGTGGCCCGCCTTCGTGATACAAGCTTTAACATAATGCTATCAAATGCTGCTCCTCAATCTGTTATACCAACTACTAGATCCCAAACATTTTGATACTCGTACTCATAGAGTAATCCTAGTTGAGCCTGTCTTAATATTTCCCTTTCCGGGGAATTTAAGGGTACACATTTTATGTTAGGACATTGTCCATGTTTATGCCAAATTTAAAATAAATCCGTCCTTCCCGTAGGAAAAAAAACTTACTTTTGGCACATTGCCTTTACCGGTAAGAATATACTTTTAGTTAAATATATGTACATACATATGTGTGTATCTACAAGCCGAATTATTGCATTTTATTTAACATAAACGGAAAAAGATTACTGTACGTTACTTTTGGCAGATTTGGCAAAATCGTGATTGAAGTTTGAAATGCAGTTTCTCAAAAACGCGACGATAGATTTTATCCGAAGTTGCGATGAATAATTAATGGCATTTTTAAATTATTTTGTTTGTATTGTTTATTGTTTATTGTTATATATTTTTGAGTTTATGAAGGATTTTCTTAAATAAAATTTTTGTCGAATTCTACATTTGTCAACAATGTTGAAGGCATGAATGTGATACAAATTTGTACTAAATTGCCGATACTTTTAACTCAATGGGCCTCATGCATAAAAAGTGAGCTTAAGCTCCGACTCGATTTTCAGTACAAATTCTTGAGCTTGAGCTCACCCCTTCAGTGCAAAAATTGAGTCTGAGCTTAAGCTCACTTTTTATGCATAAGGCCCAATATCTCGGAAACTAAAGGAGATACCCTGCAGTGAAACCCCAAACTAGTCAGGAAAAATACTAGTTTACAACTAAAATTTCCTGACAGAAACCGAACTAGTTCGAAAATAACCAGACTTGTACCAAGTACAAAATGATTTATTCATGCCGTTTTATTTGACTTCGACAGTTTAATACAATAAAGTACACAAAATATTATAACTTTTATTTGGGTATATTGTAACCAAGTACATATTCCATTTTACCAGGCCAGTTAAATCATAATGATTATTAATTGAAGCATGTTTTTTTGGATAACCGTTTAATGATTAATTACCGATATTCCCACCTTTTTAACGAATAATAATTAATTACTTTAAAGAAGTTTTAATTAATTCATTAATTTTAATTACATCATTATTTTGTTATTTTTGATCATTTTCAGTTATTTTTGCCCTTTTTTAATAACACGATTAATATAATTATTTAATTAATTATTATTATCAATGAAAAAACCAAACTATAGACAAAAATTGAGAATATTTAATAACTGCTTGAATTATTTATTTATTTATTTTATTATTATCCAAATCTCAAATTTTAAACATTAATTGTTACTTTTATACATTTTTAAAAAGAATAGATTGAAATGTGCAAAGTTAATGAATTCAAGTTATTTTAATGAAAACTTGTATTTTTATTTAAGTTCACACAAAAATTAACTAAAGAATTCATTTTATTTTTAGCTAAAATGTTTTCTTTTGCTTATTCAATATTATTAAAAAAGATAAAAATATAGTATTTATTGTACCCGAAAGCTTTTACTTTTAATAATATTTAATAAAAAATGCATTTAAATTTATGTTCGAATGTTTGGAATATTTATGAATTTATACATAGATGTTGTATATACATGAATTCATTTTACTTTTTGACTCCCAAAGTAGTGATTTTGGTCCTTAATTGGACTAATATTTTTTTGTCTATTTTGCACTAGTATGAGACGGGTATATTTCTGACCGATATCTGACAATTGCCATCTCGTAGGACATCCCCATGTTATAAATACCAGTTGATTGTATGGAAAAAAGATAGTTGGCTGACTAGTTGTGCAAGCGGTTCATACTAGTTGTGAAGTAGTTTACAACTAGTACATTTGACTACGGGGTATTCAAACGCTGATAACATCAAGCGGAAAATTTTATTTTAAAATAGATACATACCTCCATCTTTAACAAAAAATCTTCAAAATGGCGCTCACACAAACTTTTAATCATATATACTTTGGAAACCTGGACACTCTCTTAAAAAATGTTTTCAAAATGATTTGGTGCAAATATGTAAACAGCGTTGGGCACTTTGCGATTACGATTACATTTTGCTTTGACTGTAATTGTAATTATAACATGCTTGATTGCGAATACTTTAATTATAATAATTTATTTTTATAAGGAATTCCGCAACAACTTCGGCAAACAAATTCTAAAACGAAAATTTTTAGCTACTTGATGAAACTTGCACTAGAATTGAGTGAGTTATGAAACTGCGCAATCAAAATCTTTCAAAAAAAAAAATTTAATGAAAAGTTCGAAATTTTTATGAAAGTTTTTTTTTTGAATATTGCAAAAAGTTTGAAACTTGGATTTATACAGGTTTCGTTAAAAAATGAACTAATATTTATAGAAAAAAAACTAAAATTAAATAACCGAAAAATAAAATAATTGTGAAAACTTGGCAAATTTGGTGCGACTAAAACTTTTTATTCTTTATTTGTTAATTAACTTTATAAAAGTTTGGTTTAGTTTATGAATACATAAAAATAAAATAAACAGAGAGACCAGCAATATATCAAAATAGATACAATTTCTTTTGCAAATAAAGAGATATCCATGGGTGGAGAATTTTACGAAATTTTGGGCAAAATCGGGGAATTCATTGTCGAAATCGGGGAAATCTCAAAAAACAGTTGGCTACCCTGGTTTGCGCTTTTATACTCTGCGTGTCATCTATTACTTTTTCTCTCTCTTTTGATTCCCAGTACTTGTATTTGTACACGTGCAATTGTAAGCGTTTAATTTGTTTGGCATAAAAATAGATACAAAGTTACAATTAAAATAAATGTATTTAAGCGTATCTAATTGTGATTGATTTTATTTTATTTTCTGTATTTATTTGAAAGTTAGTTTTTCCATTGCCAGATGAATTTCATTTATACAAAAAATCATATTTGTGTGGCATATTTGGAGGAATATTATTAAAAATAAGTATAAATATGGCATCATAATTCTATCACGGCTCTCTTTGCACTTAGAAACTTAACTCAGAAATCAAAAATCTATAGTTCTCCAAGTTTTGAAGTGAAGTGTT
>NW_023458560.1:21216416-21221315 GCF_013731165.1 Rhagoletis pomonella
AACACTTCACTTCAAAACTTGGAGAACTATAGATTTTTGATTTCTGAATTAAGTTTCTAAGTGCAAAGAGAGCCGTGATAGAATTATGATGCCATATTTATACTTATTTTTAATAATATTCCTCCAAATATGCCACACAAATATGATTTTTTGTATAAATGAAATTCATCTGGCAATGGAAAAACAAACCTTACAATTGCACGTGTACAAATACAAGTACTGGGAATCAAAAGAGAGAAAAGAGAGAGAAAAAGTAATAGATGACACGCAGAGTATAAAAGCGCAAACCAGGGTAGCCAACCCTTTTTTGAGATTTCCCCGATTTCGACAATGAAATTCTCCGATTTCGCCCGAAATTTCGTAAAATTCTCGACCCATAGATATCTCTTTATTTGCAAAAGAAATTGTATCTATTTTGATATATTGCTGGTCTCTCTTTTTATTTTATTTTTATGTATTCATAAACTAAACCAAACTTTTATAAAGTTAATTAACAAATAAAGAATAAAAAGTTTTAGTCGCACCAAATTTGCCAAGTTTTCACAATTATTTTATTTTTCGGTTATTTAAGTTTAGTTTTTTTCTATAAATATATAGTTCATTTTTTAACGAAACCTGTATAAATCCAAGTTTCAAACTTTGTGCAATATTAAAAAAAAAACTTACATAAAAATTTCGAACTTTTCATTCAAATTTTTTTTTGAAAGATTTTGAGTGCGCAGTTTCATAACTCACTCAATTCTAGTGCAAGTTTCATCAAGTATCTAAAAATTTTCGTTTTAGAATTTGTTTTCCGAAGTTGTTGCGGAATTCCTTATAAAAATAAATTGTGCTTATTCGTTATATGTAGGCAAATGCGACAAAGAAATTTCTAAAAAATAAACGGTAATTTTTAACCATTTGCAATCTACAGTAGTCGTAATCGTTAAATTTTAGGGATTATAATTAAAGTATTCGCAATCAAGCATGTTATAATTACAAGTACAGTCAAAGCAAAATATAATCGTAATCGCAAAGTGCCCAACTCTGTTACATATTTGCACCAAAACATTTTTTAAGAGAGTGTCCAGGTTTCCAAAGTATATATGATTAAAAGTTTGTGTGAGCGCCATTTTGAAGATTTTTTGTTAAAGATGGAGTTATGTATCTATTTTAAAATAAAATTTTCCGATTGATTTTATCAGCGTTTGAATAGCCTGTAGTCAAATGTACTAGTTGTAAACTACTTCACAACTAGTATGAACCGCTTGCACAACTAGTCAGCCAACTATCTTTTTTCCATACAATCAACTGGTATTTTTAACATGGGGATGTCCTACGAGATGGCAGTTGTCAGATATCGGTCAGAAATATACCCGTCTCATACTAGTGCAAAATAGACCAAAAAATATTAAGGACCAAAACCACTACTTTGGGAGTCAAAAAATAAAATGAATTCATGTATATACAACATCTATGTATAAAAGCAGAAATAAATACATAAATATTCCAAACATTCGAACATAAATTTAGATGCATTTTTTATTAAATATTATTAAAAGTAAAAACTTTCAGGTACAATAAATACTATATTTTTATCTTTTTTAGTAATATTGAATATGCAAGAGAAAACATTTTAGCTAAAAATAAAATGAATACTTTAACTAATTTTTGTGTGAACTAAAATAAAAATACAAGTTTTCATTAAAATAAATTAAATTCGTTAGCTTTGCACATTTCAATCTATGCTTTTTAAAAATGTTTAAAATTTGAGATTTGGATAATAATAAAAGAAATAAATAAATAATTCAAGCAGTTATTAAATATTCCTATTTTTTGTCTATAGTTTGGCTTTTTGATTGATAATAACAATTAATTAAATAATTATATTAATCGTGTAATTAAAAAAGGTCAAAAATAACTGAAAATTATCAAAAATAACAAAATAATGATGTAATTAGAATTAATGAATTAATTAAAACTTTTTTAAAGTAATTAATTATTATTCATTAATAAGGTGGTAATATCGGTAATTAATCATTAAATGGTTATCCAAAAAAACATGCTTCAATTAATAATCAATATGATTTAACAGGCCTGGTATAATGGAATATGTACTTGGTTACAATATACCCAAATAAAAGTTATAATATTTTGTGTACTTTATTGTATTAAACTGTCGAAGTCAAATAAAACGGCATGAACAAATCATTTTGTACTTGGTACAAGTCTGGTTATTTTCGAACTAGTTCGGTTTCTGTCAGGAAATTCTAGTTGTAAACTAGTATTTTTCCTGACTAGTTTGGGGTTTCACTGCAGGGTATCTCCTTTAGTTTCCGAGATATTGAGTTAAAAGTATCGGCAATTTAGTACAAATTTGTATCACATTCATGCCTTCAACATTGTTGGCAAATGAAGAATACAACAAAAATTTTATTTAAGAAAATCCTTCATAAACTCAAAAATATATAAAAATAAACAATACAAACAAAATAATTTAAAAATGCCATTAATTATTTGTCGCAACTTCGGATAAAATCTATCGTCGCGTTTTTGAGAAACTACATTTCAAACTTCAATCACGATTTTGCCAAATCTGCCAAAAGTAACGTACGGTAATCTTCTATCCAGGCCACAAAATGTACATCACCTTTTTCCGTTTATGTTAAATAAAATGCAATAATTCGGCATGTAGATACACACATATGTATGTACATATATTTAACTAAAAGTATATTCTTACCGGTAAAGGCGATGTGCCAAAAGTAAGTTTTTTTCCTACGGGAAGGACGGATTTATTTTAAATTTGGCATAAACATTGACAATGTCCTAACATAAAATGTGTACCCTTAAATTCCCCGTAAAGGGAAATATTAAGACAGGCTCAACTAAGATTACTCTATGAGTACGAGTATCAAAATGATTGGGATCTAGTATTTGGTATAACAGATTGAGGAGCAGCATTTGATAGCATTATGTTAAAGCTTGTATCACGAAGGCGGGCCACAAAACCTATTCTTAAAATACTTTGATGAATTATCAACGTTTAAAAAACTTTCATACTTTCATATCTAAAGTGCTATCTTGTTCCACAAAAACTCTAAAAAACGTTTTTTATTTTCTTTTCCTTTTACAAAGTTAATCTCTTACGCCTATGAACACTTACAAGCGCGCGCAAAATATGTGTCACTTGTATTTTATTGTATTATCTTATCTGCTTGAAAAGCATTACAGCTCCATGTTTACCGTGCCACTTACTTTTTATTCCAAACACATTCGTCCTTTCCGCAACATTCCGCCTCCTTACGGAGTTGACTTTCGTGCACTTTCTAAACGTTTATTTATCTTCGTAAATGTTTTAGCATATTTTTCGCGCAAATATTGTTTTCGCTGACAATTCCTTCTACTATCGACGGCGTTAAATGCTGCTTACTACAATAAAGCTGCTTAGCTGTTATTGTCATGCATCCGCTACTACCAGAACGTTCTCTGCTACTACATCCTATTTGTAACACGTCAGATTTGTCGGTAAACCCTTTGAAAGGGACAACAACGGTTGCGCACATACAATGAGATAGGCACTGAAAGATTATTTTTTTTTCTTTTTCATTTCTTCGATATTTTCTTAAATTTTTTGCTCTTTTCAAAAAACATTCAAAAGCCTTTTATTCTTCTTCTTGTATGCCATGATTGGCGTTGGGGAAAATACTTACATACAAACATGCATTATTTTAGCATGTGCCGCTTTAGCAAATATTGTATTTGTATGCTTCGTCTTCCAGTTTATAAAAATCACTTACACGTGAAGCAATAAAAACAAGGCTTGTGAAATATGCCGCTTAGCTTGCCGCATAAATCGGTGGTGTTGCTATTGCTACCGTTAGATTTTCCTCTCCTTTTGAATCCCATATATATACTCATACATACATACATATATAGATGTGTTTTGCCCTTTGTACTTGCTGCCATTTATTAACATACTTAATGTTCTCTTTCTGACTTGAATATTTACTTAAGCAGTAAAAATGTGCGATATTGTCAGATATGTGAGTGGGTCAGTTGTACACGTCTGATATCGATTCAGATTTGAAGAAAATGAATTTGAAGTAGAACTTATATGTATATAAGGCATTTTTTTCTTGAGACCTGTAAATTTATTGAAGACAGTTTGATAGAACAAAATGTCTTTTTAAATTCTAAAGCGTCCTTAGGACCTTATGATGATTTAAAAAATCTGTGTTCGTATGGAACAGTAGCTTATGTCGAAAGGCTGGCTTTAGTATAATGCGGCATTTGCAGCACACGATTGCGAATGGCTCACTGGCGATGAGCCGTTGAAAAACTTTTGGCAAATTAACGTGCATAAATAGTTCCGATACTAGCAAGTCAATATTTTTATTAAGTCTCATCAAAACATTTTTTGTCGTTTAAAGAATGAAGGGAATGCCGCTTTATTCTAAAGCCAGCTTGCCGACATAAGCTACTATTCCATACGAACACAGAAATAGAAAAAATTTATATTTCCTACGTGCAGTTTTATAGATTTTTATTTTGGGTCATTCCAGCGAAGACGACCTAGGGTTGCCAGACATACTGAAATTTCAACTCCTGTATTGATTTTTACCATTCCATAAATCAGTACGCTAATGTCCTGAACTTACAAAAAAAAGTACTAATTTTCACTGACTTTTAACCCTCCGATGAGTGACAGTGCCGATGACGTTAGATTCGTGAGAAGGTCCTTAGGGACCTACAAAGAGTTGCTCGATGTTTCGACTGTACATGTTGTCTTTTGATTAAATTAACGTCCTGCATATATATTAGGAATGAAATAATTTGAAGAACAAGTGAAAAAAAAATCAAAACATGAAGACAAGTAACTTGTTATTTCTTCTAAAATTGTACAAGGTCCCTAGGGAC
>NW_023458560.1:21221325-21224699 GCF_013731165.1 Rhagoletis pomonella
TCGAAACTTATTTTAAACGATTCAGCTTAATTTATTCTTGGAATACACGTATAAATTCTTTTCAAAAACGCATTGAACAAAAAGATATAGGCACATGAAATACGAAAAGGTCCCTAGGGACCTTCTCACAAATCGAAGGGTTAAATATGGCATTTCGAAAATCTTTCAGCGGCTGTCTCTGTCTTTTTTTACCACGCATTTTTGGTGAATCTTTTGTGACATTTCTACGTATTCACACATTGTAGGCGGTGCAGCCGCTGTAGCCGAGTGGTTAGAGGAACGTACTATCACTCCATAGGACCAAGATTCGATGGAGGCGGCATAAAACTGTGGGTCGCTCCATTTGTGCAACAATATTCGAGACGCACAATACAAATTGAGGGTGAAGCTCGGTCAAACACTTAGCAAAATTTAAGCGCCAAATATCTTTTAAGGATTTCTAGTCAACGATTATTCGATTTGTCAATTTTGGGCAACTTAGCTCAAGCAATTGCTGAAATTCAACACTTTTTGAATTTTTGCGAAAACCCCCGTTTCGTGAGAAGTAACTAGGTGCGTCTTAAGTCCAATTTTGCCCATACCAACCTTCCTTGGACCAACTTTCGTGGAGTTACATCATTGGGTTCAATCGATTCCTCTCTTCGTACTGAACAATTGGTTTATATACCCTTACAGCAAAGTACGCTCTGGTATTAAAACATTGAATTGAATGATTTTAATATACATATGGTCCGATACAGAATGTGTAAGTTTGTGACCCTTATAAAACTGTACTGAAAAGTAGTGATTTTATTTACAGGTCTGTTCTGCGTGTTACCGAAGATTTTATAACCTGGAAATTTTATTACCAAAAAATGTTACCAGTTCTATTGACATGATTCTAGGTACCAAAGCCTAAAAAATATATTAAGGGGGTTCGCAAAGTACCATCAAAGTCATATTTTGAATTTTCGCAGTGTTAAAAAATAGTTTATTGTGGTTTCAAGTTCTCTAAACATTTATTTATGCTTTTAAAGTTTACGACATACAACAATACGACACTTACGACACCGTTGTGAATCCCCCAATAATTTCTTGAAGCTCTTTCATTTGACATCCATCGTTAATATTTCATATAACTTGGGTATAAAATAGTTCAATTAGGCTTCTCAAATAGGTGGCAACCCTATTCAAAATATTTCCAATCTACTATTTTCTTAAATCTCTTTTGTATGGCCTCCATATAGCGATACATTATTCACTTACCAAATTCCTTTAATTAAAATTGAATTACATTTTTTAAACATGTGGCAACCTACCTATACGTAGTTAAGTTATAAAACCTTTTCAAAACCATTTCGATTGATACCTTTGTTTAATAATTGATTTAACGTTTTAATTAATTTGAGCTTAATTTCTTAAATTTTTTCGAAAAAGTAAAACCTTCTTCAATGTCCACACCCTAAGCCCTTTAATTTGGTAACTCACTTTTGAAAATCGAACGGACCCTAGTGGGAAAATGTATTGTATAGTTGTCGAAAAAATAATCAGTAAAACAGCCTTTTTCAAATTCGAAAATGCATTTTTTCCCCACGGCGATGTCCTAGGAAAGTGGGGCATTCATTTTTGCATTACCAGTAATGCAGGAATGAATGTGATTTAGTATGAATTTTTTGCGACTTTTTGGATACCTTAGAATGCTGATTGCATATTAAGCAGTAATAGAATGTAGAACTCATAAGAAATACATTACATTATTTATCACGCATATAATGCATTACTACTTTTCCCACTGGGACGGTGCGGATCTGAGGGCATTGATTAGTAAATAACTTGAGTTTAATTATTTAACAGGTGGCATCTACAGACCAAGCGCTTTAATTTGACGCGACATTTTTGAAAATCGAACGAGTGGTGCAGATCTTTCATGCTGCACAAAAAATGCTTTGCGTAAATAGATAAATAAATAAATAATATAAATAGATTTCCGAACGTTTATTTTTTACGTTGCTTGATAACGGTTATTTCCTCTTGTATTTTCATCATCCTTATCTTCTTCTCCATTTCTGTTTTCGTCAATACTCTTAGCTTACAACGTTAATCAGACAAAGTAAAAAAAAACGTTGGACAATAACTGTTATAACTCTTATCTGCGAAATAAAAAATAATTTTCATCTAATAACTGTTATTAAACAACATTTTCGTAATATTTCAGAATTCTGGCAACGTTTTCTATTTGTAAATTCGAGATAACAGTTATTTTTGATCCCTGCTTGAAATACTTATAATGATGCCATATTATTATAAAATGGACCTCAAAATTCTATTAACGACATTCCAGAAAAGCGCTATGATTGAAATATTTATAGTCTGAAATTTGGAGACGAACCCATCAACTCAGGAAGGCAGGTCTCATCGTTGTCCCACCCGTCCCTCTTGGAAAATGCAAGTTTTCTGTGTAAATTATATACGTAATTAAATTTTATACTTTATTAGTTTCGTAACAATCTATTCCTTTCCATTTTAGAAATATTCGTTTCAAATATCAAACAAATCGGTCTATAAATAAAGGTTTTCCAAATATCTCGAATCCTGCTCTACCTAGCGGATTTATTCCTCTACGATAGTGCATTGTCATCGGGTTCTGAGCTAGTTTTGTTGAAAGGCTGTAGTTCATAGGGAAGTTGGTTAAAAATTGATTACAAGTTTTGATTAAATACAGCTTTTAATTAATAAGCACCTTTTATAAAATCCGATATACTATTCATATGTAGGCTTACGGAACTTTTTGCCTGTATATTTACCACAAGAGCATTTGACTAATTAAGAAAACTTCCACGCAATGAAGATATGATCTTAATTCTGAACTAGTATTTTTTTTTTTCAAAACGACAAAAGTCCTGCTTGCCTGAGCTCAGCTTTTTTTTTGTTTTAAATATAGGCAGATTTTAAGGTTCAATTGCGAGCGCATACAATTCACATAATTTAGTGTGCAGTTTAGGGCGGAGTAATTTAATTTCGAAAGAAGTATGTGACCCATTCGAATTCTACGCTCGATTCTAAGCAAAAATTGTGAACGAACTATATACCGAAAATGGCCATCCCAATTTTTAACCAAAATCAGTGTATTATAATTTTTTCCGAGCGAAATTAATTTTTCATTTACAAAATTTTGTATTTTCTGCTGCAATACTGCTATTTCTTTTGAAATTTGGGAGGGTCAAACGTCATTTCTGCTGAGAATTTTTGCTTAGAATTAATCGCGAATTCGAATTTGCTATTCACTTTCTTCGAAGATTTTGCTCCGAACAAATTACTCCGCCCTAATGCAGGTACTCTTCTATTCTATTCTATGAGCGCTTGGAACGTACATATGAGCGCTGCCCCCGACACGA
>NW_023458560.1:21224799-21225943 GCF_013731165.1 Rhagoletis pomonella
AGCCTAATATACATACATACATATGTACATTAATATTCAAAAATAATATTGTTACAAAACCCTCAATACAAATCGAATTCGATAGCGAAAAAAAATATTCATATTTTTTTGGTTTATCAAATTTTCTGTGACTACTTTGGACTTAGCAATTTTGCACATCACGGAATAAAACGGGTAGAAATAAAAAAAGTAGTTAGATCCTTTCAGAAACGGTGCATTTTCAATATTCCTTGCCTCCTGCATCAAAAACTAATTGTTCATAAAAAGTGGACTTAGCAACATTTCACTCTACGCTAGCGATATGACGGGTTGTCAAGTCACAGGGGTCCGATTTTATTTTTTTTTGCTTTTACTGAACGCAATTAATGATAACTTTTATCGCAGTTAGTCGATTTGAAATTTATATCAGTGTTAAAGAAAAAAAATAATTATTTATTTATTTGAATTTTTCTTTTTAATTTTTTAACCGACTTCCAAACAAGTAATTTTTAAGCAAAAAACAAAATCGACTTCAATTTTCATATACAAATTTAGGAGTACCATTAACTTCTTTATGATCCAATGATCGTACCTAACAAAAGGTAGTATGTGACCACCCTTGATGTACCGCCTTTCTGATAGAAAAAGAACTATCGAAATCAGTTGCCGTGGTCCAAAGTTATGCGGTAAAACACATACAAAAATATTCCGACGAATTGATAACCTTCTCCTTTTTTGGAGTCGGTTAAAAAAGTGAAGGTTATCAATTCCTCGGAATATTTTGTTTTTGTCTCCAGGATGATGCAACTTCGGAGCATATTCTCTGTCGACTGATTTATTTTAAATCTTCAATGGTCGAACCCTTTGTTATATATATATATATCACCGAAATATTTTTTTTATTTTACGGTTATCCCTGATGCCAAACCAAAATCACCATCAAATTGCTTTAGTATTTTTTCATTTGAATTATTCATTTGCAATAAGAAAAGAGAGTAAAATATACGCCTCAAGTGTCCTTGTTGCTGCTAACCAACCACCAGTGGCGAAAAATTTACACTTGTGAACATTTGTGGTCATTACCAGCACGTTTTTGTGGTGTCCAGTATAAAATTATAAAACTTTTATTCAACCGCTTGCAAATATACAGATTTACGGATTTCCA
>NW_023458560.1:21226043-21237342 GCF_013731165.1 Rhagoletis pomonella
ACGATCGAAATCAATGCAAACTATTCAGATGGGGATCCTGAGGTTGCTTCCGAAAATCCGGAGGTTGTTTCCAATGAACCTGAGGTTGAACCTGAAAGTTTTGAGTGTGCTTTTACATATAAATAAACCCACGCGCAATTCTAGTTCAACACATTTTTCACACTAATATCGCTATAAAGCTAAACTTCGCGCATATATGTATATGTATAAGTTAAAACCTTTATGTAAGCGCGCGAGAATAGTTTTGCACCTTCGCCTATATAAAATGCTTAAAAATCCATTATCAATAATGAAGCTCTTCCTAATGTAATCCTTTTCAAAAAGATTCCATCACTTTTTGTTCAGAATTACTTATCGTCGATGTTTTTGCAAAACCGCCCATCGTCCGGTACTAAACTTTTAAAGTAGACCGAAGCAATGGTTTTTCTTTGAAGACAATGCCTTGATAAATAGGTGGTATTTTCTCTAGCTGTTATTTTACAAATCTGTTGTTTTAGTCACGATTTTACGATTTTTATGCAAAGATCTCGATGCCTGAAGTTTAGGGTTACCGAATCTCATTTTAGCCACAACTGCAATTTGGGCGGTTTTGCAAAAAAATCGGCGTAATTTAAGTATGTACCCATAAAATTCAGCCATGGTGGTGAGAAATAAAAAAAGTAAAGTTCATTCCATATTATTTGCATTAGTGCCACATGGCGTATGAGCAACTACGAACAACAGACTGCAAGTGTGAAACAAATTATCAGCAAATATTGGAAAAAGTTTATGCACACATTATACACAATAATAAAATATATATATATAACTGCGACAGTAGTTTAAATAAAATGTATGCACGCATGAGTACTTGTACATTTAAGGTGACCATTCGTACCGATTTTGGCGGGACAGTACCGATTTTGAGGAAATTGTCCCACCGAATATTTTTTAAAAGTTGGAACGTATGCGTGTATGCGATTTTTCATATTTGTACCGATTACGTCCCGATTTTCAGTGTTAATTTAAAAAAAGAGTATCCCTTTACTCTGACCCAAAAATAATTTTCCTTACAAACGTGGCAGCACATTCGTTATCACAAAAAGCATAGAATATAAGGAAGCCATAAACATAGCCAGCACCCTTACTTTCTATGATCTTTGGTAATGTTTTAATCTGATTTTTTTGTTAAGTTTTTTTTTTCATAAACGATTCTAACTTGAGTTTAGTGAAATAATAATTCCCTCAAAAAACTTATGGATATGAAAAATATAAGCTGTAGATAAAGTGGCAAAGTTATAAATAGGAAAGAAACATTTTAACATTCTTTGGCTATTACCCTTTCGATTATTTAATGTTTTAGTTTTGTAGCCGATTATATTCAAAGTGCAAATTTTCAGTAGCTTGGACTTACCGTTGATTTTTAGTAAATTTTTTTTGTGGAAGGTATTGCTCATTTTCTCCATACTTTGTATCGAAGAAACGCGCGAACAAAAAAAAATTGCAAAAAATCAACGGTAAATCCAAGCTGGTTCAAACTTGCGCTTTGAATTGAATGGGTATACTCAAAATAATTCTAAAAAATTTGTTTAAAATGTTTAAAATTCAAAGTTTTGAAATTTTTATTTACATAGTTTTTCTCAGATAGAAAGCTTTATTTTTATAAAATAGAATAAATTTGTTTTTAAACAAAGAAAATTAGCCAAAACTTGCCAAAACATCTCTTCCCTATTGACATTCTCGCCACCGTATACATTTGTGTGTATTAGACTGCATCACTCCCCATACAAAAAAAAATCGGTACTATTTTTCCATTGGAGTTATAAAATCTATTATATTTTGAGACGACCACCAAAATATTTCGAAAAAATATTAAGATTTAAGTGAGCTGGACCAATTTCAAAATACCTCCAAAAATGGAGTTTTTTATGAATAAAAATAGTTTCTTAAAATTTTTTTTGAAAAAATCCCCTCAAATGACAAAACGATTTAAGCTCAAAAAATTTGCATAAAAATATTAAAAAAAGGAACGGAATCGTAATGATGAGATTTTTTATGCTGTTTTTTAACTTTTTTCAAAGATTGGTGTAAGAAAAACTTGAATAACTCGCAATAATGAATAAATCGGTCCAGCTCACTTAAATCTTAAAATTTTTCCGAAATATTGGTGGACGTCTTAAAATATAATAAATTTTGTAATCCTGGCGGAAAAACCGCAATTTTTTTTGGTGATGCAGTCTAGTGTGTATACATTATTGCGATCATTTTCCAAGATCTTTCTTTTGTTTTAAATAAAACTGTATTAAAAGATGTTATGTCTTTTTATTCTAAGAGCAAAAATGTATGTTCCGATATGATGCTTTACTAATGCCCCCAGAAATCTGGTCGCCGCATGTATATTACAAACATATTTAAGTCTGAATGTGTATGTAGGAATATTTGAAATTTCCTAATATTAATTTTTAGAAATGGATTTAAATATATGATATTATCTTTAAATAGATGAAAAGGTGTATAGGCTCTCATTTTTTAAAACAAGAGGAATAGAAAGAGTTTCACTTAACATTTGTCTTTAACAGTCTATCGTAAACGGAAACTTGCACAATTAATAGATGTAAAAGTGAACAGAACACCCTTCACGGTGTCCTTGAACTGAGTCGGTCTGGAAGGATGGAATTTCCAATTCGACTAATCTGGGAGGACGTTACCAAGTCAGAATATGCGAAATTTGAAATCGTAGCAAGTGCCGATTTCAAAATCTGTAACTTTTTCGATTTTCAGTCGACATTTTCGCATTTAAGTATAGTACAAATAGGACCGTATATGAGTAATTTTTTAAATATCGAGCCCTAACCGGCAAAATAACGTAAGCGACATTTTTTTCAAAATTTTCTTTTTGATGCGAAATATTCCTAAATGCATTTCTGTATCAAAAAGAAAATTTTGAAAAAAATGCCGCTTGCGTTATTTTGGCGGTTAGGGCTCGATATGTGTATACGTGTATAGTCTGTGGGGAATTTCGTAGTCGTCTACTACAATAGCTAATTTTTGGTCCAATTATAATGGCTAACTTTTATCTGGTTTCAAAAAATTAACTATAAACACTTATTACTTTATACGTATTCTTTTATTAGTTAGTTTTTTTCATTTAATAATATAAACTTGTCAATATCGTCCGGTGCTGGTAGGTTTTTCCTTAAAAGTTCATTTTTCAATTATAATACAAAATTTAGTATCTTTATTTATTGTAGTTTATGTTTTTATACCCGAGCGCACTTGTGCACAAGGGTATTATAACTTTGTTCACATAACGGTTGTTTGTAACAGGCAAAACGAATCGAGATAGATATAGACAAATGTATACATAAATGATCAGGATGAAAAGAGAAATCGATTAAGCGGTGACTGTCTGTCCGTCCGTCCGTCCGTCCGTCCGTCTGTCCGTCTGTGCACACGATAACTCGAGTAAAAATTGAGATATCTTAACGAAACTTGGTATGTGCACTTCTTTCGGGCGTAGGACGGATGGTATTGAAAATGGGCAAAATCGGACAATAACCACGCCTACCTCCCATATAACGGTAATTTTCAGAAATACAAAAACTGCGATATTTTAGTAACTACTGAAGATAATTCACTCAAAATTGATATTTATAATAAATTTTAGATTAAAAATAAGAATATTAACATTTTTTTGAAAATGGGCGTAGCCACGCCCACTTATGGTTACATGTGTATATCTTGGTAACCGCTGCATCAATTTATTCCAAACTTTGCACAGTTGTTGGCCTTGATACAGCATACTAAATGGCCGAAAATTTTAAAAATTGGACAATAACCACGCCCACTTCCCATATAACGGTAATTTTCAGAAATACGAATACTGCGATATTTTAGTAACTACTGAAGAGTATTCACTCAAAATTGATATTTACAATAAGTTTTAGACGAAAAATAAGAATATTATAAATTTTTGGAAAATGGGCGTAGCCACGCCCAGTTATGTTTACATGTGTATATCTTGGTAACCGCTGCACCAATTTCTTCCAAACTTGGCACAGTTGTTAACCTTGGTATAACATACGAAATGGCCGAAAATTTTTAAAATAGGACAATAATCCCATATAACGGTAATTTAGAGAAATACGAAATCTTCGATAAATCAGTAATTATTGAAGCTAATTTATTCAAAATTGATGCTTGCAACAATTCGTTACCAAGAAATACGTTTAGGATACAATTTTGAAAAATGGGCGTGGCACCGCCCACTTATGATCACATATATGTATCTCGGTAACCGTTCTACCAATTTGTACCAAACTCGGTGTGGTTATTGTACTTGCCACATAGAAGCAAAACGTTGAAACTTATTGAAATCGAACTAAAATTACGGCCGCTTTTCATATAACAGTAAATTTCAGATATGCTTGAAACTTCAATATTTCGAAATTTAAGGACGCTAATTTACTCAAAATGGATACACCTCGGTTTACCATGTAGCGGTAGCTTTCGGAAAGGTGAAAAACATATATTTAATACTTGCGCCGGGTATTTAATGTTCGGCTCCGCCCGAACTTAGACTTTTTTACTTGTTTAATAAAAAATTAAATGTTTTTGTTTTTAAATGTTTTTTTATAATCTTTTTTCTACAAATTCAAAAAAAAAATGTGAAAAGGTATCACTGAGTTTTTTTCTTCTCATAAAAATGATATTGTTTTATTAAAGGGCCATTTCATTGTGACTAGTGGGACATTTTACTCCAGAATATGATCAATTGTTAATTCTAACTATGTCGTCGGAACCTGTACAACAGCGAAAGATATTTTTTTAACATAGAACGATAACTAAATAATGTATAAAATTGCTTTAACAAAAATACCAAACGATTTCTTAGTTTTATGTAACGATCATTTGAATAAATGTGACTGGTGGGACACTGAAAAGAACTCTATTTTACCCTTGTGCACTTAAAGATGAATTTAAGATAAAACACTTCATTTTCGTGAACGATGTATTTGTGTTGTAAAATTTGAATTAAGCGCTTTCGTTTTCAATTAAAATTGGGATTATATAATCTTTATGCATTTAACATATAAATTTTCTAGTTACTGCACACATATTTTTTGTTAGTTCTTTTAAACATACATATATATATATAAAATATTATATACGTATATATACTCGTATAACCTGGCATTATTATTCGTACTGGCTTTGTGCTTTTCTCCCATGCACACATACCCGCATGTCTGTGCCGATGAATGAATCAATGAATAAATGGTTGAATGAATAAATCCTTTGCCTTTTAGTAAAGAAAATCGCCACATATGAATTTATGCATAAATGAACATAAAACTTCTAAAAGGCAATAACTATATAGAAGGGTATCGAGTGGCAGGAGAATGAAAGCGATTGGAAATTAGCCGACTTATAGTGCATATTTTTTCCCCTCGATGTATATAAAAAGCAATGCTGTGCATTCAATCATGCTCACACACATGCATAACATGTTTTATATTCGTATACGCCATCGGTTATTTATGATATCCGTAATAAATATTACCTATGTACACATAGGTTTCGAAAGGTATACTAGTATAAATAACCTATAAAATGGTTAAATAAATAATTAGGTATTATTATTGGGAACTATTAATATTTAGTAAATACACTATCACTGGTATAAAGAATGCAATCACGAACAATGAATAGGATCCGTTTTGTTAAAATTTTCCTCGAGCACCCTCCCGCCCCTACCTGGCTACGCCCATGCTTAAGTCTACGTTTGTTGCTTTAATTACACAGGTCTACAAAAAAAAAATAGATGAAAGGTCCCTTTGACCAAACCTAGTCTATTGCATGTTTTTGGGGTCGCTGAACACGAATCTGAAAACACTTCAGATTTTCTCTGTCACGTAAATTCCGAGATGTTTTTTGCGGTTCCAAAAAAATCCAGACGTGATGGAGCAAAACGAACTTCAGATTCGTGTTCAGCGACCCCAAAAACATATAACAGACTAGGTTTGGTCAAAGGAACCTTTCATCGATTTTTTTGTGGACCTGTGTTATCGACACTATAATTTTTTTTTGTTTTCTAGGATCAGACGAGTTTAACCTTGAAAATATGATCGAAAATATAAAAATTATAAAAGAACGATTAAAAATGATCGAAAGAATAAAAATCACAGATCACAATCACTTTTGATCGAAAAAATAGAAATCATAAAGTAAAGATGAAAAATTATCGAAAAATTAAAAATAATAAAACAACTATTAAAAATGATCGATTTTTTTTGATCGGAAAAATAAAAATCAAAAAATAACGATTATTTTTGATCGAAAAAATAAAAGTCATAAAATAATGATTAAAAATACTTGAAAAAACAAAAATCAAAGAATAATGATTATTTTTGATTAAAAAATTAAAATTATAAAAAAACGATTCTAAAATGATTTTTAAATAAAAATCCTTCATGGCAACGATTATTTTCGATCCCTGTTTTATTTTGGATAAGCAATTTTTTATTATTAGGAAAGGACTTTTATTTCGGCCTTAAAAAGAATTTGGCCCAGTTTAACTGTTATTACTGGACTAAAAAAAAATAAAAGTCCGGGTTTACCGATTACTTTATTTCAAATAAAATATATGTCCAAAAATTACTTTTTTCTAACGACTGTTATTTCAAAAGTTATAAAAGTCCGGTTCCCTGCTTATAAGGAGTCAGGGTGAAAAGCCCATAGTTTCGAAGTCATTAAGCTAAATTTTGGCAGACAAGTTAAAACAAGCCAAAACATGAATATTTTGTTGGGGTCGAAATATCTGAATCGTAGATCAGTTTGACTCTATCCGAACTGGGTAAAAGAAATAAACAATTCAACCCGTAATCACTTAACCATTACTGTTTCGCGGTTTTCAGCAGCCAACTTCACTTCCTAACATCCTGCCAAAATCGGCGTGGTAGCGCGCACTGCTAGCCACTACACCACGGCGGCTGCCTGTGTAATAATTTAATATGGAGGTGCCCACAACCACTCGGCAGGTCCCTGTTCCAAGTACGATCGCTGTTCCAAGCAACATCCAAAAACCTCCGAGTGCATATCTGAAATGAAAAAAGCTGCGCATAGGAACCCATTTGCCGTTCAGAGAAGCCATAATATTGTTGGTCCTTTCCCATTATGTGACAACACCTTGACTTGTGGTATTTATTTATTTTAATGCTGTTTTAATTTTTGTTCAGTATTTATACTTTCCTTCGCAAATTTAGAAATAACAATTTAGCCGCCATCGATTCGCCAACACTTATCGATTGGCGAAACTAATGAAGTATGACCAAACTCGCCAACGTTCATCGCTGCTTGCTAACTTTGTTGTTGCCTTCACATACTTACGAATTTTTGGTCAAGCGAGCGGAACTCAAACATAGCGAGCAAAAAGTGGCGAATCGAAGGCAGCTTTTGTGGCGTATTTTATTCAATTTAGTTACAAATGTCAAAATCCTTCCATCTCGTATGTCCTTGCTAACTGAAAAAATTTTAGTTCACAACTAGTAGCTTTCCCTGCAGGGAAATAAGTACATACATATATTTACAAGCAAATACGCATGTACTTTAATCGAATTATCAATCTCACTTAACTCTCACTCTCAGGTAAACCCTATCCTTGTCTGTCCAATATTTTCAAATTTCTGAATGCTTTAGTAATTTGAAATGTGTCCCTTTTTACTAAAAATTTTTCCTTGTTAAAAGCAAACAAATTATAATCTAAGGCGTATTCTGATTTCTTAATGTATGTATGTATATATTTAGTAATCAACGACTCAACGAAAAAATCATGTTACCAACAATAAATATTATCCAGCCAACTACATCCCGCGCATACAAGAATTTATGGTTTTCGTCCTAGGTCTATACAGCTAGACGTACTGCGAGTGGATTTCATTATTCAAATAGCAAACATTTGATGTCAGCAATATTTATTACGATAATGCCAAAGCCATTATACAACAAAAAGTACAAAAAGAAAGCAATAAAGCAGAAAACCTGCCAAAAAATGGCATACCAAATGTATTCAAACTCCAACAACAGCATTTTCAGCTAACAGTTTGCTTTACTCATCTCATCCCTCTCTCTTTCACAACGGCAGCATTTATCTTCGTTGTAGAAGAGGACGAATTAAATGTCGATATAAGGATTTTGACTGTTGGATTTAGATGAATGAAATGCTAAGTTCAACGACCTAAGAATACGCCCGAACACCCCACACATTGTCGACGCGGTTGGTAACACGCTAATTTGTCAAACGCCGCGTGCTCGTGAATTTTTAGCTAAAATTTTTGCCTACTCGCTTTGTTTTAATCATAAAAAATTGCGTCATTCATCTGAAGGCACATAATTAATTGCCAATTTGACGTCAGCACTTTCAAGTGCACGGAAGCGTTCCGTCCTAAAAGTAAATACTTAGATGCGCATACATTTTAATTTCATTTTAAACGACTTCACAAAAAGGAGAATGTTATCAGTTCATCGGAATATTTTTTTTTTTTTTTTTTTTTAAGTATGATACCGCATAACTTTGGACGGCGTTAAACGATTTCTATAATTCTTTTTTTGAAGGAAAGGTGTTACCCCACAAGTGGTCCCGTATAATTTGGTTTAAATCCGATCATCCTATCATGAAGAAATTAACGATAATCTTAAATTTTTATATAAGAATTTAAGTCGGTTTTTTTTTGCTTAAAAATTACTTGTATTTTATTAGGTTATTTCTAATTTTCCCGTCAAGGTTTTATTTGATAAAACATAAAAATTTACAAAATAACTGATGTGGATGAATTAATATTTTAAAAAAATAGTCTGTAAATACCAAAGCCCTCTTTTGTGTCTGACTTCTGGCCATTTAAAGCCAATTTAATGTCATTCAGCATATCCTTACACATTTTTTTGTTAGATCCTTACATACTTCCTATGTATGTATGTATGTATGTACGCTAGGGTGATCCAAAATAGCTAACCTAAAGGCCATAACGGCCTTAAATGGACCTTTTCACTGAATAGAAAATTCGCCCATTTGGTAACGTTTTTATTCCAATTTTAAAAGGTGTCGGTGGCCATTTGAAATTTTCCATGTAAATAACACGTAAAACAATTTGTTTTCAAAAGAAATGTTATATCTTTAGGACCGTTTGAGATAAAAGATCTTTTCGGCTATATTCTTGTTTGCCATGTAGGGCATTCAATTCTCTAAAAAGTGACCCAGAAGTTGGTTGTCTAGACTCAAAAATGTACATATATACTTACGGACTCTGAAAGTCGAAAAAAGCAGAAATATGCAGGTTTGGGGCTTTTGATTGGAAATATTCATGACAATGCAAATGAAAAAACATACTCCAAAATGGTACAAAATGTGTACAAAATCTTGATTATAAACTAGATTTGTCAGAGAAGAGAGAGTTTTAGGGTTATTTTTTTAGAGTATTTAATGCCCTACAAGAATATGGCCAGCAAAGAGTTATACGGCAAACGGTTCAATAGTTATATCAATTTGAATGAAAGCAAATTTTTTTACATGCCATTTACATGTAAAATTTCAAATTCCCACCGACACCTTTTAAAATTGGAATAAAAATGTTTCCCAAATGGTAGAATTTTCTTCTCAATAAATAGGTACTTTTAAGGCCATAACTTCGCTAGGTTAGTTATTTTGGATCACCCTTATCTACATAGTTATTGTACATGTACACATAAATACGTATGTATGTACTTCTATTCATGTACTGTGTCTAAATTTTTTGCTCTGAGTGGCTCCGTAAAATTCATATTTGCATTTCAAAGCGCTGCGGCTTCTGACATGTTATTTAGCTTTCGTATAGTTTTTGTTTTGTTCATTTTTCTCCATGCGTCATCCTTTCGGCAAAGTGCTTCCAATCACTAGCTTAGATTGAATATACTTGGAGCTAAAATCAAAACGCGTGCTCAGGTGCTGAATATTCATTCAACAACAAACTTTTAAAATAAAACTATAGTTTAAAAAACTTAACCTCGCTATTATAATTTCCAATCGTATGTAACTAGAGAATAGAAATCACTGCATCTTTTAGGCGCATCAATATTACATAGATACATCCCGAGCTAATAGAAGGGAGGTAATAATAATAATAAAAAGAAAAAGTAAGCCTAATAATATGTACCACTTAGGCAGCCTACACACGGGTCGTATAGCTTTAGATGCGTATAAGATTTTTTATGCAACAACGATTCCTCTACGCCTCAAGATCTGCACACGAGGCAACTTCAAAGCGTCAAAGTATCAGAAGCAAAAATGTTAAGTGATGAAAAATTATTATTTCTTTAACTAAATTTATTATTTATTGTTTTATCTTTTTTTTTTTTTTTTTTTTCTAAGCGTACGTACGCCTAGCTACCAACACTGCTGTACACCAAGCGATTTGCAACTAGTTTGCTATGACGAATTCATGAAGCTGACGCTCGTAAAGAGCCCTCCATTTAAATGCACGTGTGCGGCATCAAAGCGTACAACTTTCATATGGAGCATCTAATACGCGTCTAAAGCCATCGTGTGCAGACTGCCTTATAGACATATATTGGTAAAAATTTGCCAAGTGTTACGCCGAAAATTTTATTGTTTCCGATTTTTTGTGCAATTACTTTTAAATTGTATTGATAGTGGACCCCTATGAAATCTGAACAAAAGGCAAACCTCATATCGCTAGCTTAGAGTGCAAAGTTGCTAAGTCCATTTTTTTCAATTGTACAGGAGACACAAAAAACGTTGCTAAGTAATTTTCTTTAAGTATTTTGCAAAACTTTGGATGCAATGTTTCGCGTTTTTCATTTACCCTTTATTAAAAAAATAAAATAATAAAAAAGTCTGCTTTTTTACAAATTTTGTAGATAATTTTGGGACTTAGGAAATTTTCTACCTTTTCCTTAAAATTTTTTTGTTGGACTTAGCAAATTTTCCATGAATTTTTCCAATATGTACAATACGAAAAATCCATCTCGTAGGTACATTTTAAGAAACAATTTGTTAGAACAAATAGTTTAGGTTCTTTTAAAAATAATAATAACACAAGGGAACAGTGATTTTGTTGCATCAATTGTTAAAGCTGTTTTTGATAGACTTTCTTATGCTGATTACTATAAGTGACCATCAATTCAACGTGCAGGGATGGTATTTTCAGAGATAGCACTCGAGACTTCTAGCTTTAATTTAAGCCTAATATCACCTTTAGTTTCTTTGCTATGGCTTCTATAATATTGCAAAAACGCGATTTTTTGACACTTTGACCTCGTTTTTTTT